>NC_041392.1:614045191-614098154 GCF_002162155.2 Triticum dicoccoides
AAAAGCTAAAAAAGCAGATATGATGTCCCCTGAGCCATTGCCATGTTGTAAAATACAGTTGAATGTTGTGCATTACCAACAATCGTAGCAAGCACCACTAATGTTGTAGCGGCCCACTTCTAGTGCCGTTGTCTATATATGAATTTATCGTAAGCAAAAAAAGGTTGCATACCTTTAAAAACATAAATGAGGTAACCATAATGTTCTAGCTGAGGGTTGTATAAGAGATCCTGGAGCAGCCCTAGTGCATGTTCCATTTGAAAAAAAAGTTAACTATCTGATCAGACTACTTGCCAGGAAATTAATCATTTGCAAGATGAGAATTAGCGCAGAGAGTAACAGATGTATGGTTGCTTTTGTCGAGATTCAGCTTAAAAACAAGTGAGAAGAAATATCATCAAAACACATACTGATCTTCATTGTAATTTCACATGTTATTCCATGGAGCCTATAAACAAAAGAAGAGGTCTGCAAAATAGCAAGAACCACAAAATGCACAACTATATCCATCTCACAGGCGAGCATGTGAAAATCCAATGGGCTGGAACTATCAAGCAACATAGCAGAAAAAACTTTGACAATCCATTTGCTAAACTAATCAGAAGACATGCTAGCATATTATCTGCAGAAGTGGTTGTGGCACGTTGTATTTACAATCTGACAGCAGATCACCTGTAGTGCAATTAATGAAAATTTATAGTTATTCCATTGCTTGATTGGCTCACCAGCGAAAGCAACAATCTGCTCCCAGATCGTACCAGCAAGTTATTTAATATATCCTGATAAAAGATGTAATAAAGTTGTGAAATCCTCAACAATCAAGGCTCCTTTCATATGCTACAACAGGACTCACATATATTCAGTACCCACATTAGACAAAGAACTCGAGCTCCTATTGGTCAAGAAGGAAGAATGCTACATTTATATTAATTCAACAAATCCAAAAGTTGAATTTCACATGTTATTCTGCTAAAGATCAACTTGCTCCATATAACTTATGAAGTGTAGACAAAGCTTGCAGTAGTGATTAATTCCATACCCGAGACATGCGAAAAGCATATGTTTGGGTTCTATGCATTGGAAATAGAAGTGTGGGGACATCTAGAACAATTTGTATGTTGCATATTACAGAAGAGCCTCATGCTAATGCAACTGTAGTTAGAGAACAAAGTCTTGGAGGGATGACGCAATAAAACTTAAAGCATAGAAACAAATTACAACACGGTAAAGAAACCAAGAGATTTTCCATGATTTGAAAAAAAGTGTTGAGGGACGACTGATGGCGTCGACTTCGGCAGCCAGCAATCCCAAGGTGTAGCATGGTGGGGTAGGCGATGATGTGCAGCCTCGGCCAGCGTAGGGCAGCGGCCGATCGTCATAGCAGCAGGCGGAGCTCTTGCCTTACCCGTAAAAGAAATCGGCATCATATTGAGATCTAAACTGCACAACACTAATATATGTGAGCCTGTGGAAAATAAGTGCAAGCAAAAGTATCAAGAACTTTGAAGTTTGCTGCAAGAAAATTGATAACATTAAATGGAAGTTCCGCTAGAAGGCTAGAAACGTGTTAAGTTTTGGATTGTTAATATCAAATGTAAAAGGTCCAAGAATATACACAACTGGGCACTGGCACACCAAGAAACATTGTCATTAGCTAAAAGACCGAAAAGATAAACATTGTAGGAAAAAGGTGATTTTTAATATCCTAATATTAGAAATATGAGGAACATTGACGTGATCCTCCAAAAACTGATTGACACCAAATTTTAAACGGATGCATACTTGACACATTCGTTCCATTATGTTGGCAAAAAAACGGCATAGTGGGAAAAATTGATCAGGCTAAGGCAGAAGGATGCAGAGGCTGCTAAGGGAATCAGAAAAAATTATCCTCACTAAGGATCTTGCATAATTTTGCATACATAACTGGATTATCTCTATATACTATTAAAGGCGATAAAAAATGTGTTTCTATGACAACAAATTCAAATCTAACTTGAAAGGATAGCGCACAAACCAGTGAAAACCAAATTAAGAACACAAATACTCAAAGAAAATGAACTAAAGCATGAGTAGGAAGTTCATGTCCTGCTCGGCTTGGTCTATCTATTGACGCAAGAAACTATGAACATAGAAAAATTAAATTAGACCCACAAAGTGAATTTTTTTTACTAAGCTTTCGGAAAAAATGTTATACTTCCCTAGATCTTAAGCACCCAGTTTTACGACGACCATCTCCTGTAAAATTCTGTGCTCCAAGTTCACAATGACATGGTCCAATTAACGGTCCTTCTTGTCCTTATTCTGTTTCTTATCTGACAAACCACCTCATCTCCCAACTGACTAATATCTGCAAACAATAGGAAGAACAAATTATTACCGCATGACATAGGCAGAAGAAAACACATAACTTAGTCCTAGTTGATGAAGATGCTAGATATTTGCACAAGTGCCCATGTACCTTGGTGTAGAGTGGACATTGTCATACTTGAAGTGTTGCGCTGGATGGCATGCTTACAGCGGCCCATGCAGCTCTGGCCACTGCTTGCGCCACTCTCGCCGACGCTGCTCTGCCACTACCGCAAGCACCGGCCACATGCTCCGCCGCGAGCAGCCAACCAAGATTCTGAATTTTGAAATTATCTTGCCACCTCACACTCACGGCTGGGGAAAAAGACAGTACCCATGCAAACTTTTAGTTCAAACTCATGATAGCAAAGAAACACCATGAAAGATAAAAGACGGCCCGGACGTATTATTTACCAGTTCAGCGCACAACCATCTGTCTGTGAACAAAAACAAATTTGGCTTCAGGCCATTGTCGACCATGGTCATGTGGATGCTCTAAATCCCTTACATCGCCAAAACAGAGATATTAACACCATTCTTGGTGTGTCAATGACTCCGAAACTGTCAAAAAGAGGAAGACATTCAAACAAATGTCTTTTGTCCCCCCTCCCTTTTGTTCTGCTTTCCCTTCGATCTATACAACTTCTTCCTCCCAACCTAAACCCCCCTTTCCATCTACTAAGCAGGAAGCCATTTGAAGTGCGAGGAGAGAGAGAGAGAGGGAGAGAGTGGGAGAGGGAGGGAGAGGGAGGGATCTAGGATCATACTGAATTGCACTTCCTACCCGAGGCACACATATTCTAGGATACGCGCTGGGCCTCAATGGAGATCGTGGGACCAACAACCGTCGTCCGTGATGTGTGCTTCTGGGCAGGCCTAGACCAAGGGACAACGGTCATCTCTCTTCCTCCGCGGCGAGCTTGGCCGCTCCCTAACTCTATCTGTCTCTCATCTGGCACAATGGATCAGAACCTCGGCGACAAGGCGGTGCCGAGCCTGGTGGCCGCGGCGCGCTTACCGCGCGTCGGAGTGGATAGGTCGCGGGCGATGGGGCAGGTGCTGGTGCGAGGAGATCCAGGCAGCGCTGCCAGCGGTGGACGCCGCCGCCACACGGAAGCCCCATCAGGCAAAGAGAGGTGAGGAGGCTAGGGATTGTGTGATGAGGGATGGGGCGTGCGTTGGGTCGTTTTTATTTTTCTGAGGCAGCGTTGGGTGGTTTTCTTCTCTGGTTTTTTCTCGTATGCATGGGCCATCGGCTTTCGGAAAAATCGGTGGGAGGGGAAGGCTATCGAGGGGGGCTGGTGGAGTAGGAACCAACGAACGAACGAACGACACGTACGAACTGCTCCATTAGAAGTAGAGATTTTGCATACATAACTGGATTATCTCTATATACTATTAAAGGCGATAAAAAATGTGTTTCTATGACAACAAATTCAAATCTAACTTGAAAGGATAGCGCACAAACCAGTGAAAACCAAATTAAGAACACAAATACTCAAAGAAAATGAACTAAAGCATGAGTAGGAAGTTCATGTCCTGCTCGGCTTGGTCTATCTATTGACGCAAGAAACTATGAACATAGAAAAATCAAATTAGACCCACAAAGTGAATTTGTTTTACTAAGCTTTCGGAAAAAATGTTATACTTCCCTAGATCTTAAGCACCCAGTTTTACGACGACCATCTCCTGTAAAATTCTGTGCTCCAAGTTCACAATGACATGGTCCAATTAACGGTCCTTCTTGTCCTTATTCTGTTTCTTATCTGACAAACCACCTCATCTCCCAACTGACTAATATCTGCAAACAATAGGAAGAACAAATTATTACCGCATGACATAGGCAGAAGAAAACACATAACTTAGTCCTAGTTGATGAAGATGCTAGATATTTGCACAAGTGCCCATGTACCTTGGTGTAGAGTGGACATTGTCATACTTGAAGTGTTGCGCTGGATGGCATGCTTACAGCGGCCCATGCAGCTCTGGCCACTGCTTGCGCCACTCTCGCCGACGCTGCTCTGCCACTACCGCAAGCACCGGCCACATGCTCCGCCGCGAGCAGCCAACCAAGATTCTGAATTTTGAAATTATCTTGCCACCTCACACTCACGGCTGGGGAAAAAGACAGTACCCATGCAAACTTTTAGTTCAAACTCATGATAGCAAAGAAACACCATGAAAGATAAAAGACAGTCCGGACGTATTATTTACCAGTTCAGCGCACAACCATCTGTCTGTGAACAAAAACAAATTTGGCTTCAGGCCATTGTTGACCATGGTCATGTGGATGCTCTAAATCCCTTACATCGCCAAAACGGAGATATTAACACCATTCTTGGTGTGTCAATGACTCCGAAACTGTCAAAAAGAGGAAGACATTCAAACAAATGTCTTTTGTTCCCCCTCCCTTTTGTTCTGCTTTCCCTTCGATCTATACAGCTTCTTCCTCCCAACCTAAACCCCCCTTTCCATCTACTAAGCAGGAAGCCATTTGAAGTGCGAGGAGAGAGAGAGAGAGGGAGAGAGTGGGAGAGGGAGGGAGAGGGAGGGATCTGGGATCATACCGAATTGCACTTCCTACCCGAGGCACACATATTCTAGGATACGCGCTGGGCCTCAATGGAGATCGTGGGACCAACAACCGTCGTCCGTGATGTGTGCTTCTGGGCAGGCCTAGACGAAGGGACAATGGTCATCTCTCTTCCTCCGCGGCGAGCTTGGCCGCTCCCTAACTCTATCTGTCTCTCATCTGGCACAATGGATCAGAACCTCGGCGACAAGGCGGACCCGAGCCTGGTGGCCGCGGCGCGCTTACCGCGCGTCGGAGTGGATAGGTCGTGGGCGATGGGGCAGGTGCTGGTGCGAGGAGATCCAGGCGGCGCTGCCGGCGGTGGACGCCGCCGCCACACGGAAGCCCCATCGGGCAAAGAGAGGTGAGGAGGCTAGGGATTGTGTGACGAGGGATGGGGCGTGCGTTGGGTCGTTTTTATTTTTCTGAGGCAGCGTTGGGTGGTTTTCTTCTCTGGTTTTTTCTCGTATGCATGGGCCATCGGCTTTCGGAAAAATCGGTGGGAGGGGAAGGCTATCGAGGGGGGCTGGTGGAGTAGGAACCAACGAACGAACGAACGACATGTACGAACTGCTCCATTAGAAGTAGAGATTGGCATACCACGGAGGCGGTCGGGCAAATGTAGACCTCAGCTGACATTATTGGGTTGGCCATGTAGGCCAATCCTTCTAGTTTTGGGGAGGTTTCGTTCAATTTTTTCCTTTTCTTTTTTTCTCTCCTAATTTTCGTTTTCATGTTCTATTTTTCTATTTAAGCCAACCCATTTATTTTCCTGCCCACGCAGTTGGCAAAACGCTAGTTGTCGCACGTTGTGGCAAATAATCGGAGCTTTGCATAGGGCGCACAAGACTAGGCCGACCCGTTTCATTTTTTCCTATGTTCGGTTTCTATTTTTCTTTTCTGTTTCTAATATTTTCTTTCCCATTTCTTTTCCCATTTTCCATTTAGAAGTTTATTTTTTCCATTTTTATTTTTTTTGTAAATTCAATATTTCAAAAAATAAATGTTGAGAATTCCAATTTTGTTCAAAAATTTAAAATAGTCAGAATTCCAAAATTTTGTTCCCATTTAGAAATTATTTATAACCTTAAATTTTTGTTCTTTTTCCAAAAAAAATCAAATTTAAAAAATGCTCCCATTTTCTGGAAAATGTTTTTGTTTCCCAAAATTGTTCAAAAAAATTTAAATGTATATAATAATTTTCCAGATCTGAAAAATATTCTTGTTTTAGTGAAATGTTCTAAATTAAAATTAATGTCCGTGTTAAAAAACCACATTTTCTAAACATGTTCCTATTTCAGTAATTGTTCATAGACTCAAAAAATCTTTGTGTTTTTACAAAAGTTTCATGATTTCAAAAAATTCTTCCATTTCGAATTTGTTTGTGTTTTTTCAAAAATGTACAATTTTTGTGAAAAATTGTTCGAATTTTTGAAAAATGTTCCGGATTTCAAAATTTGTTCACATTTCCAAGAATATGCGTCAATTCATAATTATTTAAAAAATCAATCAAAAATGTTTTGAATCTTACGCTGCAGTATGTTATGAAATATTCGTGTTGGCCATGAGTTAGCTAGATGCGTTTGTTTGTTTGAGTGGCTAGTAGCACATGGTTGGGTCTCTGAGGTTGTGAGTTTGATCAATGCATCTTTTTTATATTTTTACTTGCCCCTTAGAAACACAGTTTGTTTCGGTGCCTGCCAGTGGGCTGGCCCAAATGCGTATGGTGTGCATTCCACACGCTATTGGACGAACTAGCGTCTTATAGTAGTTCCCACACAGTTGTACCAAGAAAAATGTCTCAAAAAAGTTGTCCCAAGAAAAAGGAAAAATAATTGCTCTGCCCCCTCAGGTTGAATCGGCCGCACACCCCTACTAGGTCTGCTTCGCATCGACTATCAATCCTCGTCGGGGGAGGCAAAAAAAAATTGCGACCGTAAGGAACCGATCTTGCGACATCCCATCCAGTTCCTCAAGCGGATCCAATTGAGCTAGGTTAGTTCTGGTACATTAAAATATCAGGTTCTCCTATTAAAATAAATATGGATTTTGTGTTTCGCATGTGGTCCCCATTTTATTCGTTTGTCCCACGGGTGGCCCGAACTGGACCTATCACGCATTTTATTTCCTGTCGGACGGATGAGACAAAATTTTTACGCCACGAAGGGATTGAACTATGGACCTTCTCTATTATGTCGGTGGACAAAACCAACCTAGATAGCTTGCAATTACAATAGGATTAGCCCCACCTTGAAGCTTTATAAACAGGTTTGCAATTATGATAGGATTAGTCCCACCTTGAAGCTTTATACTAAATCCCACCTATTTTTGTATGTTCATAGGTTGCCTGGAAATAAGGATTTTGTCTAGAAATATGAAAGTTGTTTCAAGAATCATGAGAAAAACGAGAGACTTCATAAATTATTGTCTGTGATAGCTTGCGCGTGCCAATAAAAGAGAATATGCCGGTTGGTTATACAACAACAACAAAGACTATAGTCCCAAACAATTTGGGATAGGTTAGAGATGAAACTCATAAGATCTCGCAACCAACTCATGGTTCTGGCACATGGATAGTAAGCTTCCACGCACCCTGTCCATGGCTAGTTCTCTGGTGATACTCCAGTCCTTCACATCCCACTTTATGGACTCCTCCCATGTCAAGTTCGGTCTACCCTGATCTCTCTTGATATTATCGGCACGCTTTAGCCGTCCGCCATGCACTGGCGCTTCGGGAGGCCTGCGTTGAATATGTCCAAACCATCTCAG
The DNA here is from genome assembly GCF_002162155.2 of Triticum dicoccoides. Taxonomy (NCBI): domain Eukaryota; kingdom Viridiplantae; phylum Streptophyta; class Magnoliopsida; order Poales; family Poaceae; genus Triticum; species Triticum dicoccoides. The sequence goes on from NC_041392.1 coordinate 614,052,882, forward strand.
ATGATATTGGACAAGCTTCTCTTCAATCGGCACTACCCCAACTCTATCCCGTATATCATCATTCTGAACTCGGTCCATCCTTGTGTGGCCACACATCCATCTCAACATGTGCATCTCAGTCACACCTAACTGTTGAACATATCACCTTTTAGTCGGTCAACACTCAGTATCATACAACATTGCGGGTCAAACCGCCGTCCCATAGAACTTGCCTTTTAGCTTTTATGACACTCTCTTGTCATAGAGAATGCCAGAGGTTTGCCGCCACCTCATCCATCCGATTTTTATTTGATGATTCACATCTTCATCGATATCCCCATCCTTCTGCAGCATAGACCCCAAATATCTAAATATGATGTCGGCTATAATTGAAAGAAATTATGGGCACATGCCAATAAAGAGAGTATGTTGGTTTGGCTCCAACTAAAAAAATGTGAGCACGTGAGCACTAAAATAATTAAAGAGAATAAATCCTAATAAAGAAGGGGCATTCATGTCTGGTTATGCGCTGATTATGTTAATGAAACGGGATTTATGCAATGCAATCAGTAATCCATCAGGTTCCGCTGTCATATGAGAGAGTGGTAGAAGCAACCGTGTTCCGAAGGTTGCCGGGCTACCACCAAATGAGGAGGCAGTCACAACCCCGAGACGGAGGCGAACCTGGAGGAAAAAAGGCAAGAGTTGGGTGGTCACTGCCACGCAACCAACCCTACCATTATCAAGATCTCGTGGGTCAAACATGACCCAGGAGAAAACATCAGCTCCTCACTGCAAAGACTGTTTTTTATGGACACATCAATTATCTCTGTTAGAGTAGTCCTTATGGTATACGACTTCTAGTCCAAGTCAGTTTTGTACCCCTACCTCAAGTCGGTTTGTACCCTCTTATATACTCTTGTATGCCTCACCAAATTAATAAATAAGCAACAGTTTTATTCAGCTTTTATGGTATCAGATACCGGTCCCAGGGTCTAGGGTATGGCTCAACCTACGCCGCCGCCGCCCGGCTACTTCGAGCGTCGGGCCGCGCTCATCGCCAAGGCTGCCAACGCTACATCGGCTTCTCTCTCGGCCCTCACCATAGCTCCACAAAACTACCCTACACCCATCCTTGCCGCACCAATATCTCTTGCCGACACAATCTCCGATGTCAGCCCCTACATCCCCATAGTTCTTGATCTCGCCGCCCACAACTACTACCATTGGAGACATCTCTTCGATCTCCACCTCGGCCACTGCAACCTGCGCTCGCATGTCGCCGCCAACTGTCTTCCCCGCCCCGACGATCCGCAATGGTTGAAAGACGATCTCGCGATCGTCCAGTGGTTCTACACCCGCATCACCACCGAAATCTTCAACATGCTCGATCACGACGGCGCCACCGCTGCCAACATCTGGCACTCCCTCCGTCAGCTCTTCCAAAGCAACACCGATGCTCAGAAAAACACTCTCCACACCGAGCTTCGCAATATGGTGCAAGGAGACGCCCCGGTGAACCTGTTCTGCCAGCGTGTTAAGACCATCGGTGATGAGCTCCGCGAACTCGGCGATACAGTCAGCGACTCACAGCTAATCAACATTGTCGGTGTCGGCCTCAGCGAAGACTTTGACAAGCAAGCCTCATTCATACCGGTGTAGTAAGGCACTGAAAATCAGTCCCGACGGCCCTGAGAGGGAAATGTAACTCCTGCGCCAGGGCTTGTGGTGCTACCTCTGCACGAACTCGTGCCAAACTCGAGATTTGTTTCTTTACTATACATGCACGCAACGATGGACATTATAATCTCAACATGTGATGGGAGCTCTAATTTTGAATTTGACGGCCTCCTCCTACCTTCGCTGAAGTTCGTTCCCTCCTACAACTCGCGGCGGAAACACAAGCTCGCAAGGACTCTCGCCCCAAGGTCTTTCATGCTGCGGCTCGTCCTCCTCTGTCGTCTACACCAGCGTCGCCTTCCATGCCGGCTCCTGCCGCCGGGCCGTCCGCATCGTCATATGCTCAACGGCCCCCAGGCTGGCACCCTAGTCCAAACTACCGCGGCAAAAACCCTATCTACAGGCCGCCGTCGACTCGTTCGGTTCCGCCTACGACATCACCAGCACCGAGTCCTGCACCACCCACCAGTGCTCCATCTGCGGTTGCATGGCGGCCTCCTCATGATCCTTGGACGGGGCTTGTTCAGGCATGGCCCATGCCCTGGTCCGCTCCGTCCGCCCTCGGTGCTCCGCCGACATACTCAGGTGCCTGGCAACCCGGCCTTCAGCCGCCTACTGGTGCTCCCGGGGTTCTCAACCCCCGACAGCCGGCCAATGCCTATCACGCCGCCCCGACGTATGCTCCTTATGGTCATTGCACCACCGACAGTGGCGCCTACTACACACCTCAGCAGTCCCTGCTCCCGACGCCACCCTCACCACAGCCGTCCAATGCCTCTCATGCCGTCCCGATGTATGCTCCTTATGGTCACTACTCCACTGACGGCGGTGCCTACTACACTCCCCAGCCGGCCCTACTGCCTTCACCATCATATCCGCCGGCACTGCTCCCGACGCCACCCTCACTTGCGACGCCGAGCTAGGATCAAGATGCTTTTCTCCAAGCCATGAATAACTTTGCCGCACAAGGAAACTCAGGTACGGATTGGATCTTTGATTCAGGGGCCTCTAGTCATATGTCTGCATCTAGTAATTGGTTATCTCATCTTGCACTAATCTCCTTTCCCTTCCATTACCCTTGGAGATGGATCATCTATTCCTATATATTGTGTTGGTCAGGCTCAACTTCCCTCTTCCACTAAACCTCTTTTACTTCGCGGTGTTCTAGTTGCACCCGCCCTCATTAAAAATCTTATTTCTGTTCGCCAATTTACTTGCGACAATCTAGTTTCGGCTGAATTTGACCCTTTTGGTTTATCTGTAAAGGATTACCTGACCAAGGTTGAGATCGCTCACTTCAATAGCTCCGGTGATCTTTATTCTCTTAATGGAGTTCCTGCCGCCACCCCTCCAACATCCATGCTGGCCTCCGTCGATCTCTGGCATCGTCGCTTGGGCCATCCCAACCCTGCCGTCTTAGCTTCTCTGCTTAGTGAATTTACCATACCATGTAATAGGTACTCTCATAATTCTGTGTTTTGCGAGTCATGTCAATTAAGCAAACATGTGCGTCTTCCCTGTAGTTCCTCTAGCTCTTGTAGCACTTATCCCTTTGAATTAATACATTGTGATTTATGGACCTCTCCCATTGAAAGTGTTTCAGGTTTTAAATACTACCTTGTTATCCTAGATGATTTCACCCACTTTGTCTGGACTTTTCCTCTACGCAACAAATCCGAGGTCCATTCTCTCTTTCTTAATTTTCAACGCTATGTGTCTGTTCACTTCTTCCTCCCAATTTGCTTTATCCAATGTGACAATGGTCGCGAGTTTGATAACATTAAAAATCGTACTTTCTTCTTACAACATGGCATCTTGCTAAGGTTCTCATGTCCCTACACATCCCCTCAAAATGGTAAAGCCGAACGTTCTCTTCGCACCCTCAATGATATCGTTCGCACTCTCCTCATTCAATCATCTATGCCTCCCAAGTTTTGGGCTGAAGCCCTACACATGGCCACCTTCCTTCTAAATATTCGCCCTTCTAAAACTAAACCCAACACTACTCCCTATTATTCCCTCTTTATTTCCCATACCGACTACTCCGCGGTTCGTGTTTTCGGTTGTCTCTGTTTTCCCAATGCCTACGCCACTTCTGTAAATAAATTGTCACCACACTCTATCACATGTGCCTTTCTTGGCTTCTCTGACGAGCACAAAGGCTATCGCTGTCTCGACCTTCACACCGGACACGTTCATGTCTCTCGTCATGTCACGTTTGCTGAGCACATTTTTTTCTTTCTCACAACGCACTACTACACCATCAAACACCCCCTCTCCCTGTCCTTTCCAACTATATACTCCCCTACCTGCTGAACACAACACACCACCACCACCATTAACACCCGCCATAGACGATACCAACCCTACCCTCACCTCACCCGAGACGTCCCCAACACCTCCGACCCCTGCTCCCTTCCCACCACCCCCGGCCCCTACTCCCACTCCATCACCCAGCCCTGCTCCTTCGTCCGACTCTTCCGCTGCGCCGGACTCACCCGTACCCACCATACCCCCTCGTGCTATTCCTACAGCAGCCCCGATTAATGATCATCGCATGCGTACTAGGGCCAAATCAGGATTTCATCAACCCCAAAACCGCCTAAACCTTCATACCTCCGTATCTCTCACTTCCCTCCCAAAGAATTACAAAACCGCTCTACTTGATCCCAACTAGGCCGCTGTCATGCAAGAAGAATATAATGCTTTGCTTCAAAACAACACCTGGCAACTTGTTCCTCGTCCTCCCAATACAAATATTGTTTCTGGCAAATGGATTTTTCGCCAAAAGTTCCACTCCGATGGGAGCCTCTCACAATATAAAGCCAGGTGGGTTTGTCATGGCTTTTCTCAGCAACAAGGAATTGATTACGAAGAAACCTTTTCTCCTGTTGTTAAACCTAGCACCATTCGCACCGTTCTTAGTGTTGCTGTCTCCTCTTCCTGGCCTATTCACCAACTTGATGTTAAAAATGCTTTCCTCCATGGTTCCCTTCAAGAAACTGTCTACTGCCAGCAACCTCTGGGTTTTGAAAATCCATCCTTTCCAACTCATGTATGTCTTCTCCAGAAATCTCTCTACGGTCTTAAACAGGCCCCACGAGCTTGGTTTCAACGCTTCTCCTCCTTCATCCAAACAATAGGCTTCACTCCATCTCTCTCTGACACCTCTATTTTTGTGTATCATCAAACTTCTGACACTGCATATTTACTTCTTTATGTAGATGATATCATTCTTACCGCATCCTCTCAAAAGTTCTTAGATCATATTGTCTCTCTTCTTAGGTCTGAATTTTCTATGACTGACCTAGGACTCCTTCATCATTTCTTAGGCATTGTTGTTGTTCGAGATTCCTCCGGCCTTTTTCTTTCCAACGCCAGTATATTCTTGATCTTCTTAATCGTGCTGGTATGCTTGACTGTCAATCATCTCGCACTCCTGTCGATACTAGTTTTAAACTTTCGGCTACCGGTGAACCCTTTTCCGATCTTACTCTCTATCGTAGCCTAACAGGTGCTCTCCAATATCTCACCATTACTCGTCCTGAAATCTCTTTTGTTGTTCAACAAGCATGTCTCTATATGCATGATCCACGGGTTCCTCACTATAATCATGTTAAACGCATTCTTCGGTATCTAAAAGGAACTCTCAATCATGGTCTCCACCTCAATAATTCTTCTCCAAACTCGCTTACCGCATACTCTGATGCAGACTGGGCTGGTTGTCCTGACACTCGAAGGCCCACTTCCGGTTTTTGTGTTTTTCTTGGTAACAATTTGATTTCTTGGTCTTTGAAAAGACAGGTTACAGTCTCACGTTCGTCGGCCGAGGCTGAGTATCGCGCTGTGGCACATGTCGTTGCAGATACAATATGGATTCGGCAGTTACTCTCTGAGCTACACATGCCTATTGAGCAGGCCACTATTGTCTACTGTGACAACATATCAGCAGTCTACATGACCGGCAATCCAGTTCAACACCGACGCACAAAGCATATTGAGATTGATATTTATTTTCTTCGTGAAAAGGTTGCTCTTGGTCAGGTTCGGGTGCTCCATGTTCCCTCTACGGCTCAGTTTGCTGACATTTTCACCAAGGCACTGCCTACTAAGCCGTTTCAAGATATATGTTTCAGTCTCAATGTGGTCGAGCCTGCCGTTGATACCGCGGGGGATGTTAGAGTAGTCCTTATGGTATACGACTTCTAGTCCAAGTCAGTTTTGTACCCCTACCCCAAGTCGGTTTGTACCCTCTTATATACTCTTGTATGCCGCACCAAATCAATAAATAAGCAACATTTTTATTCAGCTTTCAATCTCTACCGTTTCTTCTCACAAAAAACATTCTCTCCCATTGCAACGCATGGGCAGATGTGCTAGTAATACTTACATACTGCAATTCATGGTACGTACGATTTTGCAACCATTGGACATGCTACCAACCTTTTCTTTATTACTTATATATGAGCGCCACACTAGTTGTCAAACACACTAAAGCACTCTAGTCGATTCTAGAGCACACTTTCCATCCCATGCATATAAAGCATCAAAAGAAGCAAAGATATCCTGTGCAAACGAGAGCTTGCGCACTTGCCAAAAAGCCACGGGCCTCCTGTTACAATAAAGGGTAACAAAAGCTTTGTCGTGCCGTTTTTTGGTTTCGAGATTAATTCTATTTTTCTTTCAAGAGTTACTATAGTAATTCACTAGAGGGTAGCGTGCGGCGGCACGCCGCGCCACATGGACTAATTAGCTATTTAGTTATTTTGTAATTTTTGGTAAGTCGTCCTAAATTTGATTGTGGTAAATTACTTTATACAAGTGGATGGTACATCAAGTTGGTACATAGGTATGAGATTGTGGCAAAGTAGTTTATACAGGAAACGGTTCATCTAATTGGCACATACATAAAAGATTTATAGTACGTAGTAATATAGTGGGTACTGGGCGCATAGAGATGTTGATCCTCAGGCTGGATTTGTCTATGTAATGTAGTGATAGAGAGACGAAGCTAGTTGTTTTGCTCTTGTTTGTGGTGGTTTGTTTGGAGTGTAAAAAAATGTTCAGTAGTTGGATGCATGTCTTGGCTTTAGACGGATCGGCAAGATATCTTGAAACTGGAGCTTGTTCGTGTTGATTTGTCTTGCTGAAAACATGCTTTTTGTTGTTTCTGTATTTCTAACTCTTCATCCTTGGTCCTGCTCTATTCTTACACGGCCGAGTAGCGCCAGTACATTGTCTTCAAAGCATTGTAGTTGTGGTCATCAATGATTATGTTGTGAAGGCACGTCGTGCCATACTGATTGTTGTGTGTTGATTTTCTTTTTGATGTTTCTAAAGTTCGGTGCCCAATCTACTCCAGTATGAAATTTTATAAAAAATACCAAGAAATGTATCTGTGCTGAAGAAAATATAGTCCGAACTAAAATCCATCCAAAAACCTTTTTTCTATGCATAGAATTTTTATTTTTATTTTTGCCGCGAATACGGTGTTACAAATCCTCTTCCCAAGATAGTGCCCCTACCATCTGCAGAATGCGCTACAATGGGCTCTGCCCAACACTACCAAATTTATAAAGAGATGGTCCAAGAAATGGCCCCAATTCGGAAGCTAAGGAAAAGAAACCGTCTGTGAAACCCCTTTATAATCCCAGAGACAAAAAGTGCAGCAGGTTACACTTACACACGAGTTGAGCAAATTAGGAAGTACTCCCTCCGTCCCATAATATAAAACATTTTTTGACATTAGTGTAGTGTCAAAAAATGTCTTACATTATGGGACGGAGGGAGTAGGTTTTACTGTCTTCTATGACATCTCCCTACAAAAGAGATACAGATGGTTAAGGAAAGAATGACACGGGAACTGGAAGCCCTCCACTGTTTTTCTTAAAGACACTTGCTCACCAAAAGGAGATTCAGACAATATACGATTGTGCGCAGTTTACCATTTGGCACTACCTCAGAAATGTAGTAGCTACTCCATCCATAATCTATCTAATTTTCCTACATTTCCTCCATGATTAGATCAGACAAAAGAAAGCTACGCTTGGCAAGCTTGAACTTTCTCTTGACCGGCACCAAAATTTAGTGCCAAGATGGAGGTATGGTTTCCATGACGAAGAATGGTAGTTAAGCCCCTAAACCTGTAGAGAAAACATATCAGTGCTCTCGTGAAAAACGCAAAATTGATAGAAAGATAGCTCACATTATTACCCAGACAATTGCCTAGTGAATTGTGCCATACATTCGGTATTGAACATGAAAATGCGAACAATCAGTTCACACGATTCTCTTCCGTCCTGCCGATCATTTACTTCAGTTATCCACACTGAAGTTAAAAGAGCAACTCCTCCAGAAAAAGGATCCAATTAACAAAGAAGAATCAATTAGGTAATCTGGATAAACGGAGAGACACCACTGCAATTCAACCAGTGAAGTTCGGCTACTGCCTCCAGATGCAACTTGTTCCATCAGGTTTTCTGCTGACTTCACGCCAACATTAACATCACCCTTATCTGATGAACTCTCTGAATTTGAGGCCTTGGGAACATTTGGGTTCTTGTAGTCCTCCATGATGTTTACGCTCATTCAGAAAGCTGCTTCACAGATGCCTCATCTGTAACAACCTAGGCATGTGTACAATAACAACCTGCCTCTCAAACTATTCATAAGAAAGCACTATGAGATGCAGAGTCACCGAGTGGAAGGCAAAATAATAATCCAACAGTGCATCGAAATTTCAAACTATTCACAAGAAAGCACTATATATAGATAAATTAAACAAAATTCAGCAAACATATAACTTCATTCTCAAGTTTGTATCCCTGTTGATTTGATTTCTACTCCAAGGCATTAAAACAAACAACTAATGTGCATGGAAAGAGATGTGACATTTTTTTGTACAACCACACTTCAGAACATCAGCTCGAGGCGTGAATACAAACAAAAGAAGCACAATAAAAAGAAGAGAATTAGGGAGAGAGAATAATTCATGAAATGTCAATTTCTAGCTAGAGAATCGGAGGGGCGGGAGAGAGACCATACACATCAGCCAAACGGGCCTCGACATCGCCTGCTCCGCAACGTCCAACCTTCTCTGTCGGCGTGGTCAACATGCCGTCTTCTGTGAGCTGCAACTGTTTTTCTTCAGGCAAGGAAGGGGAGGCCGCCCGACAGTGGTGCGCGAGGTAGAACTCGCCCGGTGAGACAGCTAGAGCATGGCCGCGTGCTAAGTGAGATGGCCAACAGAGGAGGAGGATCAACGTGAGGTGGTAGCCCCGCGGAGCGTCCCCTCAGCGGTTGTGCCATCGGTGCCCCCCTGTCCTCAACATCCGCGGGGGCTTCCGTGGCGGTCCATGAGCGTACGCCGAGACGCCGAGGTGGACGACCACGATGTGCGCCGAGGCGGCCCGCGGCGCTGCCGTCTTGTTCTTCGCATGCCTCGGCGCCGGTGGCACTGTGCCAACGCCCTGCCGCCAAACTGGATGTGCGAGTTGCGCGGCACCAAACGCCTGAGCAGCATCCCTCCCAGCCAAAGCTGCTCTCGCGGTAGCCCAGAGCACCGGGCCGTGGCCTTCCCATTCCGGCGTAGTATCCTCCACCACAGCGCCGCCTAACCCTCTCGCAAGGGCACACGACGACGGCGACGGGAACGACACGCCGTCACGGCCTAGATGCACTATTTTCCATACTCCTGCATGCGACAGCACGTCAGCCACGCGAAGAGGAGATGGGGTTCCTACATGGAAGTTGGGAGGGAGATATGGGGGCCTGGTGGTGGCATACAGCCGGCGGTAAGGTGAGGCGTGGGAGCCGCTCTAGTTTGGTAGCGGCACGATGCAGAGGTGAGGTCGCCGGAGCGAGCGCTTTTATACACGGTGAGCGGCGCGAAGGGAGACTTCGAGAGAGATCGCAAAGGCCAGCTACTAACACAAACCGATCTAAAAACTGAAACGTGGCGATGAAATAAACAACCAGTCAAAGTCACATAGTAACGTGGCCACATGCATGAGCCATGCAAAGGGACGTGGAACAACACCAATCCACGTACCTCTAGAACAGACACGTGAATTCAACCATGCCAGCCCATAGTGAATCATACCTTTTTTAAAGAAAAATAGGAATCTTCCAGGAGACCACACAGCACACGCGTCAATAAACAAGAACACAAAACATGTCAATGTCAACAGTAAACAAAACATGACCACAAGAAAAATAAACTTCTCCAGGAGACCACACAGCACACGCGTCAATAAACAAGAACACACAATATGTCAATGTCAACAGTAAACAAAACATGACCACAAGAAAAATAAACTCCATGACACCCTAGAAGGCCATCACGCACACGCGTCAATCATAGAAATACGGTAAAAAAATCCAAAAAAACCAGAAAAATGGAACCCTTACGGGCCTAGTATTCTTAGTATATTTCATGCATACCGGCATACCACGGAGGGAGTCGAGCAAACGTGGACCTCGGCATACATTATTGGGTTGGCCATGTAGGCCAATCTTTACAGTTTTGGGAAGGTTCTGTTCAATTTTTTTTCTTTTCTTTTCTTCTCTGCCGGTATTCTTTTCCATGTTCTATTTTCTGTTTATTTTTTATATTTATTTTGTTTATATTCTTAAATTAGTGATATCTTTCATATATGTTATTTTTTGAAATCAGTAAAAAGGGCAACCTGGTGCATGTAGCTCCCGCTTGCGCAGGGTTCAGGGAAGGGTCCGACCACTTTGGGTCTATAGTACGCAGCTTTTCCCTACATTTCTGTAAGAGGCTGTTTCCAGGACTTGAACCCATGACCTCATGGTCACAAGGCAGCAGCTTTACCACTGCGCCAAGGCTCCCCTTCATTTTTCGAAATCAGTAACAACATTTAAATTCTTCTACCTTTTGAAATTTATAAATGTTTTCAACAAACTGAGAATATATTGTAATAACCCATGATTTTTTAAATTTGCAAATAATTTTTAAATCCACGAAAATTATTTAAAATTCATGACCATTTTTAAAATACAGTGAAAATTATAAATTTTGTCAATATTTTTTAAACCACGAGTATATTTTCATATCCATGAATAATTTATAAATTTATGACATTTTTTAAATTCATAAAAGTTTTCTGGAAATTCACAAAAAAATTACCTTATTGTTGTTAATTTGTTTTAATAGAATTTCGGTCCGCATACTATCATGTCGAACTAATGACCCAACCAGACCCTTACAGTCGGAGTCCACTTCGATGAAATAACTTTGGAGCTCTCCTAGACCTCTATTCCTAGGGAGCTTGTTTTATTTTTCTCTTTTTTAATTCATGAATATTTTTCAAGTTTATAGATATATTTTGAAATTCAGGAAAATAATTAAATAATTAAATATTTGTATTCATAAATTTTTATTTCAAAATTGTGAACAATTTCACTTTCAGATTTTTTTAAAATTTTAGAATATTTTTAAAGCTATGAACATTATTAAAAGATCTTAACCATTTTTAAAGGATCATGAACAATTATAAAACTTGTAAACATTTTTTAGAACCATGAATATATATTTCATGTCCATGAAGTATTTATGAATTTACAAACTTCGTTCAAATTCATGAATATTTTAAAAAAAATTGTGAACATTTTTGGAATTTCAAAAATATTAAAATGTCAACAGATTATCAGTTCCGATACTGTCATGTGGGACCCATGATCCAACTAGACCCTTAAAGGTGGGATTCAATTTGAGGAAAAAACGTTGGAGCTCGGCTAGGCCTCTATTCCTAGGGAGCTTAGTAATTGTTCGCAATAAATGAAATACCTAAATACTATTTTAATAAAGTGTTTTAATAGAATATTGGTTCTGATACTGTCATTTGGGGCCCACGGTCCGACCAAACTTTGTAGCTCTCCTAGGCCTTTAGGGTATCTCCAACGCCAATTTGTAAATTTCTCCGGTATATATCCGTTTTTCTGTCCGGACGTGGTCCGCGGACATGATATGGGAAAAGTCCAACATACATCAACCAACAACCATGAATCTCCTATTCTTAGAGTAGAATGGTGCGGTACCAAAGAAATATTGCAGATCAAGGAAAAAAAGGGCAAACAATTAGAAAAAGGGGAAACCCTACCTGATTAAAGGTGAAAGTTGATTTTCCCCCCTAATGGCGTAAGGTAACACAATGGTTTAGGATGTCCTGAATCTCATATATGCAGAGACTGAAGTTTGAGCCAATCGCTGAATTTCCCTTTCTCAAATAATAATTTGACTATCTTGCACAGCTGCACCACGTGAAGATAAAACTACCCAAGATTTTTTTTCCACTTTACTGGCAACAACAAAGATAAGATGTCAAACAGCTCTATCCAGTATAATAACACTGAAAGTAACTATCTTATGACTCGAAGGAGCTGCAGGTGCTGATGAATCTGTCTAAGAAGAAACTACTAACACTTCTGTAGTGTTGGAGCGTTGTTCTATGCATGAGCCAACTAAATTTAGTCAAACACCTTGAGCCAAGAACCACCGGTTCAGCATACGAGTCACACACCCTATAGTATTGATATGCTAAGATATTTTGGTGTAAATAGAATATTGTTCTGACGTTAATGAATTATCACAGTTCAAAGAGTACAAATGAAGGATGACTGACCATAAACATTAGCCTAGTTTGGCAACAACATTTTTTCAAAACCATAATATCCCAAAACCTAAGTATTTCAATACATGGGCAATGAATACTTCAGTTTCTAAAAATCATAATTTTTCTCAGTTTTGATGAAACTGCCGAGTCGTTTGGCAATTGGCTGTTTGTCTCTGTTTTCTTTGGTTTGCATCGACTGTTACGTTGTTGCATGCATATTCAGCTACACTCAGGGATCAGCTTGTACTAATAGCTACCGTATGCATTCAGGAGTATATGCTAGGATCTGCAGTAGAGTTATCTCTTATAATCAATCAAAGACCGAGGTAGTTAACACATGCACTAAAGGTCGACGTCTGCAGCTCGTGCGTCCATGTGTTTTCAACTGGCGGCTAAGTCGTCATTTGTATGCGTACGCCCACCTCTAGCCAGACGTATCCATGGGCTAGCTATCGATTTATGCATCATAGGCGTTGATGCCCAGAAGTTGGACACAGGGAGATCAAGCAGCCTGCGCTTTCTCGGTTTAAAAAAAAAGAGGTCAGCGCCTCTTTTTTATATACTGCAAAAATACCACAGTTTTAAAGATACCATAGTTTGTTAAACTGCAGTATTTTTTTCATCAAAATGACTCAAAATATTGAATACCACCGACATCAAGGCACCGGCGTTCTGGAAGAACTCGCAGACAGCGGCCGGGTCAGGCCACCGCCAGCGTGGGGGCTTGGTAAAGCTTCCCGAAATGGTCGTCACTGCCGTCTCTTCAGCGGTCCAGAAGCTGTCGGTGGCGGCTTCCCCGTCGTTGTCCGCCATGACTGGGGCGGAACAGCCCGTCGCGGCCATGGGCTGGGGTCAGGGGCCGCCCAGGAGGGGGGGGCTTCTCTGACTGGGCTGTGCACCGAGCACGGCCGGGACGTCGACGACAGCGGCAAGGTGCTGCCAACGGTGTCAGCTGGCCAGGAGGGTCAGCTGGCTCTCCTGGAATCCAATGATGGAGTGCAGCCGGCCATGGCTGCTGCTGCTGCTCTGAAGGGACTGATCAGAGTTGAAGATGGGCAAGATCAAGGCTCGGTTGATGGTGTTGGACATATGAAAGGTCCGGTGACTGAAGGTGGCAGTGTGGCCGGGTCTGTTGATGCTGCTCCGTATCGTCTCTCTGACCCCGTGGGGGAGGGAGTGACTGCTCAACCTGGAGCCGACGCTCGGCTGGGCACCAAGGTGGACGTGGTTGCCGGGGGTGGCGAACAGGGCCTGGCTGCCTCCGGTGGCTCGACGAAGTTGGCGTGCTGGAGAAGGCTTCACAGAGAGGAGCAGGAGGAACGGGCCGTCGTTCAGGCAGCGTGTGTGAAGCACGTACAGTTTGGGGTCCCAACCCCTCCGAACAGTGGCAGCGACCTGTCCGGTCGCAAGGCCGCCTTTGCTGATATTTTGGAGAGCTCGACGGGCAACAAGAAAAGATGTTTGGAAGACCAAGACCTTGTTCTTACTTTTGATAGTATTAGTGTTGAGAGCTTTGAGTGGAGGGGAGCCGGTGTGGTCCTTCCAGCTTGTAAGAAGGTGTGTGGGGAGAGAGTGGAGGCTCAGGTAGATATAGATGGGAATATGATTCATGTAACAAAAGAGGTAGATGGGGAAGAGGAGGAAGTTCAGGTTAAGAGGAGAGAGTCTGTGGGGGAAGGAAAAGAGGATGGGGTGTCTGCAAAGATAGCAACCGACCCGGGGGCTGTCGGTCAACTGACGGGCGCGTCTGATGTCGCCCGTCAGGAGCCATGAAAATGCTTAGCTGGAACTGTCGGGGGCTGGGTCGGCCTCGCACAGTTCAAGAATTAGTCTATCTCAATAAATCTTACCGACCCAATGTTATCTTTCTTTCTGAAACAAGGCAAAATAAAGAATATGTTGAGAGTTTGAGGTATAGGTTGGGCATGCAAAATGTGTTTACTGTTTCAGTTAAAGGTAAAGGTGGTGGCTTAGCTGTGTTTTGGGATGAGTGTTTTACTATGGAGTTAAACAAATTTGGTGAGCATTTTATTGACATGTATATCTCAAATAGTGATGGGTCAAAATGCAGATGCACTTTTGTTTATGTAGAACCGAAGGCAAGTCAAAGGTATGTCATGTGGGAGCTCCTGAGACGGGTAAAATCTCTTGGCTTTGGTCCATGGTTTTTGGTGGGTGATTTTAATGAAGCAATGTGGCAGCATGAGCATTTTTCCCGGCATAAGAGGTCTTCTAAGCTCATGGCAAACTTCCGCGAGATTCTTTCAGAATGCAATCTATTTGACTTGGGCTTTCATGGGTTGCCATGGACCTATGATAATAAGCAGGAAGGTAATCGCAACGTGAAGGTTCGGCTTGATCGGGCGGTGGCATGTCCTCAATGGTCTGCTATGTATCCCCACTGCAAGGTCTCACATATTATATCTTCCAGGTCAGACCACTATCCTCTGTACATTCAGTTGCTGGGGAATCGACCTAATGTCTCTGTTAATAAGCATTTGAGATATGAATCATATTGGGAGCGGGAGAGTAAAGCATTGGATGATCATATCAGAAATTGCTGGAATAAAAGTACGCAAGTAAGGGATCTTCAGGATGTGGCAAGTAATTTGGATAAATTAATGACATCCCTACATTCATGGAGCAGGGTTCACATTGGTTATCTCCCAAAGAAACTTGACGCTGCCCGCAAAAGATTGAATGGTCTATTTAAAAGAAGTGATAAGGCGGCTGTTTTGGAGAGAAAGGAAACTCTTCTGGAGATGGATGAGCTCCTTATTAAGGAAGAAATCATGTGGAAGCAGAGGTCCTGTATTGACAAAATAATATTGGGGGATCGTAATACAAGTTTTTTTCAGAGAAAGGCCTCATGGAGAGCAAAGAAAAATAATATTTCTGCACTTAAGAGGAGTGATGGGTCTCTTACGGAGAATATGGAAGAAATCAAAGGTATCACTAATACGTTTTTTCAGAATCTGTATACTTGTGATTCTAATGTTGACCCTTCTCGTATCATTTCGATTGTCAAACCTCTCGTCAATGATGATATGAATGTGGAGCTTTGTAAACCTTTTTCGGAGGAAGAGATTAGTAATGCCCTTTTCCAAATTGGTTCGCTAAAGGCTCCTGGCCCGGATGGTTTTCCAGCTAGATTTTTCCAGAGAAATTGGGGATTAATAAAGGAGGATATTGTAAGGGCAGTCCAACAATTCTTTATCTCAGGTGTTATGCCCGATGGTATAAATGACACCACTATTGTTCTTATTCCTAAAGTGAAGAATCCCCGGTCCATCAAAGACTTTAGACCGATCAGCCTCTGCAATATCATCTACAAAATCATATCGAAGTGTCTGGTGAATAGGTTGAGACCTCTCTTGGATGGTATGATTTCTCCCACTCAGAGTGCCTTTATTCCTGGCCGGTTAATTTCTGATAACGTGCTTATTGCTTTTGAATGTATTCACTCGCTGAGTACGTTGAAAGATAAGCGTGGAGAGTTTTGCGCTTACAAGTTGGACTTGGCAAAAGCGTACGATCGTGTGGACTGGCAATTCCTTAAAAGTATGCTTGGGGCTCTTGGTTTTGCGCCAACATGGATTAATTGGATCATGACTTGTGTTACTTCTGTGAAGTTTTCGGTGCGGTTTAATGGACAACTATTGGAACCTTTTTACCCATCGTGTGGACTCAGGCAAGGGGATCCTTTATCTCCTTATTTGTTTCTATTTGTGGCTGAGGCTCTCTCTTTGTTGTTAAAGGACGCTTGTGAGAAAGGTGTTCTTAAAGAGTTTAAGCTTACAAGACAAAGGCCTGGTATATCTCACTTATTGTTTGCGGATGATAGCCTTCTTTTTTTCAAGGGTCCATTGATCAAGCCTTAACTGTTAAAACTATTATGTCGGATTATGAGAAAGGAACTGGTCAGCTTCTTAGTCCGGATAAGTGCTCCATTAAATTTGGCAAAAAGTGCAGTATGGAGGATCAGGTGTCCACGATGGTTATTCTAAATATTACTGCTGAATGTTTTGAGGATAAGTATCTTGGTCTTCCGGTGCCAGAGGGTAGAATGAAGGTTGGGAAATTCCAGTCGACCAAAGATAAGGCTTTAAAAAGAGCGTCAGATTGGATTGAAAAGTATGCTTCTACTGGTATTAAGGAATCTCAAATCAAGGCTGTTTTGCAAGCGCTGCCAGTTTATGCCATGGGACCTTTTAAATTTCCAGTCTCGTTATGTGAGGAGTTAGCTCAGATTATAAGAAATTTCTGGTGGGGAGACGAAGAGGATAGGAGGAAAATCCACTGGTTAGCTTGGGACAAACTTACAAAACCAAAAGGACAGGGAGGCATGGGGTTCCGTGACCTAAGATTATTTAACCAAGCGTTGTTAGCTAAACAAGCCTGGCGTTTATTGGTTTACCCAGAGTCGTTGTGTGCTAAGATTTTGAAGGCAAAGTATTATCCCAATGATCACATCTTGGATACAGTTTTCCCGCAAGCCACATCCGTGAATTGGCAAGGTATCATGCATGGTCTGGAACTGTTAAAACAAGGGGTCATATGGAGAGTGGTCGATGGTAAAAATGTTAACATTTGGAGAGATAACTGGCTCCCTAGAATTTCGGGACTAAAAATTACAGCTAAAAAGCATCGAACTAGACTGAAGTGGGTGTCAGAATTATTCATGAGCGGGACGAGAAGATGGGATGAAAATTTGATTAGGCATTCATTCTTTCATCATGATGCCGAAGAGATCCTAAACATACGCATTCAGTCTGTGGGAGAAGGTGATCTAGTTGCTTGGCACTACGAGAAAAGTGGTATGTTCTCTGTGAAAAGTGCGTACAGACTGACTTTAAATCTCAAGGACAACAGGGGTGAGACAGGAATATCCAGTGTTGCTGTTAATGAGGAAAGAAGACTATGGGACGTTATTTGGAAGGCTAAGGTTCCGCAAAAAATTAGAATTTTTGCTTGGAGAGCTGCAACCAACAGTTTGGCGGTTCAGGTGAATAGAGTGACTCACCATCAAACGGTCTCCAGTATGTGTACTATATGTGGAGTTCGGGATGAAAATATCTTCCACGCTCTGGTGACCTGCCCTAAGGCGCGTGCTTTGCGTATCGCCTTGGGGGATGTGTGGAATATTCCGAGGGAGGAGTTGTTCAGATTTACGAGGCCAGACTGGCTTCTCATCCTGCTTGACCAATTGGGGTCTCCGGTACGCGAGCAAGTGTTATTTATGTTTTGGAGAGCTTGGCATCTGAGGAACGATTTGATTTTTGGAAGAGGGAAAGAATCGGTGAATGCGTCTGTTATTTTCGTGGATAATTATTGGAAGACTTTCTCCACTTCCAACGCTCGTGTGCAAGTGGACCAAAGCACCAAAGGGAAGGGGGTGATGGGGAATGGGGAGATTCTTAGTCTGCAAAAAGAAAATGATCGTGCTGTTTGGAAGCCTCCAGAGCGGGAGTATATTAAGATAAATGTTGATGCTAGTTTTGTGGAGAGCTTGAGATCTGCTAGCGTTGGGGTTGTCGCTAGGAATCATCTGGGAGAAGTCCTGGTGTCTTCTTGGAATTTTATTCGAATGTGCTCCGGAGCGGAGGAGGCGGAACTTCGTGCGTGCCTCGCCGGGCTGTACATTGGTATTTCTCTTCACAAACCAATTATCTTGGAAACTGACTGCTCATTTGCTGCATCTTTCCTAGCGAAAGAAACTGTTGATAGGTCTCCTTATGTGGATCTAAAAATGGAAGCGATCAACGCCTCCAAGTTTATTGTTGATCTCAAGATTGTTAAGATTGATAGGCAGGCTAATAAAGCGGCGCATGAGATAGCAAAATTTAGTTTTGATACCATGTCTGATGGTATTCTGTGTAATTCTGTTCCGCCCTGCGTGGCTAATTATGTAATGAACGATTGTAAGACTATTGTTATTTGATCAATATATGGGTGGAGGTTTTCAAAAAAAAAAATTGAATACCAAGGTTTTTACAAAAACCACAGTATTCCTAAAAAACTACAAAAATACTTTGGCTCCTAAACGCACCCTAACAGTATGTGAACTACTCCTTTGGCGGTTGTGCAGATGTCGCGTCATTTTGGTCCTTTCTTCTATACAGAGACATGCATTTTGACTCAATTTTGAGGAAAGAACTGCTCAGCCAATGATGTTCCTACCAACGAATTTATTTTTTGCTGCATATGTAGAAAACAATGTTCCAATAGCTCATCCTACAAGTAATTCTCGCTTGGATGTAAAAACTGCTTCATAGGAACACATTCATGCCAATTATGCAGACATCACACGCCGGTATAATATTTTCCAAACAGGGTAATGCATTTTATTTAGACAGCGGCCACTCGTATAAAGGATACACAAATAGTGCAAAGGCAAAAAAAAATTATTTCTATAAGTATCGCTGCCATATACAAATGCAGCTACAATTTTGAAAAGTAATCATACTAACTGAAATGGTCGTAAGCAAGGTGAGAAATAGTGGCGCAAATCGCTGCAGCTACGAAGAAAAAGTGCCGTTCCAATCTCGCTGTGGTATGTGGATGTGTTTTGCTAAGGGCGCCAAAAACATCAGTTTTGGCCATTTAGGTGTCCAAGCCACTCAGATCAATAAGACCATATAAACGACAATGGGAGAAACAGTCACACAACTCTGACAACTCCATTGTCTAAATTGGGAGAGCACAGATGCAATACTGCACGGAAACTATAGAAAAATAAAAACACGGAATATGGATGTGATGTAGCAACCTACATGGGCAATGAAATACAGATGTTCCAACAAAAGCAAACATCAAATATTACAAATATTATCCAAGGATTTCCCAAACTGTGAAATGAGAACGCAAGAGCTGAGAGTATCTCAAAGGAAATCAACGTCATGGCATCGACACGATGATCTATCAAAGGGATCGCTAATAGTCAGATCATGGATGTGCCCAATATGTATCTCGTCTCCGTAGTAAGAGTCACAACTAAAATTAAACTGAGCACCTTGAGAAACCCTGTTATCCAGTTGTAGTTTTCTGTGCTGGCCAGCTCTCCATTCAGAAATGTATTTCTTTCGATTTATTGCAGTGCGTGATGCAAACTCCATATGTTCTAACACTTTTGCATTCAAAAGAAAGTACCTTGCAAAATCAACATCTCTAGGTGTTCCTTGATAGTTTATCAGCACTACTTTTTTGAGATGGAGCTCCAAACATTCAATATAGCCAAGTGGAAAACTGTGTCGTGCTCTTTTTGATGCCCCAGTCCGATATAACTGAAATATGATTTGTAGTTAGTTTGGGATATGGTCCGAAATAGGGATGATTGGCTGATGGCACAAGAAGAAATTGAAGCAACTAGCCATGATGTAAAGAGGACGATAAAGTAGATCGATGGTTAAAAAAAATCTCACCAAGACATATAACTTCTCCAAGCAAGGAAAGAATGTCACAAAGTCAATGGCATCATCGACACTTGGAGGGGAAATGCGCAGAACCAACACTTTAACGGCTCGCACCACATTCATCAAATTGACAGCGAGAAATCCCTAAATTAAGCAATACACACAAATGGTTAGCACGAGAATCTGCAAGGCATAACACAAAAATTAATGGCCGTGGCTACCTGAAGAACATTTGTTTCAAGCTTGCCTTTGGTGAACCCTTCTGGCAGAGAACCCAGGAAGTCCAGTTTGGGTGCGCAAAGCACACGGACTGATAGGTCACAATCTAGTCCAGACAGGAACAACTTTTCTAGGAGAGGGGCATCCTCAACAATGACTTCTTGCAACAATTCATCCGGTTCATTTGGCCAACCAGACCACACACCTAGCCTCCTAAGGGTGGACGAGTTGACCCGAACACCACGGACACCATCCAATTCACTAAGCACCAAGCTCTCCAGTGCAGTGCATCCAGCAAGAACACGGTGGAGGACGACCTCCGAGACGACGACACCTTTAAGTGTGAGCTGCTTGAGTTTGGGGAAATGTAGATCGCCGGCCAATGTGGCCGCAGAGGGGAAATGGATCATGTAGCCGGTGCACTTGATGCTGAGGATGTGGAGGGCGGGTAAAAACTGGAGCACGGACGGCGGCAGTGCATATGGAACCTCCTCCCTTGGCACTAGCCAAAGTTCCTTGCCGATTTCCTTGCGGTTTTGCCACAGATCGAACTCAGAGAGGCCTTTGAAGGCTGGTGACTGGAGCCAGCCGTTCAGTAATGGGGAGACATAGTCAGATTTGTAGCCGTACCAGGTAAGGGAGAGCCGGCGGCAGGGCGCCTGGTGGTCGGCGAGAATGCGGGAGACGAGGCTGGAGGGGACGGGCTCGTCTTCGCGGCGGAGAACGACGCCGAGGTTGAGCGGGGCGGAGCGGAAGAGGGGGCGCCACCTGGTGGAGA
This sequence comes from Triticum dicoccoides, assembly GCF_002162155.2. Taxonomy (NCBI): domain Eukaryota; kingdom Viridiplantae; phylum Streptophyta; class Magnoliopsida; order Poales; family Poaceae; genus Triticum; species Triticum dicoccoides. The sequence goes on from NC_041392.1 coordinate 614,073,587, forward strand.
GGATCTGGGTGCGGGCGCCATCCTTGGTGGGGAGGAGCGAGATGATGCGCCGGAGAACGTCGACGTGGAGGTCGCTGATCAGCTCGGGACCTTCCCCGACTTCGCGCTTGTCGTTCGCCGGTGGTGAGACGCCGGCGACCAACTCGGCCTCCTGCCATTTTCGCTTTTTGGCTCTGCGGGTAGTCATCGCCGCCGCCCGGGGAAAAAGGAGGCCGCGTGTTGTTTTTGTTGGCAAAATGGTGTGTAGAATTTGGGGGTAGAGATCGTTTCTTTTCCTCTCTTCCGAAGAGAACAAAATACTCTAGAAGAGTGAAGGACAATAAAAGATCTTTCTTTAGCCTCTCAGCTGTAATTTGTCACAAAAAAAGGTTTTCAGGATCTTATCATTTTCTAATTGATTTTTGCAAAAAAATAATAATCTATTTTTAGGAGAGAATTCGTTTCTAATTTTTTTCGAGAGAATTCTTTTTTTTAACACGGTATAGACACAAGCGCTCATATAAACGTGTATACACTCGACCCTGACTTGAACCCTGCTGGGCTGGAATACCACTGTCCACCGAGTGAAGTCTATTTTAAACCTTGAATTCATAAGGGTTGTTGGAATTGAACCCTGAACTCTTGATCCCTGAAATCGATACTCTAAACTCACCGATCCCAGTCAATCCCGACCCAGATCCATGTAGACTAATTTGGCAGGTAGAAAAATGACACCCCCGCCCGGGATTGCACTCCGCTGTCACTGACTATATGGGTCCACGTGTCATATTCATCCACTCCAATGATCCTTCGCTCTCTCTCCCAAGAACTGTGGCGGTCGTTTGACAAACATGACGACTGGCGTGTGCTGTGGTAAGTCTAACCAGCTAGCGTACACATACGTGCCCCTTGTTGTCAACTAAAAAAACGTGCCCCTCGTCGTGGCCTTCTATCCAGCATCATCAGCCACTGCTATACAAGTTCAGTGGATCCACCACAACCTTTCTGGAATCATGCGTACCCCAGATGGAGGCATATGCATGCACACCACCTGTTCGGCGGAATGGTGATGGGGACGGGAGGTCCTTGTGCACCATTGCAACAGTAGGTTGGAGACAAGAGGGATTTCCGAGGGTTCGATATCACGCTCCTGACAACCACGTCGGCGCCGACTCCTCCCGGGACAAGTGGTTCACCATGGCCATCATCTTGCCCGGGTCTTGGTAGCTGCGTGGCATTGTGGCGTAGCGCCGCGTTCTTCTGTCCAGGCAGCTCACTACAATGTCCAACAACGTGGGCAGGACATCTAGCATGTCCGGCTTCTGTAAGCTTAAGCACGTCTGGTGCCTTCATACCCGTCATCGGCGCTGGCTACTGGGAGCTCACGCATGTCCGAGGCGTGGCCACCAGCAGCGCCATGTGCATGCTTTGGCGCTCTCCCTGGAGCGGACGTAGACGACGGAGACGACTCTCAACGGTCTCGCGGACACAGCGACGACGAGCGTGAGGGAGGTGGGAGATGGCGGAGGACAAGACAACAACGTGGATGCTAAGCAAGCTCGATGCCTTGCAGTATTCATCGAGGCATGGATGCTAAGTAAGTACTCTCTTAGTGTCAAAAACGTCATACATTATGGGACGGAGGGAGTAGCTCGTATTAGCCTGTTTGCCGGGTACGTAGATCCATGCTGACGTGTCCTCCTAGTAGTATCCGTTTGGGATTTCATCTTTGATAGAAGGAGGAAGAAATGAATATGACCCACATAGTAGGTGAGAGGAGGGAGTGATCCCGGTCCGAATCTTTATTTTCTCGGTGCAGCAAACGTATCTAGGGTTGAAATTGACTAGGATTTATAAATACAGAGTACCGATCTCAGGGATTTAGGGTGCATGATTTAATTTCAGCCACCCATACAACTGCAAGGTTTAAAATAGACTTTACTCACTGTCCATCTAATCATCCAACCACATGTTGGATCATAGATATTCACTTTTTAATTGATCAGATCAGATAAGATGTTGAGCAGTATGTTATTTGTGCGACCATTGGACATGATTCCAACTTTTTTATATTTACATATGAGTACAACAATACCTCTCACACATGCTAAAAGAACCTCCATCCAGTTTTTAAAATCACAAGCAGGAAACATCAAATGGTAGAGCCACCACTTCACATTTCAGAACACTTTATGTGTATTTTTATTCTGCAAGCTTCTGCAACATATCTTCGCAAACCCACCGATCGAAAAAGTGCACACACTTCATGTAGGGCTTGAGAACTCGTACTTGCAAAAAGGCACCAAAACCCTCTTTCTCTTAGTTCAAAACAGGCTCGTGCATTCACATAAACGTTCAAAGTTTACAATGTTACGAAGGCTTGGTAAGAAGCAAACTCACATGATCTAGCCCAGCCTCATTTTTTTTTCTTGCGAGAAAGAGCTTCGTTAGCACAATGGCTTAAATAAACAAACATACATGAGGGAAATTCGCAGGAGCACACACCCGCGCAAACTCCTGCCACTGTCGATCTGCGGCATGGTTCGTGCACATGTTTGGACAGAAAATGGTTGAAAAATTGATGGAAATTCTTTAACTGTATGAATATAGGACACTATACATGTTTATTTTATATGAACTAGCACATATGCCCATGCGTTGCAACAGGAGATAAAATAGTATGCATTTAAACTCAATGAGAATTATATGTGCAAGCAAAACCCTGCGTGCGCATGAAAAATGAACATTTAATTTCTCGGTTTCACCGCGTGTGAAGGAATCAATCCGCTATTTTTTCATTGATTGATTGAGGGCATTTAAAAGAAGACCCATGAGTTATTCAATATACTCTTCCTTTCAATTCTTTTCAATCGAGGGGATTTCAAGGTATGTAGTTTCTGAATATTTTAGGAAACATGAACAATGTTTTAAATACTGAATAATTTTTGGGAAATTATGTACACTTTTGAAGAAACGTGAACAAAATATGAAAGGGAACATATTTTAAAATTCACAAACATTTTTTGAAAACACCAATTTTTTTATTATAAATACATGAACATTATTTGAATTTGTGAATAATTTTTTTTAAAACAGGAACATGTGTTGAAAATTCATAAATATTTTTAGAAAATGTGTGTATTTTATACACTAACATTATTTTTAATTTTGAAAATTTCACTAAAATAAGAACATTCTTTGAATTCGGAGCATTTTTTTAAAATGCCATTTTCTTTTTAGAAATCTCGAACAATTTTGTAAAGAAATATTATTTGAAAAAATGGGAAACTTTAAAAGTTCCGAATATTTTTCAAAATAGCAATAAAATTTTGGAATTCTGAACATTTTCCAAAATTTGGTTTTGTAATTCTGAATGTTTTTTGAGAATATTTTACTTATGAGATAAATTCTAAAAGAAAAATAAACTTGGAGGTGAAAAAATATATAGGGAAATGAGAATAAAAATAGAAGTAAAACATAGAAAAAAATGGGCCAACGTATTATTGGTTGTGCTGTGCGAAACTCTGACTATTTGTCGCCATGTGCGGAAAATGGAATTTCACCAGCTGTGAGGGCAGAAAAATAAGTGGGCTGGCTTTGCTGGGCCACAGCGCGTGGCCCATGTACGAAAAATCTTTTTTCTAATAGACAAACGCATAAGAATTTAGTACCACCTCGGATAAAAAAATCTTTTTGGCGGTGAAAGGATGAAAAATTTGGCGAAACACACCTTGCTTTATTAGTAGGTATAGATAAGTCGGTGGACCCCTCTTATATGTCTCTTTACCTGTGCGTATCCTACAGCTCTTGTTCTATTACATACTCTGTTTCACGACTTTCATTCACTGTTCATCTTCTTCTTCCTTTGTCTTTGTCCTGTTTTTTTTCTTATGTTCGATTTCTGTTTCCTCCTCTTCTTTATATTTTCCCTTCTTTTATCACATGTGTTGGTGTCTTGAATTAGGGGCTACTTGCCACGTCGGCCCGCCGATGATGGGCTGGCCCGAAGACCCACCAAAGATGGACGAGTGGACCATGTTGGCCCTAGCCCTCGGCGTAATCAAGACGTAGATCTCCTGGAGGCTTGGCGTACACTCCAAACGTATTTTGAATAGTTGACATGTTTATCTCTACATTGTAACTGACCATGTGTAAACCCTAGGTACCCCCGACGTCTATATAAGCCGCGGGGTTTAGTCCGTAGAGGCAGACATTCTCATTCGCATGGTTTAGAGCTTAGACAAATTCATACGATCTCGAGGTAGATCAATCTGTACTTTGTACCCTATCACAATCAATATATAAGAAGCAAGACGTAGAGTTTTACCTCATCAAGAGGGACCGAACCTGGGTAAAACCTCGTGCCCCTACTCTCCTTGTTTCCATCTAGCTCTAATCAGAAAGCTTGGGACCCCATGATACGTCTCCGTCGTATCTACTTTTCTTAATGCTTTTCCTCTTGTTTTGGACTCTAATTTGCATGATTTGAATGAAGCTAACCCGGACTGACGCTGTTTTCAGCAGAACTACTATGGTGTTGTTTTTGTGCATAAATAGAAGTTCTTGGATTGGAACAGAACATTTTGGAGAATTATTTCAGAATAAAAGAAAAATACTAGAGGCAAGAACCACCGGAGGGGGGCCCCCTAGGTGAGCACGACCCACCAAGGCGCGCCCAGGTGGGTTGTGCCCACCTGGTGACCCCGCATACCCTGATCTCGACTCCATAAATACCTATATTTAGAGAAAAAATTGAGGAGGAAGAATTGTCTCTCGTTTCACGATACGGAGCCGTCGCCACCTCCTGTTCTTCATCGGGAGGCCAGATCTGGAGTCCATTTTGGGCTCCTGAGAGGGGGATCTTTGATCTTCGTCATCACCAACCCTCCTTCATCAACAATTCCATGATGCTCCCCACCGGGAGTGAGTAATTCCTTCATAGGCTCGCCCGTCGGTGAGGAGTTGGATGAGATTCATCATGTAGTTGAGTTATTTTTGTTAGGGCTTGATCCCTAGTATCCATTATGTTCTGATATTGATGTTGTTATGACTTTGCCATGCTTAATGCTTGTCATTTTGGGCCTGGGTGCCATGATTTCAGATCTGAACCGTTTATGTTTTCACCATTATATCTATGTTCTAGATCTGATCTTGCAAGTCATATTCACCTATTATGTGTTATGATCCGTAAACTCCGGAGTGACAATAGTCAGGATATTTTCCGATGATGACCATAGTTTGAGAAGTTCATGTATTCACTATGTGTTAATGCTTTGTTCCGGTTCTCTATTAAAAGGAGGCCTTAATATCCCTTAGTTTCCATGTGGACCCTGCTGCCACAGGAGGGTAGGTCAAAAGATGTCATGCAAGTTCTTTCCATAAGCACGTATGACTATTTATGGAACACATGCCTGTTGGAAATATGCCCTAGAGACAATAATAAATTAGTTATTATTATATTTCCTAGTTCATGATAATCGTTTATTATCCATGCTAGAATTGTATTGATAGGAAACTCAAATACATGTGTGGATACATAGACAACACCATGTCCCTAGTAAGCCTCTAGTTGACTAGCTCGTTGATCAATAGATGGTTACGGTTTCCTGACCATGGACATTGGATGTCGTTGATAACGGGATCACATCATTGGGAGAATGATGTGATGGACAAGACCCAATTCTAAGCCTAGCACAAAGATCGTGTAGTTCGTATGCTAAAGCTTTTCTAATGTCAAGTATCATTTCCTTAGACCATGAGATTGTGCAACTCCCGGATACCATAGAAATACTTTGGGTGTGCCAAACGTCACAACATAACTGGGTGGCTATAAAGGTACACTACAGGTATCTCCGAAAGTGTCTGTTGGGTTGGCACGAATCGAGACTGGGATTTGTCACTCCGTGTAAACGGGGAGGTATCTCTAGGCCCACTCGGTAGGACATCATCATAATGTGCACAATGTGATCAAGGAGTTGATCACGGGATGATGTGTTACGGAACGAGTAAAGAGACTTGCCAGTAACGAGATTGAACAAGGTATCGGGATACCGACGATCGAATCTCGGGCAAGTACAATACCGCTAGACAAAGGGAATTGAATACGGGATTGATCGAATCCTCGACATCGTGGTTCATCCGATGAGATCATCGTGGAACATGTGGGAACCAACATGGGTATCCAGATCCCGCTGTTGGTTATTGACCGGAGAACGTCTCGGTCATGTCTGCATGGTTCCCGAACCCGTAGGGTCTACACACTTAAGGTTCGATGACGCTAGGGTTATAAAGGAAGTTTGTATGTGGTTACCGAATGTTGTTCAGAGTCCCAGATGAGATCCCGGACGTCACGAGGAGTTCCGGAATGGTCCAGAGGTAAAGATTTATATATGGGAAGTCCTGTTTTGGTCACCGGAAAAGTTTCGGGTTTTATCGGTAACGTACCGGGACCACCGGGAGGGTCCCGGGGGTCCACCAAGTGGGGCCAACAGCCCCGGAGGCTTGCATGGACCAAGAGTGGGAAGGGACCATCCCCTGAGTGGGCTGGTGCACCTCCCACAAGGCCCAAGGCGCAGCTAGGAGGAGAAGGGGGAAACCCTAGGCACAGATGGGCCTAAGGCCCACCCTAGGGCGCGCCCCCTTCTCCCCCTCTTGGCCGCCCCCCTCCATCCCATCTAGGGCTGCCGCCCCCCTAGGGGTGGGAAACCTAGAGGGGGCACACCCTCCTCCCCTTCTCCTATAAATAGTGGGGGTTTTGGGCTGCCCATGACACACGATTTGATCTCTCCCTGGCGCAGCCCTACCTCTCTCCTCCTCGTCTCTTGCGGTGCTTGGCGAAGCCCTGCTGGAGTACCACGCTCCTCCACCACCACCACGCCGTTGTGCTGCTGCTGGATGGAGTCTTCCTCAACCTCTCCCTCTCTCCTTGCTGGATCAAGGCATGGGAGACGTCACCGGGCTGTACGTGTGTTGAACGCGGAGGTGCCGTCCGTTCGGCACTAGGATCTCCGGTGATTTGGATCACGATGAGTACGACTCCTTCAACCCCGTTCTCTTGAACGCTTCCGCATAGCGATCTACAGGGGTATGTAGATGCACTCTCCTTCCCCTCGTTGCTGGTTTCTCCATAGATAGATCTTGGTGACACGTAGGAAAATTTTGAATTTCTGCTACGTTCCCCAACAGTGGCATCATGAGCTAGGTCTATTGCGTAGATTCTATGCACGAGTAGAACACAAAGTAGTTGTGGGCGTTGATTTTGTTCAATATGCTTACCGTTACTAGTCCAATCTTGATTCGGCGGCATTGTGGGATGAAGCGGCCCGGACCGACCTTACACGTACTCTTACGTGAGACTGGTTCCACCGACTGACATGCACTAGTTGCATAAGGTGGCTAGCGGGTGTCTGTCTCTCCCACTTTAGTCGGACCAGATTCGATGAAAAGGGTCCTTATGAAGGGTAAATAGCAATTGGCATATCACGTTGTGGTCTTTGCGTAGGTAAGAAACGTTCTTGCTAGAAACCCATAGCAGCCACGTAAAACATGCAAACAACAATTAGAGGACGTCTAACTTGTTTTTGCAGGGTATGCTATGTGATGTGATATGGCCAAGAAGAATGTGATGAATGATATGTGATGTATGAGATTGATCATGTTCTTGTAATAGGAATCACGACTTGCATGTCGATGAGTATGACAACCGGCAGGAGCCATAGGAGTTGTCTTTATTTATTGTATGACCTGCGTGTCATTGAACAACGCCATGTAATTACTTTACTTTATTGCTAACCGGTAGCCATAGTAGTAGAAGTAATAAGTTGGCGAGACAACTTCATGGAGACATGATGATGGAGATCATGATGATGGAGATCATGGTGTCATGCCGGTGACAAGATGATCATGGAGCCCCAAGATGGAGATCAAAGGAGCTATATGATATTGGCCATATCATGTCATGTTTATATGATTGCATGTGATGTTTATCATGTTTATGCATCTTATTTGCTTAGAACAATGGTAGTAAATAAGATGATCCCTCATTAAAATTTCAAGAAAGTGTCCCCCCTAACTGTGCACCGTTGCGACAGTTCGTTGTTTCGAAGCACCACGTGATGATCGGGTGTGATAGATTCTAACGTTCACATACAACGGGTGTAAGACAGATTTACACACGTGAAACACTTAGGTTGACTTGACGAGCCTAGCATGTACAGACATGGCCTCGGAACACAAGAGACCGAAAGGTCGAGCATGAGTCGTATGGTAGATACGATCAACATGAAGATATTCACCGATGATGACTAGTCCGTCTCACGTGATGATCGGACACGGCCTAGTTGACTCGGATCATGCAATCACTTAGATGACTAGAGGGATGTCTATCTGAGTGGGAGTTCATAAGATGAACTTAATTATCCTGAACATAGTCAAAAGATCTTCGCAAATTATGTCGTAGCTCGCGCTTCAGTTCTACTGTTTAGATATGTTCCTAGAGAAAATTTAGTTGAAAGATGATAGTAGCAATTATGCGGACTAGGTTCGTAAACTGAGGATTGTCCTCATTGCTTCATAGAAGGCTTATGTCCTTAATGCACCGCTTAGTGTGTTGAACCTCGAACGTCGTCTGTGGATGTTGCGAACATCTGACATACACATTTTGATAACTACGTGATAGTTCAGTTAAACGGTTTAGAGTTGAGGCACCGAAGACGTTTTTGAAACGTCGCAAAACATATGAGATGTTTCGAGGGCTGAAATTGGGATTTTAGGCTCGTGCCCACGTCAAGAGGTATGAGACCTCCGACAATTTTCTTAGCCTGCAAACTAAGGAGAAAAGCTCAATTGTTGAGCTTGTGCTCAGATTGTCTGAGTACAACAATCATTTGAATCGAGTGGGAGTTGATCTTCCAGATGAGATAGTGATGTTTCTCCAAAGTCATTACCACCAAGCTGCTAGAGCTTCGTGATGAACTATAATATATCAGGGACATATATGATGATCCTTGAGATATTCGCGATGTTTGACACCACAAAAGTAGAAATCAAGAAGGAGCATCAATTGTTGATGGTTGGTGAAACCACTAGTTTCAAGAAGGGCAAGGGAAAGAAGGGATACTTCATGAAACGGCAAATCAGGTGCTCTAGTGAAGAAACCCAAGGTTGAACTCAAACCCGAGACTAAGTGCTTCTGTAATAAGGGGAACAGCCACTGGAGCAGAGTTACCCTAGATACTTGGTAGATAAGAAGGCTGGCAAGGTCGATAGAAGTATATTGGATATACATTATGTTAATGTGTACTTTACTAGTACTCCTAGTAGCACCAGGGTATTAGATACCGGTTCGGTTGCTAAGTGTTAGTAACTCGAAATAAAAGCTACGGAATAAACGGAGACTAGCTAAAGGTGAGATGACGATATGTGTTGGAAGTATTTCCAAGGTTGATCAAATATCGTAAGCTCCCTCTACCATCAAGATTGGTGTTTGCGTTGAGCATAGACATGATTGGATTATGTCTATCGCAATACGGTTATTCATTTAAGGGGAATAATGGTTACTCTGTTTATTTGAGTAATACCTTCAATGGTCTTGCACCTAAAACGAATGGTTTATTGAATCTCGATCGTAGTGATAGACATGTTCAATATAAGATAGTAATGATAGTACCACCTACTTGTGGCACTGCCATGTAAGTCATATCGGTATAAAACGCATGAAGAAGCTCCATGTTGATGGATCTTTGGGCTCACTCGTTTTGAAAAGTTTGAGACATGCGAACCATGTCTATTGGTGTATATGCATGAAGAAACTCCATGCAAATGGACCGTTTGGACTCACTTGATTTTGAATCACTTGAGACATGCAAATCATACCACATGGACAAGATGACTGAAAGCCTCGTTTTCAGTAAAATGGAACTAGAGAGCAACTTGTTGGAAGTAATACATTTTGATGTGTGCAGTTTAATGAGTGCTGAGGCATGTAGTGGATATCGTTATGTTCTTACTTCACAGATGATCTGAGTAGATGTTGAGTATATTTACTTGATGAATCACGAGTCTGAATTATTGAAAGGTTCAAGTAATCAGGGTGAAGTTGAAATATCGTCGTGACAAGAGGATAGAAGATCTATGATATGATCATAGAGATGAATATCTGAATTACGAGTTTGGCATAGAATTAAGACATTGTGGAAATTGTTTCACAACTAATACAGCCTGGAACACCATAGTGTGATGGTGTGTCCGAACATCATAACTGCACCCTATTGGATATGATGCATACCATGATGTCTTTTATCGAATTACCACGATAGTTTATGGGTTAGGCATTAGAGACAACCACATTCACTTTAAATAGGGCACCACGTAATTCCGATGAGATGACACCGTATGAACTATGGTTTAGAGAAACCTAAGCTGTCATTTCTTAAAAGTTTGGGGCTGCGACGCTTATGTGAAAAAAGTTTCAGGCTGATAAGCTCGAACGCAAAGCGGATAAATGCATCTTCATAGGACACCCAAAATAGTTGGGTATACCTCCTGTCTCAGATCCGAAAGCAATAAGGGATTGTTTCTAGAATTGGGTCCTTTCTCGAGTAAAAGTTTCTCTCGAAAGAATTGAGTGGGAGGATGGTGGAGACTTGATGAGATTATTGAACCGTCACTTCAACTAGTGTATAGCAGGGCACAAAGAGTTGTTCCCGTGGCACCTACACCAATTGAAGTGGAAGCTTATGATATTGATCATGAGACTTCGGATCAAGTCACTCCCAAACCTCGTGGGATGACAAGGATGCGTACTACTTCAGAGTGGTATGTAATCCTGTCTTAGAAGTCATGTTGCTAGACAACAATGAACCTACGAGCCATGGAGAAGCGATGGTGGGCCCGGATTTTGATAAATGGCTCGAGGCCATAAAATACGAGATAGGATCCATGTATGAAAACAAAGTGTAGACTTTGGAATAACTACTTGATGGTCGTAAGGCTGTTAGGTACATATGGATTTTAAAAGGAAGACGGACAATGATGGTAAGTATCACCATTAAGAAAGCTCGACTTGTCGTTAAGATGTTTTCCGACAAGTTCAAGGAGTTGACTACGATGAGACTTTCTCACTCGTAGCGATGCTAAGAGTCTATTGGAATTATATTAGCGATTACTGCATTATTTATGAAATCTTGCAGATAGGATGTCAAAACATTGTTTCCTCGACGATTTTCTTGAGGAAAGGTTGTATGTGATACAACCGGAAGGTTTTGTCAACCTTGAAAGATGCTAATAAGTATGCAAAGCTCCAGCAATCCTTCTAAGGACTGGAGTAAGCATCTCGGAGTTGGAATGTACGCTTTGATGAGATGATCAAAGATTTTGGGTTTATACAAAGTTTATGAGAAACTTATATTTCCAAAGAAGTGAGTGGGAGCACTATAGAATTTCTGATGAGTATATGTTGTTGACATATTATGGATCAGAAATGACGTAGGATTTATGGAAAGCATATAGGGTTATTTGAAAGTGTTTTTCAATGGAAAGCCTGGATTAAGCTACTTGAACATTGAGCATCAAGATCTATAAGGATAGATCAAAACACTTAATGGTACTTTCAAATGAGCACATACCTTGACATGATCTTGAAGGTGTTCAAGATGGATCAGTCAAAGAAGGAGTTCTTGCCTGAGTTGTAAGGTATGAAGTTAAGACTTAAAGCTCGACCACGGCAGAAGAAAGAGAAAGGACGAATGTCGTCCCCTATGCTTTTGTCATAGGCTCTATACGGTATGCCATGCTGAGTACCGCACCTGATGTGTGCCTTGCCACATGTCTGGCAAGAGGGTACAAAGGTGATCCAGGAGTGGATCACCAGATAGCGGTCAAAATTGTCCTTGGAGTAATAAGGACATGTTTCGCAATTATGGAGGTGATAAAGAGTTCGGTGTAAAGGGTTACATCGATGCAAGCTTTAACACCTATCCGAACGACTCTGAGTAGCAAACCGAATACGTATAGTGGATCAACCATTTGGAATAGCTCCAAGTGGAGCGTGGAAGCAACATTTATAATATGACCTAGAGATTTGCGAAGAACATACGGATCTGAATGTTGCAGACCCGTTGACTAAAACCTCTCTCACAAGCAAAACATGATCAAACCCAGAACTCATTGAGTCTTAATCACATGATGATGTGAACTAGTTTAGTGACACTAGTAAACTCTTTGGATGTTGGTCACATGGCGATGTGACCTGTGAGTGTTAATCACATGGCGGTGTGAACTAGATTATTGACTCTAGTGCAAGTGGGAGACTGTTGGAAATATGCCCTAGAGACAATAATAAATTAGTTATTATTATATTTCCTAGTTCATGATAATCGTTTATTATCCATGCTAGAATTGTATTGATAGGAAACTCAGATACATGTGTGGATACATAGACAACACCATGTCCCTAGTAAGCCTCTAGTTGACTAGCTCGTTGATCAATAGATGGTTACGGTTTCCTGACCATGGACATTGGATGTCGTTGATAACAGGATCACATCATTGGGAGAATGATGTGATGGACAAGACCCAATTCTAAGCCTAGCACAAAGATCGTGTAGTTCGTATGCTAAAGCTTTTCTAATGTCAAGTATCATTTCCTTAGACCATGAGATTGTGCAACTCCCGGATACCGTAGGAATACTTTGGGTGTGCCAAACGTCACAACATAACTGGGTGGCTATAAAGTTACACTACAGGTATCTCCGAAAGTGTCTGTCGGGTTGGCACGAATCGAGACTGGGATTTGTCACTCCGTGTAAACGGAGAGGTATCTCTGGGCCCACTCGGTAGGACATCATCATAATGTGCACAATGTGATCAAGGAGTTGATCACGGGATGATGTGTTACGGAACGAGTAAAGAGACTTGCTAGTAATGAGATTGAACAAGGTATCGGGATACCGACGATCGAATCTCGGGCAAGTACAATACCGCTAGACAAAGGGAATTGAATACGGGATTGATCGAATCCTCGACATCGTGGTTCATCTGATGAGATCATCGTGGAACATGTGGGAACCAACATGGGTATCCAGATCCCGCTGTTGGTTATTGATCGGAGAACATCTCGGTCATGTCTGCATGGTTCCCCAACCCGTAGGGTCTACACACTTAAGGTTCGATGACGCTAGGGTTATAAAGGAAGTTTGTATGTGGTTACCGAATGTTGTTCGGAGTCCCGGATGAGATCCCGGACGTCACGAGGAGTTCCGGAATGGTCCGGACGTAAAGATTTATATATGGGAAGTCCTGTTTTGGTCACCGAAAAAGTTTCGGGTTTTATCGGTAACGTACCGGGACCACCGGGAGGGTCCCGGGGGTCCACCAAGTGGGGCCAACAGCCCCGGAGGCTTGCATGGGCCAAGAGTGGGAAGGGACCAGCCCCTGAGTGGGCTGGTGCGCCTCCCACAAGGCCCAAGGCGCAACTAGGAGGAGAAGGGGGAAACCCTAGGCGCAGATGGGCCTAAGGCCCACCCTAGGGCGCGCCCCCTTCTCCCCCTCTTGGCCGCCCCCTCCATCCCATCTAGGGCTGCCGCCCCCCTAGGGGTGGGAACCCTAGAGGGGGGGCAGCCTCCTCCCCTTCTCCTATAAATAGTGGGGGTTTTGGGCTGCCCATGACACACGATTTGATCTCTCCCTGGCGCAGCCCTACCTCTCTCCTCCTCGTCTCTTGCGGTGCTTGGCGAAGCCCTGCTGGAGTACCACGCTCCTCCACCACCACCATGCCGTTGTGCTGCTGCTGGATGGAGTCTTCCTCTCCCTCTCCCTCTCTCCTTGCTGGATCAAGGCATGGGAGACGTCACCGGGCTGTACGTGTGTTGAACGCGGAGGTGCCGTCCGTTCGGCACTAGGATCTCCGGTGATTTGGATCACGACGAGTACGACTCCTTCAACCCTGTTCTCTTGAACGCTTCCGCATAGCGATCTACAAGGGTATGTAGATGCACTCTCCTTCCCCTCGTTGTTGGTTTCTCCATAGATAGATCTTGGTGACACGTAGGAAAATTTTGAATTTCTGCTACGTTCCCCAACAATGCCTACATTATATTTATGAACTGGGGCTAGTCTTGTATCTCCCTAGGTTATGACTGTTATATGATGAATATCATCCAATGAATCCACCGATCCAGTGCCTACAAATTTCTTACATATTGTTCTTGCTAAGTTACTACACTGTTGTTACTGTTCCACTTGCTACAAAATCACTACCATTGTTATAGTTACTATTGTTGTTACTACTACTATCAAAACTATCATACTACTGTGCTACAAATCACTTTGCTGCAGATAATTATTCTCCAGGTGTGGTTGAATTGACAACTCAGCTGCTAATACTTGCAAATATTCTTTGGCTCCCCATGTGTCAAATCTATAAATTTGGGTTGAATACTCTACCCTCGAAAACTATTGCGATCCCCTATACTGGTGGGTTATCAAGACCATTTTCTGGCGCCGTTGCCGGGAAGCATAGCTATATTTGTTGAGTCACTTGGGATTATTATTTATCTATCATTATGAAGAATCTAAAGGATACCAAGACTAAGATTTTCCCCTCTAAGACGAGGGGAGGTAAGGAACTGTCATCTAGCTCTGCACTTGATTCACCTTCTATTTTGAGTAGACTTGCAACACCACCACATGCTATTAATCCTGATATGTCGCAAGTTATTGATGATGCTACTTCTATGAATGCTACTCATGATGATGCTAGTACCTTGCTTGATGATAATATGCCACTAGGTGAATTTCTTGATGAACAACTTGCTAGAGCTAAAAATATTGAGATTATTGAAACTGATGAAGTACTTGAATTTGAAAATCTTGAAACACCTGTTAGACCTGGCTCTCCTAGATATGAATTGTCTATAATACCTGAAGGTTATGTTATGGATGTGGAGATAACTAGAGACTTTCTTGCTTGCAATGATAAAGATGATCTTAAGAAATTATTATGCAAACTGAAAGAAAAATCTTTGAATGCTAGAATGAAATGTGATCCTAGGTTTGCTAGTTCTCCTATCTTTGTTGATGATAAGGATTATGAATTCTCTATTGACCCGGAGTTAATTACTTTGGTTGAATATGATCCTTTCCATGGCTATGAAAATGAAACTGTTGTGGCACACCTTACTAAGTTGAATGATATACACTATTGCAGGTTGCTGCTAACGCGACACTACGATCAGAGACCCTTCGACGAAACTGTGTGCGATGTCGTAATCGCAAACGGTGGTGTAAAAAACCCGTCAAAAAGGTGCAAAACGTTTGAGATGAAGGATGCATCAAACACGATTCAGATTTTAGTTGTGTGTGTGATGGAGGGCATACGGTTCAGCTCAATTAATGGTTTGCGACAAGGAGGAACAAAAGAAACGGGCAGCCAGATGAAGGTGTGTGCGTTGTACAACATACGGTTCACATGGATGAACTGTTTATGATTAGGCAACACAAAATAAACGGTCAGCCAGATCAAAGCTGTGTGCGATATACGACATGCGGTTCACTCGGATGAACTGTTTGCATTGAGACATGAGAGCAGAAACAGTTGAAATGAATAAGATGTGTGTGATACGAGGCAAACAGGTGTGTAATCAGAAATGTGTGCGAAGACCGATAACAACACACAAGATTACTGCTAACAAGCCGTGTGTGTTGTGAGCAAATGATTGCTGGTATACAATTGTTAGTGATTGATGAAAACATCATCGACGAGTTACATTGTTTAGTCCGTGTGCGATGTGATTTTCTTTGTCCGCATAACATCTACGCTCTATGTACAGAGCATCAACATATATACTTAAAAAGACATCATTGCATAACCAAATTAAGCATACAATTACATAAGTGACTACACACATAACATTTCCACACACCAAAGCAAGCAATTGCATGCATACTAAAGTAGGAGAAACGATGATCTAATCATCTACCTATTGTTGCGACGACGCTTTCCATTGCTTTGGTTCCGGTTGGATCCCTGGACGTTTTGGGGAAGGAGGCACTTCCTCATGTCAACGATCCGCCTGTACATGTCGTAGCTCGTGTACGCCTCCTTGGCTGCGTACACAATGTGAGCTTTGTCGAGTTTCTCCATCCAGGCCGAGTGCCATGCACGCTTGTCCTTGTTGCACGAATCCTTCATGTCTCTGTAGTAGGGGTCGATGATGGCCTCAGCGAGGTGAACCAGTGAGTCCTTCTCATGCTCCTTGCTGTCCCAGATCTTGTATTGGCCCTAGATGTCGACAAGATTCTGGCAGGCGATGCCCGAATTCTCGAGCGCCTTTACATCGTTGGTGATGTCCACCGTAGCGAACATGTAGTGGGGGCTGTTGACAAACCTGGCAAAACACTCGCAAGGCCTTGTGGCTAGGCAGTAGTGCTAGACGAGGACGTGGTGGCGCACGCACATCTGGGCGACGGCGAGCTTGGGACGAGACCCGACACGAGCGCGGGTGTACTCGAGGTCGAACCCGACCACCTTGTACTTCTCCGCGGCAAGCAACAACTCCATGATGTGGATGGAGTGCTCCACCCAGACCGGGTCATTGGTGTACACCACTGAGAGGTCCATGAACCTTCTGTGGTTGTCCACCACGGCACGCATGGTGAACTGCTGTTCGTCGTCGGCAGCCGCTTGGAGCGCCATTGGAGCCGCGCAGGATACCTTCTAAGAATTTCTCATGATGGGTGTGCTTCTTGCAATGGTGGGGCACGATCGAAAGGTTGAAGAGACACGCGGGTTAAATGGCTGCTGTAATAAATGGGGCCCGACCGGCCTGTAGTCGTCACATTTTGTCACGACGTTCATAGCGGAGGATTCCAGTGCACGCTTGACAACACCGCCCCGTACGCGTCAGCTCGAAGAGGCGCCAAATGTATCGTCGGTGAGCCTGTTCCCGCGCTACCGCGCTGTTTACCGTGCAAGCTTCCCGCCCGGCTTGTTTGGCCACGCGTCGGCTAGAAGAGGGACAAATCATGGGCGTTTATTGGCAAAAAGCTTTGTAAAAACGAAGTGTGTGGAATGACTTCGATCATAAGTTTACCCGTGGGTGATGAGGGCAAAGTTACACAGAAGGGTGATGATGGAAACGAGTGCAATAAGTAATTCTGCGCTCTACAGTGCACACGGTGGAAGAAACCAACTGTGTGCAATAATGTCGTAGATCACAGTCGAGTTAGCTATACAGATTGTGTGTTGTGAGATCGACAAGGTAAACTGATTCGAGAATGGTTAATAAAATATAAGACCATTGCATATTAAGGTCAAAATAGTGTTAGCAATATACAAGTCTCATACAATGCCATTTCAACGATTGTACCACAAAAGCTTGAAATGTTACAAGGTTCAAATTCTAGAGTTATATGGCTCAAATTCGAAGACTACAAGGTTCAAACTGATATTAGAAATGAAATTCAGCTCATCAGCTGCAAACGCTCTCGTTGATCTGCTGAACATGGATATCAGAGAGGTTCAAACTAATATCACTGCTTCTAAGTCTGGTTTCGAAACCTCATAATTTTTGCAAAGGGGTCAGCCACTGAGAAGTCATGTATGGGGTTGACATGATGACTTCTGGTTACTCTGTCATCTGAAGTTCCAAAATGAAATTTAGCATCTTTGGAGCCTACTCCATTCTGCCGCAGGCGCCGACGCTGATAAACAAACCAATCATGTTTGCAAAATAAATGTAGGGCAAACCTCATTTCCTTCAGCACCCTTGCTCTGAGAACAAAGAACCTGGTGAATATAATCTCCGATAAGGTCCCTCGATAGGAGTTCAAAGTAATTTCTAAGAGATGCAGATCTAGGCATTTGACGTGACTGTTATATTGTATCACACTATCTTATCTGCAAAAGAAGAAAACGTGTTAGTGCCTACATGTAGTTTTGAACATTACTACAAGCCTATTTGGTTTGCAGGATTTATAAAATGCACTAACATGCCATCTTTGATCTGACATGATTAACATGTGCATTTGATTACATTCTAGAAAAATGTAGTCTTCTTCACAAGAGGTTGGAGTGGATGAAAAGTTCCCTAAGAAAACTTGAACTCCCTTATGGTTAACATTTAACAGGAAAGGAACATCACCTCGATATATAGCTTCTCCAGGCACGGAAATCATCTCAGGAAACCGATAGCTTGCTCCAGGTTGGGGCCGATAGATTCTATTGCCAAGACCTTCACTGTGTGCAGTTTCGGGGTCAAGCTTGTCGGAATCATTTTCTGAATGACAGATGAACAAACATCTTCAAAATTAGAAATAATGTTAATTTGTAGAAGGAGAGGTAGAAGGCGGCTGTTGTACTTGAACAGGTGTGGATCCAATAACAAGTTCGGAGTATTTGTGAGACGAGTAGCCCACCACTGTTAATTTCGGCGCAGAAATGACATTGATTCTTGTTGGACCTTCTTGATCAACTACAAGTAATCTCTCAAGTGCAGGTGTGTCCTCAATGACCATACCGTGGTACACATCTTGTGATGTCTTCCTGCCCCACCAGCAACACACATAAATAGTCTAGAGAGTCATGGAGGTGATGTGGAAGGTACTCAACCCATTGATCGCCTAAATTCGAAGGTACTTGAGTGCAGTACAGCCATAGAGCAGGCGCTCCATATCACCGTTTGAGAGGCAGATGGCGACGAGCTTGAGGTGCTTCAGTCATGGTAGAATAAGAGCGGGCGAGTCATTAAGAGGGGGGATGGCAATTCCTGAACTTGGAGACGTGCAGCGTGGGCGCGAGGCAAAGTGCAGACGTTGGCAGCGACCACATATGCCCATCATCAAAAGTAAGCTCCTCGAGCTGATCTAGGGCGGGGGATCGGAACCAGTCATCAAGCTTGGCTCGGTCCTTGCCGTTGGAACGGAACTTGCCCATTCTAAGGCCTTTAGTTGGGCCAAGGTGACTACCGAGGATCTTGGAGAACGCATCCAAGCTTTTGCGATAGCCATGGTAGAGCTTGTGGGTGTCGATGAGGTCGAGAGGGCTGGAGTTCCATAGGGGGCGCCACCGCCGGGAAAGGACGGTTGTCCGCGCCCCATATTGGATTGGGAGGAGGGAGATGATGACTCTCAACATATCATTGGGGAGGCTGCTGATGAAGTCTAGGCCTGCCGGAGTCGCTTGCGTTTCTAGCTCGCCCCGCCTCCGCTTGTTGGCAGCCCCGTTCTTCACCTCCGGAGTCTCCTTGTCAGCGGCGCTTTCTGATAGAAATGGGAGTACATGGAACATTTAGTTAAAACAGGGCAACAGAAAAGTGTATTGGTAACTAGAAGTTCTTAGGTAGGAATATAGTAAGAAAAGAGAATAACAATTGGTTGCTTAAATACTACACAATTCATTTGACATTGCTGGGTAAGTCAACATGCAGATAGTTGAAAAGAAACTCACTTCGAACAAAGTCTGGACGGACGATTTTGTCGGGGAAATTAGCATATATCTCATGACCAGACCCTTTTATGTGCAGTGCAATTTTAGTGCCAGCTTTCCGCACATAAAACTTTGCAATTTCTTTCCAAAAGCCAGTGCCAAAATAGGAGTCGCCACATTCATCAAGTCTTACAGTAGCAACGATTGTAAATCCATGGTTCGTGTGCAGTATGACATCCGTGGAGCCTTCATCTATGTAAAGGGAAAAATGTGCACTACATAATTTGTTGCATAGCAAGGGATGTTCTGCAGAAAATGGTAGGATTGTTAAAGAAAATATGGTAACATGCAAATATGGGCCCAAATTGAAAGAACTATATAACAGTTGAAATCGAAAGACAAAAATCTATAATTAAAAAGATAGGGTAAACATGATGTCATGGAAATATGAGAGTAATCGAAAGAACAATACATCATTAATTTGCCTAATATAGAAAGAAGAGGGGGGAATCTCCTTTGATGTATATGGTGCATGTGGCACCTTTTAATCAAATGTAGCAATATTTAGAATATGTTTAGGGAAGTAGGCCATGCCAACCGATTTAGGGTGAGATTGAACATACTACGCGCGTCCTCAAGTTATCTGGTACGGTGAGATGTAATCTCTGGCGGAGGTCGCAAAGTCCTGAAGTGTCGGCGCACTGTACATTATATGAATGAAAGAAAACCCTCAAATCAGCTCGAATAAAAATGAATTCACGGCGATTTCCGCCGGGTTATTAAAGGAGGCAGATGAACTGGGATAAGATATGAGATAATATCTCGTTAAATTAGTTACCTTGTCGTCCATGAGAAAGAACCCTTAGTATGGCAGATTCCCCAACCGAGCGGAGCTGGGTCGACCACGAGCAGCGTCAAGAAAGTCGATGGCGATAGGCAGCGGCAAGAGGAAGTGGCAAAATGCGGTGGGCTTTGCCGGCAGCCTGGCGACGGCGGCAGGCGTCGAGCTAAGTGTTTACCGCTGCGATAGGCGGTGCCATGGCATAGATGCGGAGGAGCTTGTTCAGGTGTGAATGGGGAATGTACCGGAGGGGCCGAGGGGGTGACGGGCGGGGTGAGGGTTTTTGTGACGTGGGGATGGTGAGGGTTTTCTTTTTTCTTTTTTGAATTGGGTGGTGAGGGTTTTCTATCCCACAAAGAATTTTGGGGGTGACGGTTTGCTAGAGCGAGCCGTGTGTGATTGACGCAGCAGGCAAAATGAAAGTCATTGCACACGGTTTCAATTTTGGGAACTGTGTGTGATTGACGTACTACCTCCATCCTGTTTTATTGGCCCCCCGCTGTAATTTTTACCAAAATTTGGCGAAATATTTAACATACTCAAACATAGATAATAAGCGTACACGTACATAAGCATAGTTCAACCATAAGTAGTGCATAGTTCAACCGCATTAAGCATACTCAAGCGTACATATATAGTTCGATCCATCCCACATCTCATCTCACAGGCCGGCATGATCCTGAAGCTTCTCCAGGTACTCGGCGTATGCGCTGTGTGCCACCCTGCGAGAATACTTCTGCTTGAAGGAGCCAACTGCCTGTCCTCTTGCATGCGCCAGAACACTTAAATACGTGTCATGAAGCTTTTAGTTGCAAAATGGGCATCCATAGCCGCCGTTCCAGGTCCTAATACGCCTGTTATGCATTCCCACATAATGCTCCCTCAGGATTTTCCTGTTGTACCTCCTCTGGACATCTTCATCCTCGCTGTCCACATCGTTAGACAACACCTATACAAATAGTAAAACAAATTTGGCATTAAATCAATGATTACATGCCGTGAAGTAGGATTAGGAATTTATGGCTATTTATTTATACATATCCAGAGATTATGGTTCGATTTTTAAGCACAGTCGTCTATGTACAGACCAATCTTGAAGAAAATAATGGCACAATCATATGTAGGTAATTGAAAATCAATTGCCAAGCCCTGACAAGGAATTATTAGCACGAACACTAACCCTAGTCCGATTACTAGCAGAAATCATTTGCACAGATGAAACAACTAATCACTTATCACCTGTACCATTCAAACAATCAATACACAACACGGATCTAACGAAACTTACTCAGATTTCATGGATTGGGAGAACATAACCATAGGATTTCTATTCCAAAAAGGGGGAGGCAGGAGTAACCAGAGAAACCCTATGATCTATTTGACACATAAATGGGTATAGATGACTAACTAGCTGTCCGTCGTCGTCGGAGTCGTCGCCGGAGTGGTCGTCGGAGTCATCGCCGGAGTGGTCGTCGGAGTCGTCGCCGGAGTGGTCGTCGGAGTTGGTGTGGAACTCCGCCTCCGGCTATGGAAGCTCGACGCCATCGACGGCGTCAGGGTGCAGCGATAACTCGCCGATAGTGACGGCAACCTTTGTCTCCATCTTCACGCCGTGCTCCGGTGCTTTAGCAGCCCCGGCATCGCCACTCCCTTCGATGGGGCGCTTCGGCGGCATCCTCATACACTGACAGCTTTGAGGACTGAGAGCGGCGTCAGGGATGCAAGCAGAGAGAGAGGATTGTGTGTGCGTAGCGAGGATGGGCGATGCGGCTGCTCGGGCGCACCATTAATATGGAGTAGTGGGAGTTGTGGGAGAGAGGCAGGCGGCGGTCAAACCAATGGCTCGCCTCCTGGTGAGCCTGCGCATCGGACTGCTGGCATGCCTACCAAAGTTTCACACAGCTACTCGCACGCCTCCTGATGACACTGCACATCGAGCATGCCTCCGTCAATTCACACACCTGCACACACGCCTCCCCGTCTGCCTGCGCGGCGGACGCGTCTCGTCAACTCACGCCTGCTCGCACGGCACACGGGTCGCGCGGCGACACGTATATTGTTTTTCTATTTGGATGATTAATGCTGCCGCTTTATTGCTTAATTGAAGCATGGCACATATCCATTGTTGGTCTAACGCTCACGGTTTGAATAAATAATCCGTTTGGGATATTGGTTCCCAATTATTAATAATCTCCCGTCTATAATTAGATAAAGATTACATCAAAACTGGTCTCAAATTTGACGAAAAAGTACAATGCCACTTTGTATTGGTGTCCATATGACAACACGATAAGTTTCATGAACTTCAAATAAGTTTTGGATGTACTAGAATTTAAAAATCAAGATTCTCAATGTTTGAAATTTGTTGCACGGGAAGTACATGCACCCAGTGAGACACATGTGTTTTTGCAATCCATTTAGGTGCACTGTCATGTGTGCATGTAGCTCAAATTTGATTTTTACACATTGTACCCGTAGAAAATCAATCAATCAATGTACTAAAATGTGTTAATGATCTCTGTGATTTTTTTGAAATTAAAACGTCCCTCCTTTGGTAACATGTATGTTCACCATGGGATAATTAATTTAATATGCATCGTTGTTGCGGTAGATTCGCGGTGTGCGTCTGGGGGTGGCGGGTGGCTCGCAGTACACTACGAGTTGTGAGCCACCGTGTGGGTTGGCCGTTTTGTTAGGCAGGCCGGTGCCACATCAAAGTCGTGAAATTATTATTTAAAACATTACACAACCCTTTCATACATAAATGTTTTGGCCACATGCAGTCGATGGTTGTCCTACACGACACTCGATACTCGCGTGTGACGCTTTCTGTGGGCCCGTGAGGTCGTCGTCCATCACTTTGGCGAACAGCCGGGCGCCAGCAGTGGGGTTAATTGGACCAGCAAGGTAGAATCTTTTTTGTTTGTGTAATGGTGGTATATAGTACGCGTCGAAGAGGTGGGAGGGGACTAGCATATATACTATACGTACGCATCCGTGAACAAGTACACCTCACTCAGTGTCGGGACTTTTTGGTTTCTGAGGCATGTGCCACATCACACAACACCTTATTGGGCCACATGCATATCCTAGCTAGGACACTCATGTGTGACGCTTCCATCTCTGGGCCCACGAGGCCATCGTCGTTGCATGCATGCATCACTTTGACCTACATCGGGAGAGGTTAATTAATTTCACCATCGATGAGGATTCTTTTGGGTTGTACATATATTACAACAGGAGCATATAGTATGAGGTGAAGAGGGGCGAAGGGGACCATCATATATAGTACGCTTGATATGAACCTCACTCTGTGTGGGTGCATGGTTTAAGGTTTTTGAGGCATGTGGCACATCAAAGTTGCGCATTTTGGGTATTCAACATATATATGTTTGCCCACATGCAAAGCGGTGGTGGTTGTCCTCTCGCACCCACTTAAGCGGTTATCAGCGATATCGATGCTTTCCATTTGTGGGCCCGCTTGGTTCATCACTACTTTTTGCCTGACAACAAGATAGGTTAATTTGACTTTGGAGGGGACTATTATTTTTGCTCTGGGATGACATGCATGATATAGCTTGAGCACACACACATGCATGTGTACGTGTGAATCCCTCCCATCGAGTCAAAGTGGCTAGTACAACGACACATCATGAACCGATCTTGCTCTGTGTGGGGAGCTAGTGTATGATTTTTGACACACGCGCCACATCAGTGTTGTGTATTCAAACATGCATGCACGCATCACCTCCATACATATGCATGTAGTGGTTGCCTTCGAATGATACACTCCCTCGCGTGGTTATCGGCGACAAGCCTATATATTCGCGGGCCTTCATGGACATCCATGATCACCTGACCAACAACAAGGTAGGTTACCATGGCGGATTCTTCATTTGGTTCGTGTTATCGTAGTATAGGTCATGGTGAGATTCAGACCTAATTTAGTTTGAGCGCATATACTATGCACACATGCATGCATGAATCCCCGTCGTTGGCTTAAAGTGTGGTGTAACATACATATGCATCGTCAACCTAACCCTCACTCAGTCTGGGGATTTCTAGTTCGAAATCACGGTGCCACATCAAAGTTGTTCCATTGTTACTAAAAAACACACCTCGCCATACATATGTTTGGGACAGACACATGCAGTGGTTGTCCTCGGGGACTAGCTACTTGCGTGATTATTGGCGAGCTAGCCCATCCCCGGGGTCGCATGGACGACCATCACTTTGACCAACAACAAGAGAGAGGTTGTACGACCCAGGTGGATTATTCTTGGTCTGTTTTACGATCCATCTTGGTGAGATATATGCCTCTCTGG
>NC_041392.1:614099129-614100666 GCF_002162155.2 Triticum dicoccoides
GGTTAGGATTCCTTCGTGCCGACACGAGGGAGGGGGGCTGCTAGCTACTTCACACTTTGCTAGGGTAAACCTCGGTTGGGGGGCATGCATTCATAGCTTTGGATTCCCTTCGTGCCGACACGAGGGAGGGGGTGTCGGTGTCAAAACCGGCGGATCTCGGGTAGGGGGTCTCAAACTGTGTGTCTAAGGCTGATGGTAATAGGAGGCGGGGGACACAATGTTTACCCAGGTTCGGGCCCTCTCGATGGAGGTAATACCCTACTTCCTACTTGATTGATCTTGATGACATGAGTATTACAAGAGTTGATCTACCATGAGATCGTAGAGGCTAAACCCTAGAAGCTAGCCTATGATTATGATTGTTGTTGTCCTACGGACTAAACCCTCCGGTTTATATAGACACTGGAGGGGGCTAGGGTTACACAGAGTCGGTTACAAGGGAGGAGATCTACATATCCGAATTGCCAAGCTTGCCTTCCACGCAAAGGAGAGTCCCACCCGGACACGGGACGAAGTCTACAATCTTGTATCTTCTTAGTCCAATAGTCCGGCCAAAGTATATAGTCCAGCTGTCCGAGGACCCCCTAATCCAAGACTCCCTCAGTAGCCCCTGAACCAGGCTTCAATGACGATGAGTCCGGCGCGCAGATTGTCTTCGGCATTGCAAGGCGGGTTCCTTCTCCGAATACTCTATAGAAGATTTTGAACACAAGGATCGTGTCTGGCTCTGCAAAATAAATTCCACATACCATCGTAGAGAGTATATTATTCAACAAATCTAATCTGCTGACAACTTTTTTATAACGTGACGTCCAGCCGTGGCCTGGTCATTACGAACCATTTTTTCCTGCCTGCCACTGCACGTGTTGCGAGGCGGTTTTATGGCACGTCTTGTCGAAGTAGAGATTGTGTTCCCTTTATCACGGGATTCCCATCAATACGGGTGTGGGTAACCCAATCGTGTTTGTTAGTATGACTCCTCGATTTTAGGCAAGTTCCAAATGGCCACGCGGAGGACGCTTGATATTCACCCTCTTTATAAAGGGGCCAAGGCCTGTCCTTTTCTTCTCGCGCCCAATCTTGCCCCTCCCCCCACTACTGGAATCAGCTACTTTGCCATCTGCTAGCTCTTTGCCGTCAGCTAGCGGACGGCACAGAAGCTCTTTGCCATCAGCTACCCAAAAGCAGACGACAAAGAAATGACAGACGGCAAAGAAGCTCTTTGCCGTCCGTGGGCTCTTTGCCGTCTGCTGGCAGACGGCAAAGAATCTTTGCCGTCTGCTGGCAGACGGCAAAGAATCTTTGCCGTCCGCTAGCAGACGGCAAAGAGAGAGGTGGCCCCCACCCCCCGCCCGTTTGGAAAAAACTTAACGGCCCACCTCTTTGCCGTCTGCCAGCAGACGGCAAAGAGGCAAAAGGGCGGACGGCAAAGATAGGCGGACGACAAATAGGACACTACCTAACGGCCCGTACCCCCCCGCCCGTTACTCTCTGTTC
Organism: Triticum dicoccoides; assembly: GCF_002162155.2. Classification (NCBI taxonomy): domain Eukaryota; kingdom Viridiplantae; phylum Streptophyta; class Magnoliopsida; order Poales; family Poaceae; genus Triticum; species Triticum dicoccoides. The sequence continues at coordinate 614,100,627 of NC_041392.1, forward strand.
TCTCCTCGCCGACGCGCCCCGCCACCACTTCCCACCCCAC
>NC_041392.1:614102438-614137535 GCF_002162155.2 Triticum dicoccoides
CGACCCCCCGACCCCGAAACAGCACCCCGACCCCGACACGGCACCCCGACACCGACAGGACACCCCGACCACCGACACCTCCCGAAAAGGTGTTCTTTGGCCTTCCAGAGGCCGACGGGGTCATATATTTGTGAATTATTAGTTAGGTCATATATTTTTCGATTTTGTTATGAAAAACATCATATATAATTGTGTTGATCGTGTAGTTTTAAATGTGCATTTGTTTCATCGCTGCGAGGTTTGATGATGATACACTTAAGTGATACACATATTATTATTCATGTCGGTCTTTTTTTATGTTGTACTAATTTCGTTTACTGTTTGTCATGGCAGGTGTTGAAAGATGGTGGGCGCTGGTCGGGAGCGTGGTCTGAGGTCTTCCATTCCAGACGCACCTCTCCGCCGAGCGTTGCTGGACAGTATGGCCACACCGCCGGGCCCTTCTTCGTCGACCGCGGTGCCCAGCAGGGGACGAGGTAGGAAGAGAGGAGGTGGGGCACGTGGTCGTGGGAGAGGAGGTAGGGTGACTGCTACGGCGTCTTCCTCGCCGCCACCCCCAGCTGTTTCACCCGAGCACGTGACTGCTAGGGTGGACTCGTCCGAGGAGGAGGCTACACGGACTCCGGTCCACGAGCCTCCGGTCCACGGGTCTTGGGCCCACGAGCCTCGGGTCGACTGGCCTTCGGCCCACGAGAGTTCGGCCCACGTGACCCCGGAGGAGCACACGTCCGGATGGGGTACCTGGCCGGATCAGCCCGAGGAGCCGAGTGGCCATGCTGATGATGGCGGGGAGCCGACTGATCTTGAGGAGGAGGGGGGCACCGTCTACCAGCGTGGTGCTACACGGCTCCCGTCCGTGCCGGTGACCCGCGAGCAGAGGTGGTTGATTTTCCCTGATGGGGAGAGGTACGTAAGTGCATTTAATATTTTTGTACCTTGTGCATTCATGTTTTTTCAAATAACTAATGTGTTGGCCTTGTCATGCTGCAGGGGTTGGGACCACCATCATAGTGTTCACCGACCCAACTTCGTCCTTGGAGTTCTTTGCCGGCAAAACTTCCCGGGGTTTGTCACGTTGCCTGGTGAGGGTCGGCTTCCAGAGCTTGGATTGAGCTGGGAGCACTACGTGGCTGCCCCGGCCCCGCCGGATGAGATTATCGACGGTGTCGTGTGCGACACGAGGGCAGACATGGTGATCAGAAAGTTCTGGGTAATTTCTCCTTTACACATTTAAAAATATTCAACTAGCTAGTTATTAATTGTACTAATCAATATTGTCTCATTTGATTGCAGACATTCTACAGGTGTGAGGAGGGATACGAGGAGGACGCGGCACATGTTATCGAGAACGTCTGCAAGCGCCTACTCCAGAACTTACGGCACGAGGCTCGGGTGCAGGCTGTTCGAGACTACTACGCCTTGCGTGGTATCAAGAAGACCAAGCCGGCGTGCCGCGATAAGTTCCTGAGTAAGGAGCAGTACATGAAGGTAATTCTTAAGGCCTTCTCTACTTAAGTTCCTTCATTTAGTAATTCTTAGCCGTAGCGCTCAAGTTTCTATTTGCTAACTTAGGCGCCTCCGAGATGGTGTGCGGATCGGATGGATTGTTGGGAGGTGTTGGTCGATGAGTGGTGCTCAAAACAATGGCTAGCCCTCCACAACGAGGCCAAGGACAAACGTGCCCAAATGGAAGGTGTGCCACACCATCAAGGCAGCTCCAACTTATATCAGTTCGGGCGCAACTGGGTATGTGGTTTGCTTCATGATTCATGCAATTCATTCATCATGCTAGCTTGAGCCCTTTAATTACTAATTTTCATTGTTTCTCTCTTTCAGGCACGCTACAATAAGGCGGATAAGGTGCCAGAGGTGTACGACCTGTATTCCATGGCCCACACTGCCTCTTTCAAGAAAGTCAAGGCTTTCTCTCAGTCTGACCTCGATGATGCAAACAACTTCACCAACATCTCCTCCCACAACAAGCTCGTGAGATATAGAGATGAGGGGAAGGCGAGGAAAGGGGAGGACTTTAACCCAAGCCAGGGTCCCATTGATCCAGAGCTGTTGATGATATCTGGTGGCGGGAGGTCCCATGGCTCCATAGCCATTGGAGATGGACTTATCCGTTGTCCTAGCACTCTCCCGGAGATCAAGGCGCGCCAGTCGAGCTCCGCTCCTGAGATAAGGCCTCGTGAACGGCCAATGCAACTCGCCATCAAGGTTAGTGATACGTACTCAGTTATCTTTCTCCATTACATTGTGTGTGCTTCCATCAATGATTACAAATGGTCATGTGAGTGGTGTTGTAGGCTGCTATACAGAGTGAGAGAGATAGAACGGAGAAACTTCTGGCGGAGGCGGCGGAGAGGCAGCGGGAGTTGGAGGAGAGGACGACAAAGATGATGGAGGAGGAGAGGGCACGGAATGACATGCAGGCAAGGGCCATGTACGAGCTCCTTGTGGTAAGTTTCTTCTGTAGATTAGCCAAAACATTCATGTAGTGTTTGTCTCATTACTAACTAGTATGACTGAGTCGTCAAAACCAAATGTGCAGTCTGTGTGCGAGAAGACAGGTCAGACCGCTCCGCCGATGCCAGTGATTGCTCCTGGGACCACGGTGAGTTTTATTTGAATGGACATTACTTGCTAGTCTTAACATTTGAGTGTCATCATGCTAACAAGACATTGGAAATGATCTTTGGTGCAGTGTAACTCCAGACAAGCATCGCACGATCCTTCTCCAGCTACCGACACGAGCCACCCCGCTCCTACACCTCCTGGATCTTGGTAAGTTTATCTAGTGTTTTGCTTAACACATGCATAAAGACCTAGACTTAGCTTTATTTCCTCCAATGCTTACCATAATGACCTAGACTTAGCTTCTTCTCCTCCAAAATGACTTAATAAGCTTACTGACCTCCAAAACCATCCATTATACCTAAGTTAGCTCTAAAACGATCTGTACTTACTTACTTATGTCAAAAATTGCATAATTAGCTTAGTTAGCTCATAGACGATCCATTTTACCTAAGTTAGCTCTAAAATGACCCATTTTACCTAGGTTAGCTTATAAATGATCCAGTTCATCCAAGTTAGCTCAAAAATGACCCATTTTACCTAGATTAGCTCCTAAATGATCCATTTTACCTACGTTAGCTTTAAAATGACCCATTTCACCTAGGTTAACTCCAAAATGACCCATCTTACCTAGGTTATCTCATAAACGATCCATTTCAACTAATTTAGCTCATAAACGATCCATTTCACCAAGTTAGCTAAAAACGATCCATTTCACCTAAATTAGCTCTTAAATGATCCATTTCACCTAAGTTAGCTCAAAAAGATCCATTTCAACTAAATTAGCTCATAAATGATCCATTTCACCTAAGTTAGCTCAAAAACGATCCATTTCAACTAAGTTAGCTCATAAATGATCCATTTCACCTAAGTTAGCTAAAAAACGATCCATTTCACCTTAGTTACCTCAAAAACGATCCATTTGACCTTAGTTAGCTCATAAACGACCCATTTCAACTAAGTTAGCTCATAAATGATCCATTTCACCTTAGCTAGCTCATAAACGACCCATTTCAACTTAGTTAGCTCATATATGATCCATTTCACGTAAGTTAGCTCATAAATGATATACTCTTCTTGTTCTAGTCTTCTTCTTGTTCTACTCTTCTTGTTCTAGTCTTCTTCTTGTTCTACTCTTCTTGTTCTAACTTTCTTATTTTTCATTTTGCAGATTTCATTCACTTGACGAAAGCTTGCATAGATGGAGTGCTCCTTATCCCTTTCTCTATTTCTTTTGTATCGTTGAACTATGCATGTATCATTGGATGAAACTGTTGTAATATATATGGTTGGATGCCTCTATGTTGAACTTGTTATGTATGATGGAACTATGCATGTAATATATATGGTTGGATGATGAAGTTATGTGTTGGATATCTTATATGTTTGCTCTGTAATGGCCTTTTGAAATATATCTATATATGTCATATATATTTGTGATGAAAATTGTTGGATTTAATAAAAAACAGATAAAAGAGCCAATATGCAGGCTCTTTGCCGTCTGCCACCGACGGCAACGGGCTCTTTGCCGTCTGCCGCGGACGGCAAAGAAGACACGTGGCATCTAGCTGTGCTTCCTGGGAGCTGACCCATTTGGTCAGTTTGCCTACAGTGGCAGACGGCAAAGACTTTGCCATCAGTGGCGGACGGCAAAGAACCTGCACTTTGCCATCAGTGGCAAACGGCAAAGAACCTGCCATGTAGTGACGTGTAGATGACATCATACGGCGGACGGCAAAGACACTAGAAATTTTGCCGTCAGCGGCGGACGGCAAAGGCCTGCCGTTAGCCACTTAACGGACTGACAGCGTAATTATTGCCGTCCGCTCTCTTTGCCGTCTGCCGCAGACGGCAAAGGGCCTTTGCCGTCAGCCGCCAGGAAGCAGACGGCAAAGTAGCTGTTTACCGTAGCCTACTTTGCCAGAGCCTTTTGCCGTCCGCGGCTGACGGCAAATGCCTTTGCCGTCCGCCGTTCATGCCTTTGCCGTCCGCCGTGGCAGACGGCAAAGTAGCTGATTCCTGTAGTGCCCACCTCGAGTTCCAACACCCAAGGTTTAGGCTAAGCGCTTCGGACCTTCAACCATGTCCGGATCCAACCTTCAAGGTCGATGGATGGCCTCCTCTATCACAGAGGAGGACATCAAGAAGCTAAGGGAAGCCAGGTATCTGACCGCCGAAATCTCGCACAGGCTGCCCGCTCAAGGGCAGGTCATCCCCACTCCCGAACCCAACGAGAGTGTCGTATTTGTTTCCCACTTCCTCTGAGGGCTAGGCTTTAGTCTTGATCCTTTTGTAAGAGGGATTATGTTCTATTATGGGCTCGATTTACATGATCTAGCTCTAGATTCCATGCTTCACATCTCGTCGTTTATCGTCGTGTGTGAGGCCTTCCTCCGCATCACCCCACACTTTGGCTTATGGCTCAAGACCTTTAATGTGAAGCCGAAGACGATCGACGGGTGACACACAGAATGCAGAGGTGCCATAATAAGCAAAGACGCCGATGCTCCATGGCCTAAGGGCTCCTTCCCGGAGGTGTCCAACTTATGGCAGCAGGAGTGGTTTTGTCACAGCCCTAGAATTGGTTGTAACTAGTTGCACAAGCATTCATGCATCATGTATATATTTATGAAAGTTGAATTGGGGGAAGTGGGAAGCCTCAGAAGTCTTTTACAAAAATGATCAACATTAAAAAATTGTTTCAAATAAACCCAAGAAAATGTTCCTGTCAAGCTATAAAAATATTGGCAAGAGGTAAAACTCAAACCAATATTTTTGGAGTCTCAGAAATATTTATTTTGGGCCTTTGAATTAATTCAACAACTATTTGCATTTGATATATATTCTTTATATAATTAATATATGTCCAATAATTCTGGAACATTTTATGTGGTTTTGTATATTTTAGATCTAGCCACATAATTATTTTCAGGATTTTATAAAATGGTTTGGTGTTAAAACTAAAACGAAAACAAATTGCAGAAAAGAAAATAGAAAACAGAGAACAGAAGCTCACCTGGAACTTACCTGGCGGCCCAAGTGGCCGGCCCAGCCCACCTAGCCCACCCTGGCGCTGCCACGCACTCCCCTCGACCCTCTGCACTTCTCCCCTCCTCGCAGCTCTCGCCCCTCCCCTCTCTGCTCTCTCTTCCCGAGCGACCCCGTTGCCGCCATCCGCTGCCACCGTGGCCACCGCCTCCCCCTTGCCTCGCCGACGTGTCCACGGCCATCGCCTCATCGCCAACACCCTCTCCGCTAAGTCAAGCAACGCCGGACGCCGCCAAACACCGCCGACGCCGTCGTCTTCAACTTTCTGCCTCCCCAGATCACCGGAGATGCCCCGTCGTCGTCCGTGCCTCCCCGAGCTCGCTGTTTGCTCCCCTGCACTCGCCATGAGCCCCTGAGCTTTTCCCCTCACCTCCCCCTCTTGCTAGCTTCCTCTAGCCGCCGCCCCATGAGCTCCCGAGGCCACCGTCCGCCATGGACGACCTCCTGCTCACCTCTGAGCTTACCAGGCCCAGCTGTGCCATCCGCCATGCTCCTAGGCCCCCCTAGATGCGGCCTAGCTACCTGGTTCCCTCGAGGGCGAGCCGTAGCCCTACGCTCGTGCACCACCGAGCTCCGGCCATCGCACTTGTCGCCGTTGCCGTTGCTACGGGCCGCCCTAGCCACTACCGCTTGCACTGCTCGATGCGGACGAGCACGAGCAACGCGTAGATGCCCTCCACCGCGGGTTTGGTCGCCCGTGGGCGAAACCTGAGCCTTGTCGCCGCGTTTGCTCATCGCCGGCGGCTAAACGCCGGCCTAACAACTAATTAGCACTAAGCTAATGACCCACAGACTCACAGACATGTGGGCCCCACTGCCTAATTAACTCTGGATTAGTTTTTGTTTAGATTAAACTAACCACATAGGCCCCACAAGTCAGTTTGACCCGGCCACATCACACGTTGACCGACCCCACATGTCAGTAACTCATGCCAGCAGTGTGTCACTGACCAGTAGGCCCCACTGGTCAGGTTTGACCTGGCCAGCCATAGTTGACCTAATGATGTCACTCTTATGTCATGCTGACGCAGTAAAACTTTTTCTGGATTTTAAATAAATCTAAATGATTTATTTAATTCAGAAAATGTCCAAAACTTCCAAAAATCATAGAAATTCAACCGTAACTCCAAATGAAATAATTTATATATGAAAAATTATCAGAAAAATTCAAGGAATCTGTTTATGGCATTTTCATGCATGTTTGAACAATGTTTGTCCTCTGTTTTGGACAAAACAAATAAATGAAATTTAATTAATCATATATGGAGTTTGAATTCGAGTCTTTGGTTCAAACCAACCACATGTCATGATCATGCATCATAATGTGCATTGCATTGATTGTATTCTTTCAGTGTTTGCCGGTGATTGTTCCCCCCTTGGTAGACATATGTTTCGACGATGTGATCAATGACACCGATGAAGAGTTATTCTATCTTCAGAAGTGCCAGGCAAGCAAAACCCCTTGCTCATCCCGATACAATCACACTCTCTCGCTCCTGCTCTCTTTTACTGCATTAGGACAACAATGATTCAACTGTTACATGTTGCGGTAGTTGAACCCCTTACCTCTGCATGACCTGTCATTGCCACAGTAAATAGATGAAACCCACTAGCATGAATAGGAGTTGTTTGAGCCCTGACGTGCCTACTCATTCATGCTTATTTGTCATGCCTGCTACTGCTTAGAGTTGAGTCAGGTCTGATTCATCGGGGATGAATTGGAACAGTGATGAACATGTCCTACTGTGTGTGAGCTAAGTGTGTGAACACGATTTGGTAAAGGTAGCGGTGAGAGGCCATGTAGGAGTACATGGTGGTTGTCTCATTGAAACCGTCCTTAGGAACCGAGTTCTGTGTTTGTGATCCATGAACAACTACTACCACACATTGGGCCCGAAACCAATGGACCCTCTCGACTTATTAACTACCCTTGTCCCTTGTCCAGGAGTTGCAACTAGTTTCTGGTGTTTGTAGGATATGTGTTGGCGGCCGTGCGTAGCGCTGACCCTAGGGGTGGGCTATGATGCGGTAGATACACCGTGGCACGGTGTACTGGGCGCCCGTTTGGTGTCTCGGGAACCCTGCACACATGATTTGGGGCTGTGAGCAAAACTCCGCCGGATCTCCTCGCGGATGGAACCCGAATAGGCGATAAACCTGGACTAGAGACTTGTGTGGTTAGTTAGGTCGTGGCCGACTCCCTCGCCAGGCTTCCGCTTGAAGGTTGCCGAGATACACGACGTGTACCTGGTGGTAAGTGGCGAGAGCGTGTGTGAAGAAGTACACCCCTGCAGGGTTATAAATGATCTATTCGAATAGCCGTGTCAGCGGTAACGGACTTCTTGGTTACCTATAACAGTTCATAGACAAGTGAAAGTGGATACTCTAAAACTCGCAAGATAAGCGTGAGTGCTATGGATGGCGTTCTCATAGGGAGACGGGAGCGGATCCATAGTGGTGTATTGAATGGTGAATATGTGGACTCGTGTGCGCCACCTCAAAAGAATTGCTTGTAGTCGTAGTTCAGGTTAGCCACTGAGTCAACGCTGGCTTGCTGCAGTTAAACTCCACCACCCCCTTGTTGATACCGATGCATATGTAGTTAATTCTGATGTAAGTCTTGCTGAGTACATTTGTACTCACGTTTGCTTAATTTATGTTTTTGCAGAGAGACTTCAGTCTCGCTAGTAGTTCCGTGTGGACTTCGACGTTTAGCTTGCTACCTCAGCTACGATCTTGTGCCCTCGGCAGGATCTGGTAGATAGTCAGGCTTCTTAGCCTCTTTCATTTGTAGATGTCTGTACTCAAACATGTTAAGCTTTCGCATGTGCTTTGATTTGTATGCTATGGTTGTTGGGTCATGAGACCCATGTTTGTAATATCTCGCTCCTCAGAGCCTAATGAATAAATGCTTGAGTCGTAGAGTTATGTTGTGATGCCATGTTGTATTTACACATATCGAGCATATTGTGTGTATGATTGAAATGCTTGGTATGTGTGGGATCCGACAACCTAGTTGTTTATCCTTGGTAGCCTCTCTTATGGGGAAATGTAGTCTTGTGCTTCCATGAGCCATAGTAGTTCGCTACAGCCCGGTTCACCGGAGTCCTGCTAGCCCAGCACTACTGCTCTGGACACTTAACTGGCCGGCATGTGTTTCACTTCGTTCTTGTGTCTGTCCCTTCGGGGAAATGTCACGCGGTGACATTCGGAGTCCTGCCTAGCCTGCTATAGCCCGGGTTCCCGGAGTCCTGTTAGCCCAGTGCTACAGCCCGGATTCACACGCTGCTGACCGACATGCTCGATGTGATTCATGTATGCCTGTCCCCATAGGTTGGTGCCGCTTTGGGTTAATGACTAGCCATGTCGGCCCGGGTTCTCTATCATATGGATGCTAGCGACACTATCATATACGTGAGACAAAAGGCGCAAACGGTCCCGGGCCATGGTAAGGCGACACCCGTGGGAATACCGTGCGTGCGGCCACAAAGTGATATGAGGTGTTACCGGCTAGATCGATGTGACTTGGAATCAGGGTCCTGACAGCTTTGGTATCAGAGCCCGACTGCCTGTAGGATTACCAAGCCAAACCGGTCGAAGTTGTGTCTAGAAATGCTTTAGTTATGTAGGGGAAATTATTGTGGAAGGGAACGTAAGGCTCTTTTTACTCCTTTACCGTATGCCCTCTGATCTGAGTCATTCTCTTCTCATTCTACGTGGGTTAAGAAACTAGGCCTTCTCATCTATCTATCATGATGACGTGTTACTAAACCGTAGTTGCCTAGGATTGTTGAGTTCAAGCCTCAGTTCAGTTCCTACTACTTCCATATGTCATAGCTGGCCTCAGAACTTTGATATTGTGATGTTGAGTGGTTATGCCACCATTTTGCAGGATGTCTCAAATCATTTTGAGCATTTACAGCCATTATGCTGTCCGAGTCATCCCAGGTTTCTAAGTAGTCTGATGCATTTGCAAATCCTTTCTTTCCGTTCCCAATGTCCTTTTGGTCAGAATAAGCAAACTAACCGGTCAGTTGAGGTACTCTATTGCCTCGACATATATGTCGGAGCTATTATTATGACCCTAGGTGTTTAGGGAGTCACCTAGTAATCTAGCCATGTTTTGTGTTCCCGGTGTGATGATTCTGGCCACCATTCTGAAAGCATCCCGTGATGCCATTTAGTTAGTAGGCCTTCTATCTCTGGGTTTTGAACCCGAGATTCACCCTACTTACCTCGTGTTGATAGTGTTGCTCGTACCTTTAGGATATTAGTAACCTTTGCGATAGTCCTTGAGGTCTGTGGTATTTCCTTATTCCAAATACCATGAACCATTATGGCAGAAGATCTTTGAACCAATGATCACAACAAGAGTGCTCTTGATGAGGTCTCCATTCTATGATGTGACTCTGCCAGTTCTACCTTTCTGCATGGATTTTCCGGAAGAAATATGTTGAGCTTTATTCGACATACTAATCTATGCATCCACAACTCAGAAAATTATATGTTCCTTGAGTTGCCCCTCTTTAGTTGTATTTTGATCTTTGTCTATCAGTTGATAGTCAGGAGTAGCTGTGCATTCGTGTTATCGATGCCTATTATTCATGTGATTAGTCAAGCCATTCCATTCCGGAATGACTAGGAGAAACAAACTCCAATACCTCATCCATATCCAGGATTGGGTCAAAGCAGTTGTATTCCGCAGATCAAAGTGCCAATCCAGCTTTTGATTCTGTTCAACCCTTAAGTATTGCCCTCTTTATGTCAGGAATATCATAGGAATTGCACAACCTCCTATGAACTCTTGATACAGTGATACTTCTCGCCATCATTATTCATTCCTCGGTTCCATGTTGTTGTAACCGGAATGTCGATAAGTGAATTGTGATGTGTGAAATCAATACTCCGAGAAACTCGTTGCTTTGTAGTAAATGGACAATATTCTCATTCTTAGCGTGTTGGTTATTGAATCACCATCCTAGGACTGATCGTGCTACATAGTCCTTATTTCTGGTGCACTCCTCGATCAATGAGTGAGGATTATTCCATTCCTCGCTTATCTGATCATATGGTCTTGCTCTGAAAAGCAAGATTGTTCTCGAGCTTAGTAACATATCGGTGGTTCGTGATTTTCCGGATATCTTCTCGGAAGTGTTACCAGGTTGTCACCTGACCGCTATGTTGAGTTCGTGATCAAGTTGGTTTCTTGTAAACCACACCTTCTCCAAGAATCTGTGTTGGATACCCCTGAGCTAGTTGGTTAAGCTAAACAACAACTTGGAGAGTTGGAAGATAAAAGGCTTTGCCTAATTTGGTTCTTTCTGAAGGGATATCTTTGTGTTTGTGTGTGTACTGAAGAAAGATGATATCTTCACCAATTGGTCCTCGTGATCAGTTGTTGGATCTATTGCCTTGTCAAAACTTTGACTTGAGTATGGGCTATCGTCAAGTCAAATCAGAACCAACGATGTTCGTAATGTTGTCTTACCCGTGGTTGATCCCTCGAGCATACACCATTACATCTTTTGGTATGACCAATACTATCATCGTGTTCACATGATGGTGGAAGTCTAGTGATATGGAAATTCCGATGAGTTGTTGTTGAGCCCATCAGCAGCATTTTGTCTCCCCCATGATTCATGTTGAACATCAACCTAGTGTTGAAAACTTTGTAAGCAATGCCTTCGTGTTCCGTTCATGAAGCTTATGTTTGGATGGAAGAAGTGACTTCCTCGAATTCATGTGCACTTGGTGCAAGTTGCCGCCGTGAGTTTGAGAAAGATTGTTTTGTTTCCCTTGGAATCATCCCAAATCAGTCATGCATACATGTGAAGTATTCTATGGTTTGGTAGATTAATTACCTCCACTCCATATGTGTTCCTAGCACACCAAGCCACTGATTGACTTGTTCAAGGAAAAGGAGTCTATGCTTGGGATCTAATCCATGGACTTGCGTAAGACTTCGAAATCCTTGATCATGGTTCCCCACCTGAACTCGATAGTGTTTTACTATATGACTACTACGTGGTCATGCTCGTCTTGGATAGCGTGTTCACAAGTTTGTAGCAGAACCGACTCATGTTTTGGAGCTTGCTATCGCAGTTCATTCCCCGAGAATCTCGCAATGTCATCTCGTAAAATTGTGTTGCAAACTCTCATTTTCTTTCTAGACTGGATGGGTCTGGAATATCCTAACACCAACCATGTCTGAATCTCAGGCAGATATGATGGTTGGAACATACTCCAAGAACTATAATGTTGGTATCTCTGTAACCGGTAGCGTGGATGTCGTGACCAACACACCTAGCGGGAAGGCCTATTATTGTAGTATCTTGGTTGAAGAAGTTGGCCACCTCCCCATAAGGATCTCATAGGATCTGCCTCTGTAGTTATTCCTTATGGATTCTTGAGCTTCCGAAGTCCGACCTTTTACTTGATGTTCTAGATATCAAACCATACCTATGAATGGATTATGCTAGCACATCAAGGAGAACATTAGAAGCGGAGTGCTAAATGTCTCTCGGTCGATCATCCAGATTCTGTTCCCTTAGCCTCGCTAAGGGAAGATCTGAGAAGGTGTTATCTTCCTTTGTATCCGCATCATCCATCACTAATCATCATGGTAGTATGTCGTGTTGCCAGGATCCTTGCCACGGATGTTGGTAGAACCTTGATGAATATGGAAATGCTCAATTTCTTGAGAGCACGCGCAAGCAAAATCATCCCTTGCGTTGTCTTCAACAAGGTAGTCCACATCATTCATTCTAGTCCAAGTATGTCATTCCTTCAAACTCCTTCAAATGATCGATTGTGAATTGCCTTAAGCTGGTATAAAGAGTTTCAATGATCTTTGAATCAAAAGTAATTCTTTTTGCCACTTAAGGGAATAGTTCTACGAGTCACCTTCACTAAGGTGCCTCGTTATGGTATTGTGGGCAACATAACTTCTCGCTACTTTGAACCCCCCTCACCATCTATTTAGGCATGGAATTGTTGCCCACAAAATCAAACCCTGTCATTGTTCTTCCATCCCTCGCGCTGTGTTTTGTGTCTCAACTTGAGATGTTTCAACATCTCATTCCGCGAGTTGATATTGTTTAGCTTGACCTTCGAGAAGATCAATCCTAGTTGAGTTTCTTTCCGTCGTCATCGCGTGGATGAAGATCTCAAAAGCGAGGATGTCAAGATCGACATGATGCAATGAATCAACATCTTCGAGAAGGGCAATTGGATCGTCAAGATTCTTTATTGGTGTTCCCTTTGTCTCCTTACCTCACGTCTTGAATCTCGGGACAAGATTCTTGTTTAGTGGGGGTGAGTTGTCACAACCCTAGAATTGGTTGTAACTAGTTGCACAAGCATTCATGCATCATGTATATATTTATGAAAGTTGAATTGGGGAAAGTGGGAAGCCTCAGAAGTCTTTTACAAAAACGATCAACATTAAAAAATTGTTTCAAATAAACCCAAGAAAATGTTCCTGTCAAGCTATAAAAATATTGGCAAGAGGTAAAACTCAAACCAATATTTTTGGAGTCTCAGAAATATTTATTTTGGGCCTTTGAATTAATTCAACAACTATTTGCATTGGATATATATTCTTTATATAATTAATATATGTCCAATAATTCTGGAACATTTTATGTGGTTTTGTATATTTTAGTTCTAGCCACATAATTATTTTCAGGATTTTATAAAATGGTTTGTTGTTAAAACTAAAACGAAAACAAATTGCAGAAAAGAAAATAGAAAACAGAGAACAGAGGCTCACCTGGAACTTACCTGGCGGCCCAAGTGGCCGGCCCAGCCCACCTGGCCCCCTCCCCTGTCGTCTTCCTCCTTTGCTAGGAGGATGGGCGTGTGCCCACGGTGCGCCAGCACGCGCACGGCCACCGACGGCCACCTCCTGCTTGCCGCTTCGCCCTGGCCCTCCCTGGCGCTGCCACGCACTACCCTCGACCCTCTGCACTTCTCCCCTCCTCGTAGCTCTCGCCCCTCCCCTCTCTGCTCTCTTCCCGAGTGAACCCGTCGCCACCGTCCGCTGCCACCGTGGCCACCGCCTCCCCCTTGCCTCGCCGACGTGTCCACGGCCATCGCCTCATCGCCAACACCCTCTCCGCTGAGTCAAGCAACGCCGGACGCCGCCAAACGCCGCCGACGCCGTCGTCTTCAACTTTCTTCCTCCCCAGATCGCCGGAGATGCCCCATCGTCGTCCGTGCCTCCCCGAGCTCGCCGTTTGCTCCCCTGCACTCGTCGTGAGCCCCTGAGCTTTTCCCCTCACCTCCCCCTCTTGCTAGCTTCCTCTAGCCGCCGCCCCATGAGCTCCTGAGGCTGCAGTCCGCCATGGCCGACCTCCTGCTCACCTACCAGGCCCAGCTGTGCCGTCCGCCATGCTCCTAGGCCCCCCTAGATGCGGCCTAGCTACCTGGTTCCCTCGAGGGCGAGCCGTAGCCCTATGCTCGTGCACCACCGAGCTCCGGCCACCGCACTTGTCGCCGTTGCCGTCGCTACGGGCCGCCCTATCCACTGCCGCTTGCACTGCTCGATGCGGACGAGCACGAGCAACGCGTAGATGCCCTCCGCCGCGGGTTTGGTCGCCCGTGGGCGAAACGCGAGCCTCGTCGCCGCGTTTGCTCATCGCCAGCGGCTAAACGCCGGCCTAACAACTAATTAGCACTAAGCTAATGACCCACAGACTCACAGACATGTGGGCCCCGCTGCCTAATTAACTCTGATTTAGTTTTTGTTTAGATTAAACTAACCACACAGGCCCCACAGGTCAGTTTGACCTGGCCACATCACACGTTGACCGACCCCACACGTCAGTGACTCATGCCAGCAATGTGTCACTGACCAGTAGGCCCCACTGGTCAGGTTTGACCTGGCCAGCCATAGTTGACCTAATGACGTCACTCTTACGTCATGCTGACGCAGTAAAACTTTTTCTAGATTTTAAATAAATCTAAATGATTTATTTAATTCAGAAAATGTCCAAAACTTCCAAAAATCATAGAAATTCAAGCGTAACTCCAAATGAAATAATTTATATATGAAAAATTATTAGAAAAATTCAAGGAATCTGTTTATGGCATTTTCATGCATGTTTGAACAATGTTTGTCCTCTGTTTTGGACAAAACCAATAAATGGCATTTAACTAATCATATATGGAGTTTGAATTTGAGTCTTTGGTTCAAACCAACTTCATTTAATCTGGTTTTAGTTGCATTAGCTCAAATCACAACATATTGAAATGTCATGATCATGCATCATAATGTGCATTGCATTGATTGTATTCTTTCAGTGTTTGCCAGTGATTGTTCCCCCCTCGGTAGACGTATGTTTCGACGATGTGATCAATGACACCGATGAAGAGTTATTCTATCTTCAGAAGTGCCAGGCAAGCAAAACCCCTTGTTCATCCCGATACAATCCCACTCTCTCGCTCCTACTCTCTTTTACTGCATTAGGACAACAGTGATTCAACTGTTACATGTTGCGGTAGTTGAACCCCTTACCTCTTCATGACCTGTCATTGCCACAGTAAATAGATGAAACCCACTAGCATGAGTAGGAGTTATTTGAGCCCTGACGTGCCTACTCATTCATGCTTATTTGTCATTCCTGCTACTACTTAGAGTTGAGTCAGGTCTGATTCATCGGGGATGAATTGGAACAGTGATGAACATGTCCTAATGTGTGTGAGCTAAATGTGTGAACACGATTTGCTAAAGGTAGCGGTGAGAGGCCATGTAGGAGTACATGGTGGGTTGTCTAATTGAAATCGTCCTTAGGAACTGAGTTCTGTGTTTGTGATCCATGAACAGCTACTACCACGCATTGGGCCCGAAACCAATGGACCGTCTCGACTTATTAACTACCCTTGTCCTCTGTCCAGGAGTTGCAACTAGTTTCTGGTGTTTGTAGGATATGTGTTGGAGGCCGTGCGTAGCGCTGACCCTAGGGGTGGGCTATGATGCAGTAGATACACCATGGCACGGTGTACCGGGTGCCCGTTTGGTGTCTCGGGAACCCTGCACACATCGTTTGGGGCTGTGAGAGAAACTCCGGCCGGATCTCCTCGCGGATGGAACCCGAATAGGCGATAAACCTGGACTAGAGACTTGTGTGGTTAGTTAGGTCGTGGCCGACTCCCTCGTCAGGCTTTCGCTTGAAGGTTGCCGAGATACACGACGTGTACATGGTGGTAAGTGGCGAGAGCGTGTGTGAAGAAGTACACCCCTGCATGGTTATAAATGACCTATTCGAATAGCCGTGTCCGCGGTAAAGGACTTCTGGGTTACCTATAACAGTTCATAGACAAGTGAAAGTGGATACTCTAAAACTCGCAAGATAAGCGTGAGTGCTATGGATGGCGTTCTCATAGGGAGACGGGAGCGGATCCATAGTGGTGTATTGAATGGTGAATATGTGGACTCGTGTGCACCACCTCAAAAGAGTTGCTTGCAGTCGTAGTTCAGGTTAGCCACTGAGTCAATGCTGGCTTGCTGCAGTTAAAGTCCACCACCCCCCTTGTTGATACCGATGCATATGTAGTTAGTTCTGATGTAAGTCTTGCTGAGTACATTTGTACTCACATTTGCTTAAATTATGTTTTTGCAGAGAGACTTTAGTCTCGCTAGTAGTTCCGTGTGGACTTCGACGTTTAGCTTGCTACCTCAGCTACGATCTTGTGCCCTCGGCAGGATCTGGTAGATAGTCAGGCTTCTTAGCCTCTTTCATTTGTAGATGTCTGTACTCAAACATGTTAAGCTTTCGCATGTGCTTTGATTTGTATGCTATGATTGTTGGGTCATGAGACCCATGTTTGTAATATCTCGCTCCTCGGAGCCTAATGAACAAATGCTTGAGTCGTAGAGTTATGTTGTGATGCCATGTTGTATTTACACATATCGTGCATATTGTGTGTATGATTGAAATGCTTGGTATGTGTGGGATCCGACAACCTAGTTGTTTATCCTTGGTAGCCTCTCTTATGGGGAAATGTAGTCTTGTGCTTCCATGAGCCATAGTAGTCCGCTACAGCCCGGTTCACTGGAGTCCTGCTAGCCCAGCACTAATGCTCAGGACACTTGACTGGCCGGCATGTGTTTCACTTTGTTCCTGTGCCTGTCCCTTTGGGGAAATGTCACGCGATGACATTCGGAGTCCTGCCTAGCCTGCTATAGCCCGGGTTCCCGGAGTCCTGTTAGCCCAGTGCTACAGCCCGGATTCACACGCTGCTGACCGACATGCTCGATGTGATTCATGTATGCCTGTCCCCATAGGTTGGTGCCGCTTTGGGTTAACGACTAGCCATGTCGGCCCGGGTTCTCTGTCATATGGATGCTAGTGACAGTATCATATACGTGAGCCAAAAGGCGCAAACGGTCCCGGGCCATGGTAAGGCGACACCCTGGGAATACTGTGCGTGAGGCCACAAAGTGATATGAGGTGTTACTGGCTAGATCGATGTGACTTGGAATCGGGGTCCTGACAGCTTTTACATCATAGCTCCCTGAAGTAAAAAGTGGGCAGATGCCCCTGCCTTCCGCTCGGCCCCCCCACCGCAACTGGCGTCATGGGTCAACAAGGGGCTGGATTGGGGGCCAGTTAATGACGTGCTGAGATTGCAAAGTCGCATCCGAGATCTCCTCAACAGGGATGTCAGTCTTGTCAAGGTAATGCAAGTTATGCTAGTTCGTCGGGTCCTGCCATGCCAATGCCGATCTCTCTGTCTGTGGGAGTTCAACCCGGAAGGACCGCGAACTATTCAACAATTCTTCGGTGTGACGCTCGAAGAGATGTACAGATTGTTCTTTGGATCATGAATAAAGTGTCCGGACACCATCGAGGATGCGGGTCTCAACTGCAACCGTCCAGATACCCACGTAAGTAATTCTGCGGCCGAACATGTTGTCTTCTTATTTTTCACAACATCATTCTGAAAAACTCGCTCTCGGCCAGGACTGGATCAGAATGGCGAAGATGATCAGGTGTTCGGCCCCCCCTTCCCGAAGGCTCACCGGATCCTGTGCTAGCCAGGATGCTTGAGCGCGCACCTTATCAAGTGCCATCAAGGGAAGATAAAGGGATGAATAAAGAAGCCGAAAGCGGGCTTCACGCATTACTCATCCAAACCAGGGGAATTAGTGTCTTCGCGAAGGAGGATAATCGAGGAGAAGAATCCAGAATCCCCTCCCCCCAAGGAAGGAAAAGGACCGCCTCTGAAGACTTGGAAACGAAGATTTCCAAACGAGGGAAGAAACCTTCGCCAAGGGGCCCTGCCCCGGAGGGCGTCTTTACTGCACAGTGCCCGCAAGGGGGCCAACCCTCCACTGAGCTGTAAGTGAACAAGAGTACTTTTCGTAAATATATCCTGCTTTATCTCCAAGGACAATAACCACGACCTATATCTTGCAGTCTGGCTCGTAGCCCTTCTCGACAGAGTTTGTCTTCGGGGGATCTTCTTCCGGAGATGATGGAGAGCGAAACGCCTCCCCCTGCCTCCCCGCCACCTGGGGCGGACGACCCTTAGGTGTCATTACGGAGGATTTCTCCTGATCCGCCAAGGCCAGAAGGTGACCCTTCGGCCACCCGAAGTCCGGAGTATTCGGCTCCTAAGGATAGCAACAGAAAGAGTCTGGGTTTGTCCGGTGCACAACCAGACGCACTGATGGGTCTTTTGGAGCAAGCGGCTATCTCAGAGGCGCATCGTACTTTAATGGGTACGGTGGCTGACAGGATTTCATCCGCCAAAAGCGGGTTGCATGAGGCTTTTATGAGCCTGCTAAGAGGCTTTGAGGTACGCAAAATAATGTATAAATTTTTTGACGATACCACACACGCTAGGTGTGCTCTATACATATAGTAGCCCCTGAGACTCTGGTTGCTGTCCAGAGGCGGCAAATAGAGGATCATAGTCCCAGGTAATGATCACATTGCTTTCCTGTGCATGCGGCTGAGGGTCCGGTGGCTGGCCGGACTGCTGATACGTCCATTTTGCATCATGGTTTTATATCGATATTTATTACATTATAGACTGTTATTCCACTTTATGTCACAATACTTATGGCTATTCTCTCTTATTTTACAAGGTTTATATAAAGAGGGAGAATGCCGGCAGCTGGAATTCTGGGCTGGAAAAGGAGCAAATATTAGAGGCCTATTCTGCGCAACTCCAAAATTCCTGAAACTTCACGGGACATCTTAAAAGAAATAAAGAAAAATCCTCGCCAAAGATGAAGGCCAGGGGGCCCACACCCTTCCCACGAGGGTGGGGGCGCCCCCCTAGGGCGCGCCCCTACCTCGTGGGCCCACTGGTGGCTCTCCGATGCCCATCTTCTCCTATATGAGGTCTTTCGATGAGAAAAAAACGAGAAGGAACTTTTCAGGACGAGACTCCACCGCCACGAGGCAGAACCTTGGCGGATCCAATCTAGAGCTCTGGCAGAGTTGTTCTGCCGGGGATACTTCCCTCCCGGAGGGGGAAATCATCACCATCGTCATCACCAACGCTCCTCTCATCGGGGGAGGGCAATCTCCATCAACACCTTCACCAGAACCATCTCATCTCCAAACCCTAGTTCATCTCTTGTATCCAATTCTTGTCTCAAAGTCCTGGATTGGTGCTAGTAGGTTGCTAGTAGCGTTGATTACTCCTTGTAGTTGATGCTAGTTGGTTTAATTGGTGGAAGATCATATGTTCAGATCCTATATGCATATTATTACCCCTCTGATTATGAACATGAATATGCTTTGTGAGTAATTACGTTCGTTCCTGAGGACAAGGGAGAAGTCTTGCTATGAGTAGTCATGTGAATTTGGTATTCGTTTGATATTTTGATAAGATGTATGTTGTCTAGCCTCTAGTGGTGTTATGTGAACGTCGACTACATAACACTTCACCATTATTTGGGCCTAGAGGAAGGCATTGGGAAGTAATAAGTAGATGATGGGATGCTAGAGTGACAGAAGCTTAAACCCTAGTTTATGCGTTGCTTCGTAAGGGGCTGATTTGGATCCATATGTTTCATGATATGATTAGGTTTACCTTAATACTTTTGTTGTAGTTGCAGATGCTTGCAATAGAGGTTAATCATAAGTGGGATGCTTGTTCAAGTAAGAATAACACCCAAGCACCGGTCCACCCACATATCAAATTATCAAAGTATTGAACGCGAATCATATGAACATGATGAAAACTAGCTTGACGATATTCCCATGTGTCCCCGGGAGCGCTTTTCCTATTATAAGAGTTTGTTCCGGCTTGTCCTTTTCTACGAAAGGATTGGGCCACCTTGCTGCAATTTATTTACTTTTGTTAATTGTTGCTCGTTACAATTTATCCTATCACAAAACTATCTGTTACCACTTATTTCAGTACTTGCAGAGAATACCTTGCTGAAAACCGCTTATCATTTCCTTCTACTCCTCGTTGGGTTCGGCACTCTTACTTATCAAAAGGACTACGATAGATCCCCTATACTTGTGGGTCATCAAGACTCTTTTCTGGCGCTGTTGCCAGGGAGTGTAGCGCCTTTGGTAGGTGGAATTTGGTAAGGAAAAATTTATATAGTGTGCTAAAATTTACTATCACTTGTTACTATGGAAAGTAATTCTCTGTGGGGCTTGTTAGGGGTATCTTCACCCTGTCCAGTAGAGCAAAGAGTTGCTCCTCAACCTACTGAACCTATTGAAAATGAAACTCCTTTTGAATTTCCTGTGGTTATGATGGAAAAGCCGCTAGCTAATCCTTTTACATGAGATGGAACAAAGCATCTTGATGAGCACTTAATATATGTGGATGAAGTTTGTGGATTATTTAAGCTTGCAGGTATACCCGATGATGTTGCTAAGAAGAAGGTCTTCCCTTTATCTTTGAAGGGAGATGCATTGGTATGGTATAGGCAATGTGATGGTATGAGATCATGGGACTATAAAAGATTGAAGCTGGAATTTCATCAAAAGTATTACCCTATGCATCTTGTTCATCCTGATCGCAATTATATATATAATTTTTGGCCTCGCGAAGGAGAAAGCATTGCTCAAGCTTGGGGGAGGCTTAAATCAATGTTATATTCATGCCCCAATCATGAGCTCCAGAGAGAAATAATTATGCAAAGTTTCTATGCTCGGCTTTCTGAAAACAATTGCAACATGCTCGATACTTCTTGTGATGGCTCTTTTATGATGAAGACTATTGAATTCAGATGGAATTTATTGGATATAATTAAATGCAACTCTGAAGATTGGGACCTCGACGAAGGTAAGGAGTCAGGTATGACACCTAAGTTTGATTGTGTTAAATCTTTTATGGTTACCGATATTTTCCGTAAGTTTAGCACTAAATATGGACTTGACTTTGAGATAGTAGCTTCTTTCTGTGAATCTTTTGCTACTTATGTTGATCTCCCTAAGGAGAAGTGGTTTAAATATCATCCTCCCATAGAAGTAAAAGTAGCTGCACCTATTAAAGTTGAAGAAAAGACTGTCACTTATAATGATCCTATTGTTCCTACTTCTTATGTTGAGAAACCACCTTTCCCTGTTAGAATAAAGGATCATGCTAAAGCTTCAACTGTTGTTCGTAAAAGCAATATTAGAACTTATACACCTCCTGAGCAAGTTAAAGTAGAACCTAATATTGCTATTGTTAAAGATCTCTTGTCTGGTAATATTGATGGGCATGTTATTCAGTTCGAAGGTGAAACTGCTAGAATTGCTAAACCTTGTGCTAAAGATAAACATAAACCTGTGGTAGGCATGCCTGTTATTTCTGTTAAAATAGGAGATCATTGTTATCTTGGCTTATGTGATATGGGTGCTAGTGCTAGTGTTATACCGCATACCTTATATGAAGAAATTAAGAATGAAATTGCACCTGCTGAGTTAGAAGATATTGATGTCATAATTAAACTTGCCAATAGAGATACTATTTTAGCAATGGGAATTGTTAGAGATGTTGAAGTCTTGTGTGGGAAAACTAAATATCCTGCTGATTTTCTTGTTCTTGGTTCCCCACAAGATAGCTTTTGTCCAATTATATTTGGTAGACCCTTCTTAAATACTGTCAATGCTACCATAGACTGCACTAAGAATATTGTTACTGTTGGTTTGGATGATATGGTTCATGAGTTTAATTTCTCTAAATTTAGTAAACAACATCGTGAGGAAGAATTACCTAGTAAGGATGAAATTATTGGTCTTGCTTCTATTGCCGTACCTCCTAGTGATCCTTTAGAACACTATTTGCTAGACCATGAAAATGATATGTTCATGAATGAAAGAAGGGAAATAGATGAAGTATTCTTTAAACAGGAACCTGTTCTGAAACACAATTTGCCTGTTGAAATTTTAGGGGATCCTCCTCCACCCAAGGGTGATCCCTTGTTTGAGCTTAAACCTTTGCCTGATAATCTTAAATATGCTTATCTTGATGAAAAGAAGATATATCCTGTTATTATTAGTGCTAACCTTTCAGAGCATGAAGAAGAAAGATTATTGAAAACTCTGAAGAAGCATCGTGCTACTATTGGATATACTCTTGATGATCTTAAGGGCATTAGTCCCACTCTATGTCAACATAAAATAAATTTGGAAGTAGATGCCAAACCAGTTCGTGATCCTCAACGACGTCTGAACCCTAAAATGAAAAAAGTGGTAAGAAAAGAAATACTCAAGCTTCTGGAGGCAGGTATAATCTACCCCGTTGCTGATAGTGAGTGGGTAAGTCCTGTCCATTGTGTCCCTAAGAAGGGAGGTATTACTGTTGTCCCTAATGATAAAGATGAACTAATTCCACAAAGAATTATCACAGGTTATAGGATGGTAATTGATTTCCACAAATTAAATAAAGCTACTAAGAAAGATCATTACCCCTTACCTCTTATTGATCAAATGCTAGAAAGATTATGCAAACATACACACTATTGATTTCTAGATGGTTATTCTGGTTTCTCTCAAATACCTGTGTTGGCTAGAGATCAATCAAAGACTACTTTTACATGCCCTTTTGGTACATTTTCCTATAGACGTATGCCTTTTGGTTTATGTAATGCACCTGCTACCTTTCAAAGATGCATGATGGCTATATTCTTCGACTTTTGTGAAAAGATTTGTAAGGTTTTCATGGACGACTTTTCCGTCTATGGTTCCTCTTTTGATGATTGCTTGAGCAATCTTGATCGAGTTTTGCAGAGATGTGAAGAAACTAATCTTGTCTTGAATTGGGAAAAGTGCCACTTTATGGTTAATGAAGGTATTGTCTTGGGGCACAAAGTTTCTGAAAGAGGTATTGAAGTTGATAAATCCAAGGTTGATGCTATTGAAAAGATGCCGTGTCCCAAGGACATCAAAGGTATAAGAAGTTTCCTTGGTCATGCTGGATTTTACAGGAGGTTCATTAAGGACTTCTAAAAAATTTCTCGGCCTCTGACTAATTTATTGAAAAAATATATACCATTTGTCTTTGATGATGATTGTGTAGAAGCATTTGAAATACTTAAGAAAGCATTAGTCTCTGCACCTATTGTTCAGCCACATGATTGGAATTTACCCTTTGAAATTATGTGTGATGCTAGTGATTATGCTGTAGGTGCTGTTCTAGGGCAAAGAGTTGATAAGAAATTAAATGTTATTCATTATGCCAGTAAGACTCTAGACAATGCTCAAAGAAATTATGCTACTACTGAAAAAGAGCTTTTAGCAGTTGTATTTGCTTGTGATAAGTTCAGATCTTATATTGTTGATTCTAAAGTAACTATTCAAACTGATCATGCTGCTATTAAATATCTTATGGAAAATAAAGATGCTAAACCTAGAATTATTAGATGGGTTCTCTTGCTACAAGAATTTGATTTGCATATTGTTGATAGAAAGGGAGCTGAGAACCCCGTTGCAGACAACCTGTCTAGGTTAGAAAATATTCTTGATGACCCACTACCTATTAATGATGACTTTCCTGATGAACAATTAAATGTTATAAGTACTTCTCGTAGTACTCCATGGTATGCTGATTATGCTAATTATGTTGTTGCTAAGTTTATACCACCTAGCTTCACATATCAGCAAAAGAAAAAGTTTTTCTATGACTTGAGACATTACTTTTGGTATGACCCACATCTTTATAAGGAAGGAGTAGATGGTGTTATTAGACGTTGTGTACCTGAGCATGAACAGGAACAGATCCTACGCAAGTGTCATTTTGAGTCTTATGGAGGACACCACGCTAGAGATAGAACTGCACATAAGGTATTGCAATCTGGTTTTTATTGGCCTACTCTCTTCAAGGATGCCCGTAAGTTTGTCTAGTCTTGTGATGAATGTCAAAGAATTGGTAATATTAGTAGACGTCAAGAAATGCCTATGAATTATTCACTTGTTATTGAACCATTTGATGTTTGGGGCTTGGATTATATGGGACCTTTTCCTGCCTCTAATGGATACACACATATTCTAGTTGTTGTTGATTATGTTACTAAGTGGGTAGAAGCTATTCCAACTAGTAGTGCTGATCATAACACTTCTATTAAAATGCTTAAGGAAGTTATTTTCCCGAGGTTTGGAGTCCCTAGATATTTAATGACTGATGGTGGTTCACACTTTATTCATGGTGCCTTCCGTAAAATGCTTGCTAAATATGATGTTAATCATAGAATTGCATCTCCTTATCACCCACAGTCTAGTGGTCAAGTAGAATTGAGCAATAGAGAGCTCAAATTAATTTTGCAAAAGACTGTTAATAGGTCTAGAAAGAATTGGTCTAAGAAACTTGATGATGCATTATGGGCTTATAGAACTGCATACAAAAATCCTATGGGTATGTCTCCGTATAAAATGGTTTATGGAAAAGCATGTCACTTACCTCTCGAACTAGAACATAAGGCTTATTGGGCTATTAAAGAGCTTAACTATGATTTTAAACTTGCCGGTGAGAAGAGGTTATTTGATATTAGCTCACTTGATGAATGGAGAACCCAAGCTTATGAAAATGCCAAGTTGTTTAAAGAAAAAGTTAAAAGATGGCATGACAAAAGGATACAAAAGCGTGAGTTTAATGTAGGTGATTATGTATTGCTTTACAACTCTCGTTTAAGATTTTTTGCAGGAAAACTTCTCTCTAAATGGGAAGGCCCCTATGTCATCGAGGAGGTCTATCGTTCCGGTGCCATAAAAATCAACAACTTCGAGGGCACAAATCCGAAGGTGGTAAATGGTCAAAGAATTAAACATTATATCTTAGGTAATCCCATAAATGTTGAAACCAATATTATTGAAACCATAACTCTGGAGGAATACATAAGGGATACTTTACAGAACGTTTCAGACTCTGAAAAGGAATAGGTATGTGGTACGGTAAGTAAACCGACTCCTAAACAATTTTCAAGGCAATATTTCTCCATTTTGGAATATTTATAAAAATAGAAAAATAAGTAGCAGTCCGGGAAGGACACGAGGGCCCCACGAGGGTGGTGGGCGCGCCCTACCCCCTGGGCGCGCCCCCTACCTCGTGAGCACCTCGTGTGCCTTCCGGACTCCGTTTTCTTGCATGTTACGTATTTTGGTCGGTAAAAATTCATTATATATTCTCCCGAAGGTTTTGACTTCCGTATCATGCAAATTTCCTCTGTTTTTGTTTTTGAGTTGTTGCTGCTGCAGATTAGAGCAAGATGTCTTCTCAAGAGTCAATCGGGGAGAGCCGGGTATCTAATCCGGCACCAGAACCAAGGGCAAACAGCGACGCCGACCACTTTGGGCCAGCAACGGAGGAAGAGATGGAGGCTGACTTAATGAGAGTAGATGCCATGGAGGATCAAGAAGTGACCTCTCGCCTCCGAGCTGGGTTCACGATGGGGGAACTGCAGAGCTCAGCTATTCCAAACTCGGTTATCCCTTCTAATGTTAGATTTCTTTCTTATGAAAATATGAAGAGAAGTGTCACTTGTTCTCCCGCAGCTATGCAACACCCTTGGGTGCAAGGAGCTTTAGCTGTCACAGGAAAGCTTCGTAAGGAAATAATGGATCTCAAACAGCAAGTCAATAAGCTCGAGGAGGAGAACCGCATCCTGAGGGGAATCGTCGCCAAGAATATTACACCGACAACAAAGAAGGAGACATAACCACATGGGTATGGGCACTCCCCTTGGCAACTGCCAAGCTTGGGGGAGGTGCCCCGGTATCGTATCACAATCACAACTCCTACCTTTACCGTTTTTCTTAGTTCGATTCTATTAGTAGTATCTTGATCTAGTAGAATAAAGTTTATGGCATGATCTAGTTTTGAGTTTTGCTTTATGATCTCTCTATGTAATTGAGTTCGTGAGTTATATATAATAAAGATTAGTGTTGAGTCAAGGGCTTGATTATTTTGCCATGATCTTGGGTGAATAAAAGAAAAGAGAAAAAGAATAAAAAGAAACAAAAAGTTCATATTGATCTTATTGAGAGTAATGACTTCACATAGAAAGAGTATGATGATTAAAAGTTGTTGGGAATTGGCAGACATAGCTTTGGTCATTGTTGCAATTAATAGGAAGTAATAAGTAAAGAGAGGTTTTCACATATAGATATATTATCATTGACATCTTTTATGATTGGGAGCACTCATTAAAATATGACATGCTAAAGAGTTGATTTTGGACAAGGAAGACAACGTATTGAGTTATGTATTTCTTATATCTGAGATAAAGTATGTTGTCATGGTTCCTCTAACTTGTTGAGCTTGCCTTTCCCCCTCATGCTAGAAAAATTCTCAGCACCAAGTAGAAATACTACTTGTGCTTCCAAATATCCCTAAACCAGTTTTGCCATGAGAGTCCACCATATCTACCTATGGATTGAGTAAGATCCTTCAAGTAAGTTGTCATCGGTGCAAAGCAATAAAAATTGCTCTAAATATGTATGATTGATTGGTGTGGGAGAAATAAGCTTTATACGATCTTGTGATGTGAAAGTAATAAAAGTGACGGACTACATAATAAAGGTTCATATCACAAGGGGCAATATAAAGTGATGTTCTTTCGCATTGAGATTTTATATATCCAACCATAAAAGCGCATGGCAACCTCAGATTCCCTCTACGAAGGGCCTATCCTTTATTATTATCTTCTACCTTATGCAAGAGTCACGGTGATCTTCACCTTTCCTTTTTCATTTTATCCTTTGGCAAGCTCAACATGTTGGAAAGAACATGATATATATATATATCTAATTGGATGTAGGGGAGCATGAACCATTATTGTTGACATTACTCTTGAGGTAAAAGGTTGTGGGGCAAAACTATAAGCCCCTGTCTTTCTCTGTGTCCGACTAAAACTCCGTAACCACAAGTATTGCGTGAGTGTTAGCAATTATGGAGGACTAAATGATAGTTGAGTATGTGGACTTGCCTTTTAGCTCTGACATAGACTCTTTCCGATGTTATGATAAATTGCAATTGCTTCAATAACTGAGATTATAGTTTGTCGGCGCCCAATAAGGTTTATGATTTATACTTTTGCATTGTGAATAGATCATCACTTGAACATAAGTAATCATATGACAAAATCTAAATATGTTGCTGTTATGAGAATAATCATGATGCCTTCATGTCCGTATTTTATTTTTATCGACGCCTCTACCTCTAAACATGATGACATATTTATTGTTATCGGCTTTTCGCTTAAGGACAAGCGAGGTCTAAGCTTGGGGGAGTTGATACGTCCATTTTGCATCATGGTTTTATATCGATATTTATTACATTATGGACTGTTATTTCACTTTATGTCACAATACTTATGGCTATTCTCTCTTATTTTACAAGGTTTACATAAAGAGGGAGAATGCCGGCAGCTGGAATTCTGGGCTGGAAAAGGAGCAAATATTAGAGGCCTATTCTGCGCAACTCCAAAAGTCCTGAAACTTCACGGGACATCTTAAAAGAAATAAAGAAAAATCCTCGCCAAAGATGAAGGCCAGGGGGCCCACACCCTTCTCACGAGGGTGGGGGCGCCCCCCCTACCTCGTGGGCCCCCTGGTGGCTCTCCGATGCCCATCTTCTCCTATATGAGGTCTTTCGATGAGAAAAAACAAGAAGGAACTTTTCGGGACGAGACTCCGCCGCCACGAGGCGGAACCTTGGCGGATCCAGTCTAGAGCTCCGACAGAGCTGTTCTGCTGGGGATACTTGTCTCCCGGAGGGGGAAATCATCACCATCGTTATCACCAACGCTCCTCTCATCGGAAGAGGGCAATCTCCATCAAAACCTTCACCAGCACCATCTCATCTCCAAACTCTAGTTCATCTCTTGTATCCAATTCTTGTCTCAAAGTCCTGGATTGGTGCTAGTAGGTTGCTAGTAGTGTTGATTATTCCTTGTAGTTGATGCTAGTTGGTTTAATTGGTGGAAGATCATATGTTCAGATCCTATATGCATATTATTACCCCTCTGATTATGAACATGAATATGCTTTGTGAGTAATTATATTCGTTCCTGAGGACAAGGCAGAAGTCTTGCTATGAGTAGTCATGTGAATTTGGTATTCATTTGATATTTTGATAAGATGTATGTTGATTAGCCTCTAGTGGTGTTATGTGAACGTCGACTACATAACACTTCACCATTATTTGGGCCTAGAGGAAGGCATTGGGAAGTAATAAGTAGATGATGGGTTGCTAGAGTGACAGAAGCTTAAACCCTAGTTTATGCGTTGCTTCGTAAGGGGCTGATTTGGATCCATATTTCTCATGCTATGGTTAGGTTTACCTTAATACTTTTGTTGTAGTTGCGGATGCTTGCAATAGAGGTTAATCATAAGTGGGATGCTTGTTCAAGTAAGAACAACACCCAAGCACAGGTCCACCCACATATCAAATTATCAAAGTATCGAACGTGAATCATATGAGCGTGATGAAAACTAGCTTGACGATATTCTCATGTGTCCTCGGGAGCGCTTTTCCTATTATAAGAGTTTGCTCCGGCTTGTCCTTTGCTACAAAAGGATTGGGCCACCTTGCTGCAATTTATTTACTTTTGTTACTTGTTGCTCGTTACAATTTATCCTATCACAAAACTATCTGTTACCACTTATTTCAGTACTTGCAGAGAATACCTTGCTGAAAACCGCTTATCATTTCCTTCTGCTCCTCGTTGGGTTCGACACTCTTACTTTTCAAAAGGACTACGATAGATCCCCTATACTTGTGGGTCATGAACTGCTGAGTTTGCCGGACTAAGGTGGCAACTTGACACGGCAGATGCCGACATTGCGCTTGTGAACAAACGGCTTGACGAGGCACAGGGTATGTATTTTCGGGTGGTCAACAAATATTAAGAGGAGCATGATGCTAGTATCTATAATATGCTGTGACTGCAGATGGAGCTACAGCCGTGGAGACCCTTCAGGCAGAACTTGCCCGAGCCAAGGAACAAGCAAGGAGAAGTGATGCGGCTGCCCTAAAGGCGGCCGAGGACTTAAGAGCCGAGCAGGCTGCTCGTCGCCAGTGTGAAGATAAAATAGCCAAGATGGCTGTTGAGCTGAAAGATGCTGCTGGCTGATATGAGCTCCTTGAAAAGGAAAGCCAAGCGAAAGTGGCTGACCTGAAGAAAGCCATGGAAGCAGCCAAGGAAGCCCGCTCTGAAATCAGAGCGGCGAAGGAGGAGCTCCGTCAAGCCGGAGATATCACGACGGGGAAGCCCTTTTTGTTGCGGTCGAAGTTCGGAGATCCGAAATATGCCCCTCTGGATCAATTATGGAGTGCTGCAGATGTCTATTCGGACTTGGCAATGAGTGCTGCTGATGCGACTGAGTTTTTCAAAGATCAGAAAGATCATGAAGTGGAGAGGTTGTTCTGGTCGCAGTTCAGCGCTCCAACGCGTCCGCTGCTGTTGAATGAACAAATGGCCGAGTGGGCCGAGCTCCATAGGTTGTCCGGACTTGCCATGAGGTATGTCGTGGATCATCTTTGGCCGAAGGGGCCAAGGCCGAATAGTTATTTTGATTTAGTGCAACGATTCCTTGGTGCTGTGGCGTGTATCGATGCTGTAAATAGGCCGGCGTGCATAGAGGGTGCGCGGATGGCTCTTGCCCGTGTTAAGACATACTGGGAAGAGATGGAGACCACCGCTATTGCAACCCAGGATCCGCCCGTAGGCCAGGTCTCGGCCGAGCACTATTTTGAAGAAGTCCTAGAAGGCGCTCGTGTAATAGAGGCTCAGTGCTCGAAGAGTATCATGTTCGAGTGACATGTATGCCAATTGTAAAAACAATGCTATTTGGATTATAAAGGCTGTATTTGTACTTTTGCCTGAAAGTATTATGATGCCTCCTGTGCGGCGTTTATGTATGTATATAACCTGAAACTTTGCAGCCGTCGACTTCAGCCCCCACGCATATAATGCGGGGGTGTTCGGAGAAGAGCGTGTTCACACATGACTCAACGTCTTGGTCCATTAAGGAGGTGACAGCACGACGAACAAGGCAATCGGACTATATAGCTTTAACACTTTCACTTAGCCATAGGAGTTTGACGGTGGGGCTACTATATAGCCCTTGGTACTTCTGTGCTCATCCGAACACGGTGCGCGTACATACATGACCGGAAAACCGGTCCTTCGTTAATGCGGAGGAATCGCAAAGATTCCGCTGAGTCATTGAGTGGTTGACCAGTCTCACACTGTATCATGACAGTCAGTTTTTGGCTTTCTCTACTGAGGTGCTCATCCAGATAAACCAGGGCACAATCGCAGTAGTTCTCCCGGTGCCACCTTAGCCGATAGAGCAGAACATAAGGTAGCAAAACATGGGAGCCAGGCAAACCCAACTATTGACCAAAGACATGATTCGGAGCTGATGCATATAAGGCCAAACTCGCGATGCCGAACACTCCCTAAGGTGTTCGGACTTTGCATCATATAATGTGCTGAGAAACGCCCTCGATTATGAGCCCTTAATTTCCAGGTACTTGCATTAGTCTGATGTGACGAAATGTCAATAACGCCAGCGTCCCTTTCGGTTCTGTTGAGTATCCGGAGGGAGTGAAGCAACAAGAGACAGTAAAAAAAGGTTTACACAGGGTCTTAATCTAAAAAGAAGCCTTTGAGAGGGGCCTTGCTGCACGTCTGCACCTATGTCTCCGTTGTGCCGTATTCTGGAAGGGTGTAGCACGATGATCATCTGTAAAATAGAAAAACGTAGGTGAAAGTCTTCATGCGAAAAATTGGTTACTCTTAATGAACCATTAAAATGCAATCTAAATAGGGTCAGGCCGAACTGTAGCCCTTTTTACATGTGGGAAGCCCCTAGCACCACCTATGGGGGTATATCCATCGACCCAATCGCAGGTTTATCTGAGCTGTTACAACTAGTGGTGCACCGGACTTGTCTAACCGTGTCCGCGGTCTTGACGACCGATCATTTCTTCTATTTGGAGAGGCCGTTCAGTGGCTGGCTTCTAGAGGCGCCACATATTCCTCCCTACGTGAGGAACGCTCTGTGTTTCCGCTAACTATGATGATGCCACGTGGACTGGGCATCTTAAGCTTAAGATAAGCGTAATGCGGTACTGCATTAAAATGAGCAAAGGCCGTTCTTCCGAGTAGTGCGTGATGGCCGCTTCGGAATGGAGCAATGTCGAAGGTTAATTCTTCGCTTCGGAAGTTGTCGGAAGAACCGAATACAACCTCTAGTACTAGAGAGCCCGTACAGCGGGCCTCTGGGCCTGGTATTACTCCTATAAAGGTAGTATTACTTTGGATGATTCTTGTCGAGTCTATCCCCATTTTGCGGATGGTGTCCTGATATATTAGATTAAGACTACTACCGCCGTCCATAAGGATTCGGGTGAGATGATATCCGTTAATTGTTGGGTCTAGCACCAAGGCAGCCGATCCTCCGTGCCGGATACTAGTCGGGTGATCCCTACGATCAAAAGTGATCGGGCAAGCCGACCAAGGGTTGAACTTGGGGGTGACGGTCTCCATAGCGTATACGTCTTGGGGTGCGTGCTGGCGCCTCCTCTTCGGTATGTGTGTTGCGTAAATCATGATCACTGTTTTGACCTTTGGTGGGAATTTTTTCTGTCCCCCAGTGTTCGTCTGGCGAGGCTCATCCTCGTCTTCGCTTGGTGTCTCCCTCCCCTTGTGTTCGGCGTTTAGCTTGCCGGCTTGCTTGAGGACCCAACATTCTCTGTTGGTGTGGTTTGCTGGTTTGTCGGAGGTGCCATGAATCTGATATAATCTGTCTAGAATCTTGTTTAGGCTGGACGGTCCATCTCTACTGCCTTTAAATGGCTTTTTCCATTGACCGAGTCGAGAGCCCCTCAATCTGGCATTTACCGCCATTTTTTCTGGGCTCTCTTCATTGTTTCAATGCTTGCTTTTATTGCGTCACAGTTTCCCGTTGCCATCCGTGACTTCGGATGTGCCTGGGTTGCTGGTGCCGCTATGGGCTAGCCAACTGTCTTTGCCTGCGCAAAAGCGGGTCATAAGGCTTGTTAGGGCTGTCATTGTCCTCGATTTTTCCTGGTCGAGGTGTCTGGCGAGCCATCCGACCCAGACACTGTGCTTGAAAGCCGCTAGGGCTTCGGCATCCGGGCAGTCGACGATTTGATTCTTCTTCGTCAGAAATCTGTTCCAAAGCTTTCGGGCTAACTCTCCGGGCTATTGTTTATGTGACTTAAATCATCTGCGTCCGGAGGTCGGATATAGAACCCTTGAAAATTGGCCCTAAAAGCATCCTCAAGCTCCTCCCAGCTTCCAATTGAGTTTTCGGGGAGGCTTTTCAGCCAGTGCCGAGCTGGTCCTTTCAACTTGAGGGGTAGGTATTTGATGGCGTGGAGATCATCTCCGCGAGCCATGTGGATGTGAAGGATAAAGTCCTCAATCCAGACCCTAGGGTCTGTCGTTCCGTCGTATGCCTCTATGTTCACGGGTTTGAATCCCTCTAGAAATTCGTGGTCCAGCACCTCATCGGTGAAACATAGGGGGTGCGCGGCACCCCTGTATTTTGATGTGTCATGGCATTCTTCGGACGATTGCAGCGTTTGGTTTTGATTCCAAGCTGTTATTCGGTCAGTATAGTCGTTTGAGCGGCCCTGATCCTGTGCCGGAGCGCGCTTCCTAGATCCGTAGATGGACCTAGTCATACCAGCTTTTTGGTGCGGGTCTTCACATAAATCGTGTACTGACTTGTGTGCGGCTTCGTTAGCCGCTCTGTCGCGGCCACGGGGTGGTCGATCCGGCTGATCGGCCATTTTATTTTTCGGCAGAATGGGCTCTAAAGCCTCGTCGTCGAATTCAGGCAGCATCTTGCGCTTTGGATAGCTTTTTGTGTGGCGACTGCCGCCGTACTTTTCTTCAGTGTCAAGCACTTTGTTCCATCTGCTGTTGAGTGTATTCTGTGTGGCCTTAAGCCTTTGCTTCTGTTTCTTCAGGCTCCTCGCGGTGGCGATAAGCCTTATATGGAGGTTCTCTTGTTCCAAGTGCCTTTCCAGTATGATGTGTGCATCTTCATCCGGACTATTCTCCTCTCCGGAGACAGGTTGACGAGTTTTACCCCCGGCGTCGCCGTGATCGGACAACGGCTCTGTACTCTGTTCGCCGTTCACTGGCTCAGCCTGCTCCATCACTGGGTCTGTGTGGTCATCGTTTCCCTTGGAGTAGAACGGGGTATTATTCTTTCTTGCGCTGTTATCGCTATTTTTGCTGAGGCAGGATTTGGAGCGGCGCCTACGTCGTCGCTTTGGTTGCTTTTCGAGGGGACTATCCTTCGCTCCATCCTCCCGTTCCTCGTCGTTGTTTTCTGTGGGTGTATCCACCATGTATATATCGTGTGATGAAGTGGCTGTCCAGCACCCTGTGGGTGGTGGTTCCTGTTTCTCTCCTGCATCGTCATCCATACTGTCGATGTCTTCGGAGTCGAAATCAAGCATGTGGGTTAGGTCATCGACTGTGGATATTAAGTGGGTGGTGTGTTTAGATTAAAAGTTTGCTATAGCTGCAACTTCTCGTACTTCGTCTGTGTCCAACGACCAGACCAAGACGTCACAGAACCCCACCTTGATCAATAAAGCTTTCATCCTATATTCGCAATATCCAGATTGTAATCTCAGTTTTGCTTGTTCTTCGTTTGCTTGCAGGAAACAGACCCTCGTGGTCAGGTTGATCGTGCTCCGGCGTGGTCAATAACCCTCGGAAGTTGGTTTAGCGATTGCTAAGGCGCGACGTCTCGCACGTTCGTAGTCGGATCGTCAAGGTCGACTCCCACAGAAACGACAGCCACCATCTCATCGAAACATCGGGACACCTTTGCCTCTATCACAAGTCATAGTTTCTCTCCTTCGTCGTTCGCTTCCCACTCGAGCCGGACATAGTTCGGCCGAGGGTCTCCTAATAAGGAGAGAGACCTCAATGAATCTAGCACATCGCCCAAGGGAGAGTGTTGAAAAATATCTGTGGAGGTAAACTCCATGATCGGTGCCCAATCAGATTGGATATGCATGGACACAGGTGGTTCAGAGCTTGTGGCCGGGGACGAATTCAAGGGTCCGGTAACACATGTCTCATAGGAGGTGAAGTCAGTATTCGGCTCTATCGCCGCTGAGTGTGCGGCCTTCGTGGCGGGGTCTGTCCACCCTTCCTCGGACGACACGATCTGCTCCGGATTGAGGGCCGGAGTGGCCATAGGTGTGATCTCCCGAACACCGTCTGGCAACAGAGCTAAGACATGCTCGTCGTGACTGTGCAGCGCACCTGACATGGGCTCGAATCCGTTGAAGATCAAGTCTCCGCGGATGTAGGTAGTATCGTTCAAGCTTCCAAACCTGACCTGATGGCCAGGGGCATAGCTTTCGATCTGCTCCAGATGGCCAAGCGAGTTGGCCCGCAGTGCGAAGCCACCGAATACGAAGATCTTTCCGGGGAGAAAAACCTCACCCTGGATCGCATCGTTGCCGATGATCGAAGGAGCCATCAAGCCTTTATCGTGACGGCATAGTGGAACTCTCAATGAAAGCACCAATGTCGGTGTCAAAACCGGCGGATCTCAGGTAGGGGGTCCCGAACTGTGCGTCTAAAGCTGATGGTAACAGGAGGCGGGGGACACAATGTTTACCCAGGTTCGGGCCCTCTCGATGGAGGTAATACCCTACTTCCTGCTTGATTGATCTTGATGATATGAGTATTACAAGAGTTGCTCTACCATGAGATCGTAGAGGCTAAATCCTAGAAGCTAACCTATGATTATGATTGTTGTTGTCCTACGGACTAAACCCTCCAGTTTATATAGACACCAGAGGGGGCTAGGGTTACACAGAGTTGGTTACAAGGGAGGAGATCTACATATCCGAATTTCCAAGCTTGCCTTCCACGCAAAGGAGAGTCCCACCCGAACACGGGATGAAGTCTTCAATCCTGTATCTTCTTAGTCCAATAGTTCGGCCAAAGTATATAGTCCGGCTGTCCGAGGACCCCCTAATCCAGGACTCCCTCAGGGG
>NC_041392.1:614137865-614144692 GCF_002162155.2 Triticum dicoccoides
TTGGGGGGGAGGGAGGGGGCATGCATTCATAGCTTAGGATTACCTTCGAGCCGACACGAGGGGGGGGGGAGTGGGTGGGGGCAAGCAATATAGTGCGCTTTGCGAGAGAGGTGCCACATCGAAGTTGCATTTGGTATTTGAAAATCAAACCACCCTTTTTATACATAAATTTGGTCCACATGAAAGTGTGTTCTTGTTCTGACCCTCTCCCGCGTCATTTTTCGCCAAATTTATGAACATTAGATAAGTCGGATGACGCAACAAACACGGTTCACTCAAACTAACTGTGTGCCACGCCGGCGCACCTGTCACACACACATCCGCACAGTACATTGGGCTCCACAAGGCTCCCCCTCTCAAAAATATCTGCCCGCCTCGAGGGTTTTTCTGTTTCATAACACACGGTTGTTATCTCTAGACCGTGTGTGATGTTTCTTGTTCCCAATCCCGCCTGCATCCCTAGAAAATATCTTCCCGCCTCGAGGGTTTTCTGTTTCATAACACACGGTTGTTATCTTCGGACCGTGTGCGATGCACTATCATCAAAATTTTCAGTAGCCCGGCATTTCAATCCCGCGTTTGACTCCCGCATAGTAAAATTTTCAATACATGCATCATTTCCTCAAACACCCCGCGCCCCCTCCACACACACACACACAGACACACCAAAACCTCCTCGGGCGTGCGCACACAGACACAACCCCTCCCTCGCTCGAAACCCTAGCAAGGTCCCCACCGCCGCTGCCGCCGCCGCCGCAAGGCCTCCATTGTCAACATCTATCGGTTTGCCCGTGCAGCTTACCCACCAATCTCCATACCCAGGCCCGCCTGAGTTTCTTAGATGACGCCTGCCAAACGCCCCCTTTCCCACAGATCCCCATCGCATCCCCATCCCCCACTCCAGAGCGTCGTAGCCTAAGCCCGGCTACGCTTCCCGTGGAGCTCCAGGAGCGACTGGCCCAAAAGAGGTGTATAGCGGTTTCTTCGCTCGACGTTGCCGAGGAAGCTGACGACCATTACTGGCGGCAGGCACTCAAGCAGCGGGTGTCGTGGTTCTAAGTATGATAGTAGAATGGGGGGTAGGTATGTAGAGGCAAGATCCTAGCTATGGAGGAGTTATACACGCGAGTTTTACGAGTTCAGGCTATTCTCTGAGGAAGTAACAGCCCTACGTCTCGGAGCCCGGAGGTGGTCGACTGGATTATATGTGCGTGTGTTACAGGGGGTGCGAACCCTTGTCCCACAGGAGGGGGGTGGCTTATATAGAGTGCGCCAAGACCTCAGCTCCCCTCCGTTACATGGGGTTCAATGTTCATAAAGAGAGAGCATTACAGGCAACGTCTATAATAAAGTGCTACAAATGATCATTAAATATACGAGTGAATCCCCGACTGTTGGTGTGTAGAACGGCTTTAGGTCTTCTTGTACGTCGAGTGGTCTTTTACATGGTCGAGTGGTTGAATAGTCGAGTGACGCAAAGAATGAGTAGTCTTCGAGTGAATGGTAGGTCGAGTGGATTGCACTCGACACCTTTATTGGGTCCACCTTGTTTACTCTTGAACTTCTTTGCTTCTAAGACAAGGACCATGGGTAGGACGTATAGGTCAGGCCTATTACCCTACCCCAGGTCTATGTCCTCATCATTAATTAGCCCCTGAATGGATTGAGGTCCGAGTGGAAAGAAGGTTGAAGTTGATCTTGCCTTGACTCTTGCCTTTCTCAAGAATTCATCTCCGAATGGAGGCCAATGTTGAAACTTTTGGCTTCGTTTCAGTCGCCTCGATCGATTCAGCAATTACCGATTGGTTTTTATAACATCGCCTGTCGAGTGTCACCTTTGATGCGAAATCTTTGGCGTGATCCGTTGCCGAGGATCCCGGATTTCGTGGGATTCGAAATTTTAGTAGGAGCGGGCCGGACGGAACGCGCCGTGGTGAGCGGAGTGGATAGGCAGAGCGTTTCGATTTCTGCACCACCTTTTTCGCCACGTATCCTGCGCGTGACTGTTTGAGGGATTCGAGAGGATCACCCGGACCCACGCGTCAGCCACTCGGAAGCGGGCCTTTAAAAGCCGCGAGACCGAGGCGTCCGCACTGTGCGTGCCCATTCTCTTTCTTCTTCCTCTTGCTCCTTTACCCCACCCGGCTTCTCCACTCTCGACGCCACCGCTCCGCCACCGTGGGAAAGGAGAGAACGGCGGTGCTGGAACGCGTGAAGAAGGCGATGGGGGCGGTGAAAAGCAGGAAGGCGAATCGGGGGTCTTCATCGCGCTCGGGGCTGCCATCGGGTTGGATCCAAGGAGATTGGATCCGATCTTCACTTCGACAGGAAGACTTGGACGATATGGCCGAGTTAGGGCAGATCATCCACGAGTCTGTGTGGCTGCCGGAGGGGGAAACAGAACCGCATCCGCGACCGGGTGAGTGCGTCCTGCTCGCCACCCACGTCGACCGCGGCTTCTCGCTTCCTCCCCACCCCTTCTTTCAAGGTTTCTTGAGTTTCTTTGGGGCCCAACTCCATCATTTTACTCCCAACACCATCGCGTATCTTGCTGCATTCATATCCATGTGCGAGAATTTCCTGGGGTGTCGACCGCACTAGGGGTCTTTTCAAGCACATCTTTACCATCCGCTCCCAATCGGTGAAGAAAGCAGACTCGAACGATGAGAAAACCCATGTTATCCAGATGTGTGGGGTCTGGGTATTTAGAAGAGGAAAATAAGTTCCTTTCCCTCAATGACTCTTCCAGACTCGGTCAGGGGTTGGCAGTCGACCTGGTTCTACTGCCAGGACATCGTGACGCCAGGCCAGTCAATTGGACTTCCCCCTTTCTCTTTTGATCGAGTCCAAACTCCAGCTTCGTTGAAAGTGACTGTCGCGGAGAAGGCAGAGACATGCATGCTCGTTGAGAGAGTGGTCCAGTTAATCAACCAAGGTGTCACTGGCATGGATCTACTAGAGGTGTTCCTCAGTCGGCGCATCCAACCACTCCAAGCTCGTGACCACGCCATGTGGATGTACTCTGGGGCTGGTGACACCGCTCGGGTTCATCCAGAAGAGGTGGAGGCCAAGACAGTGGCCGAGTGGCTGAAGGGTATCACCGGGAACAAGGACAACCCCAGGGGTGCCAGGAGAGTCAACCCTTTCAGAGACAAAAACCAACCAGACAAGGTTTGGCCATCTCAACTGAGTTTTTTAGACATGTTTTCTGATAGTTTGTCGACCCGACTGACTTGCAGTCGGCTCCTTGTTTTTTAGATCTACACGGAGATGTATTCAATGCCCAATGGTGAGCAAGCTCTGGAGCAAGACCAAGAGGGCGAGGACAGTGTGGAGGAGAGCGGTGAGTGGGAGTCACCAGCCGATGATGATGAAGATGAGAGTGATGAGTCGGGCAACGAGGAAGTAGCTGACTCACCGTCTTGTTCTAAACGTCGATCCCAGCAGCACCATGATCCCATATGCAGGCGCGGTAAAGCTGTGGCATCGAATGCTCCATCTCAAAAGCGCGCTCGGTCTCCGACTCCAGAATTGGCTGAGAAGGTCACCAAGCAGCCCAAGGCCAATCCTTCGAAGGCTCGGAAGACCTTGCCCAGAATCAAGATGGACGTTCCTGTTGCTTCTGGGTAAATATTTTTCCCGTATTTTCTTGTTCCGACTGACTTTTTTGTTCTGACTGTGTGGATGATGAACCTTTTCAGCCCGACCTTGGCTGCGACTGACATGGACATTGACAAGAATATGGTCAACGAGGAAACCAATGATGTAGCTACCTCCAAAGCCAGTAAGTCTGCCCGATTCGAATTCGTTTGGTCGACTGGACTGTTTGCCAGCTATCCGTACGACTTTCTCTGTTTATTGTAGTACCACGGGACATTGTTGGGCTCCCGGATGATGAAGAAGAAGCACCGCTGAGGGGGAGGGGGAGGAAAGACCAGGAACTAGGCGGGACAGCGCCTGAGGTCCAGATTCTTCAGTCGACCGTGACGCCTGGGATGGCAGTCGAGCAATCGACAGATCTGGCTCGAACCAATGTCACCTTCGCTGCCCCTCTGTCGACTGGTTGTCCATCAGGATCAGCTGCTCAGACTCCTGCTGCACCGATACAACTCCATGCTTTAGATCATGCAGCTGCTTCTACTCCTCTGCCAGCATCCCTTTTTACTGTGTATCAGACTCCGGACGACCCATCGACTGCTGCCAAGGAAGCTCTTCTTCAGTTAAATCTTGTGATGGGGCAAATGAAAGTGGTGCATGAGGCTAGCCAGGTGGCCTTCAACACCGGAGCTGCTCTGCAAACCAATGTCCAGGTTAGTTGGTCATACTTCTTGTCTGATCACCCACTAGGGTGTGGTTGTTTTGAAATTGTATAAGTCACTTTGGGTCGACTCAAGCTGAATCTTCGAACTAGTGGGGGCACTCTGAGTGCACCCACTGAGTGTAGTCCCCGAGACCAGAGTTGACCGCGGGCGGTCGACTGTGGTTTGAGAATCTGTACTTCTTTTTTACAACTCGCGCTGGGCGGACCATGCCGAGTGGAATTAAAACCAGTGGGGGCACGCTAAGTGCACCCACTGGGTGTAGTCCCCGAGACCATAGTTGACTGCGGGCAGTCGACTGTGGTCTGAGCACCTGAACCTCTTTTTTTGAATGTTTGATTCGATGGTAGTCTTGGAGTAGCTGTCGCAGTGGTGTCTTTCATTTCAGTCGACTGACGAGTCTTGTGTGTTGGCTCCAGAAATCCTGTGATCTCGGTGCTCAACTCTCTACGTTGAACCAGCAACAAATCAGCCTCAACCTTGATCTAGAACTGGCCAAAAAGAATCTCAAGACTGCTCGAGATGGAGTAGCTGCCATGGGAGGTAACCAATCATGACCTATTTATCTTACTATTGCTGGCACTTTTCCTTTCCGTTTTTTAACTGAGTGACTCCACTCGAGCAGATGTACGTAGTGAAAACCGTCAACTCCAAGCCCGTCTGAAGACTGTTATTTCTTTAGAGAAAATGAAGCAGGCTTTGGAGAAGAAGGATCTGGATCTTGCTGCTGCACAGAAGGAAGCGCGAGATAAAACTGCGCTTGCCGACAAGAAGCTTGCTTCTGTCGACAAGCCAGAATACGAGAATTCCAAACTAAAGACTGCTGTTTCCGATGCCAATCGGGAGGTCGAGCGACTGAAGAAGGACAAGGACAAGGTGACTGACGAGCTTGAGAGCCTCAAAGTTAAGAAGGGCGAGTTGGAGTCTTATCTGGGCCAGCTTACTGCAAAGCTCGTCTTAAAGCTTGAAGGTACTGATGGTTGACTGACTTGTTTTTGTTGACTGTGAAGTCTAATTATACCATTGACTCACCATTCACTCGACTGCGCAGAGTTTTGTCAAGACTTTGAAGCGGAAACTGGGTGGGCTGAGACATGTCTTGACCCCATAAACTATCCAGTCAAGGATGATGTTGCGATGAATGTGCTACGGTTGGAATCTCGCATGGACAGTGCGGTTACTTATCTTGCCTGCCTGAAAGCGGCGATGACTCGGGTTGATGCTGAACTCTAGCCTCAGGTGGAACTATCCCAAGATCTCGAGTCCCTGATGGCTCGACTGAATCAAATCCCTAACCGAGTGCAAGAATGGAAGAAGTCATCCGCTCGCTGTGGCGCTGATGTCACATTGTCCCTGGTCCGAGTGCACTGCAAAGACATCAAAGAAGACAAGCTGGCGGAACTCAAGGTTCCTAACACCAAGAGACACACTTCCTAGTCCTTCATGGACACTTTCCTTGAGGCCGCCACTCGTATTGCAGACAGCATAGACCTTGACAGTTTCTACGACCCGGCCAGTCCTTCTTCTGACGCGTGACCGAAAAACATTATGCTCCACCTTTATTTGCCTCGGAATGCCGAGTGATTGTGTAACCATTAAACTCCTTCAGGCTTGATGCTTGAATACTGTTGATCCGTTGTTTGGAACTTTTAGGATCTATCTGAACTTGATTTATTTCTGAATATGCTTGCTTTTGCCTTCGCGTGGGATTTGCTCTTTGAGATGTAGCCCTGAAGTGGATACTTCAATCGACCTATGCCTCGTCGTCCCTGCGGACAGAGATGGAGCGCACGTTGTATTTGTGGCGTAGCTCGAGGAAGAAGGACGTGGTCGACTTGCACCTCGTCGCCCTTGCAGATAGGGATGGAGCGTACGTTGTACTTGTGGCGTAGCCCGGAGAAGAAGGCCGCGGTCAACCTGCACCTCGTTGCCCTTACGGATAGGGATGGAGCGTACGTTGTACTTGTGGTGTAGCTCGGAGAAGAAGGCCGCGGTCGACCTGCACCTCGTCTCCCTTGTGGATAGGGATGGAGCGTATGTTGTACTTGTGGCGTAGCTCAGAGAAGAAGGCCGCGGTCGACCTGCACCTCGTCGCCCTTGCAGATAGGGATGGAGTGCATGTTGTATTTGTGGCACAGCTCCAAAGGAGAAGGTTGTAGTCGACCTACACCTCGTTGTCCTTGCAGATAGGGACGGACTTTAAACCTTAGGCGAGTACTGGACTGCAGCTAAGCCTCTGAGTGGGAGGGTTGCTCACCACTTGGTAGGATTTTTTAAACTTAAGCGAGTACTGGACTGCAGCTAAGCCTCCGAGTGGGAGGGTTGCTCACCACTCGGTAGGATTTTTTCTTAAACTTAGGTGAGTACTGGACTGCAACTAAGCCCCCGAGTGGGAGGGTTGCTCACCACTTGGTAGGATTTTTAAACTTAGGCGAGTACTGGACTACAGCTAAGCCCTCGAGTGAGAGGCTTGCTCACCACTCGGTAGGATTTTTTTAAACTTAGGCG
>NC_041392.1:614145455-614211421 GCF_002162155.2 Triticum dicoccoides
AGCTAAGTCCCCAAGTGAGAGGCTTGCTCACCACTCGGTAGGATTTTTTAAACTTAGGCGAGTACTGGACTGTAGCTAAGCCCCCGAGTGAGAGGCTTGCTCACTAGTCGGTAGGATTTTCTTTTGAACTTAGGCGAAATAGATTCGCAGCTAAGTCCCCGAGTGAGAGGCTTGCTCACCACTCGGTAGGATTTTTTAAACTTAGGCGAGTACTGGACTTCAGCTAAGCCCCCGAGTGAGAGGCTTGATCACCACTCGGTAGGATTTTTTTTAAACTTAGGCGAAACGGATTCGCAGCTAAGCCCCCAAGTGGGAGTGTCAGGACCCCGATTCCAAGTCACATCGGTCTAGCCGGTAACACCTCATATCACTTTGCGGCCTCACGCACGGTATTCCCACGGGTGTCGCCTTACCATGGCCCGGGACTATTTGCGCCTTTTGGCTCACGTATATGATAGTGTCGCTAGCATCCATATGACAGAGAACCCGGGCCGACATGGCTAGTCGTGAACCCAGAGAGGCACTAACCTATGGGTACATGCATACATGAATCACATCGAGCATGTCGGTCAACATCATGTGAATCCGGGCCGTAGCACTGGGCTAACAGGACTCCGGGAACCCGGGCTGTAGCAGGCTAGGCAGGACTCCGGATGTCACCGCGTGACATTTCCCCGAAGGGACAGACACAGGAACGAAGTGAAACACATGCCGGCCAGTCAAGTGTCCTGAGCAGTAGTGCTGGGCTAATAGGACTCCGGTGAACCGGGCTGTAGCGGACTACTATGGCTCATGGAAGCACTAGACTACATTTCCCCATAAGAGAGGCTGCCAAGGATAAAAAACTAGATTGTCGGATCC
The DNA here is from genome assembly GCF_002162155.2 of Triticum dicoccoides. Lineage (NCBI taxonomy): Eukaryota > Viridiplantae > Streptophyta > Magnoliopsida > Poales > Poaceae > Triticum > Triticum dicoccoides. The sequence goes on from NC_041392.1 coordinate 614,146,317, forward strand.
CACACATACCAAGCATTTCAATCATACACACAATATGCTCGATATGTGTAAATACAACATGGCATCACAACATAACTCTACAACTCAAGTATTTATACATTAGGCTCCGAGGAGCGAGATATTAAAAACATGGGTATCATGACCCAACAATCATAACATACACATCAAGCACACGCGGAAGCTTAACATGTCTGAGTACAGACATCTACAAATGAAAAAGGCTAAGAAGCCTGACTATCTACCAGATCCTGCCGAGGGCACAAGATCGTAGCAGAGGTATCAAGCTAAACGTCAAAGCCCACACGGAACTACTAGTGAGACTGACGTCTCTATGCAAAACATAAATTAAGCAAACGTTAGTACAAATGTACTCAGCAAGACTTACATCAGAACTATCTACATATGCATCAGTATCAACAAAGGGGGTGGTGGAGTTTAACTGCAGCAAGCCAGCTTTGACTCAGTGGCTAACCTGAACTACGACTGCAAGCAACTCTCTTGAGGTGGCGCACATGAGTCCACATATTCACCATATCAATACACCACTATGGATCCGCTCCCGTCTCCCTACGAGAAGGCCATCCATAACACTCACGCTTATCTTGCGAGTTTTAGAGTATCCACTTTCACTTGTCTATGAACTATGCAAGGGGTCAAATTTTCCATATCCAAGGAATCCGACTATTTCAATAGATAATGATAACCCTGCAGGGGTGTACTTCTTCACACACGCTCCCACCACTTATCACCATATACATGTCATGTATCTCGGCAACCTTCAAGCGGAAGCCTGGCGAGGGTGTCGGCCGTGGCCTACCTAAACACTCAAGTCTCTAGTCCAGGTTTATCGCCTATCCAGGTTCCATCCGCAGGGAGTCCGGCCGAGGTTTCCACATACGGCCCCGAACGATGTGAACAGGGTTCCTGAGATACCAAACAAGCGCCCGGTACACCGTGCCATGGTGTATCTACCGCATCATAGCCCACCCCTAGGGTCAGCGCTACGCACGGCCGCCAACACATAACCTACAAACACCAGAAACTAGTTGCAACTCCTGGACAGAGTACTAGGGTGATTAAGAAGCCGAGAGGGTCAATTAAGGATCCCAATGAGTGGTAGTAGCTATTCATGGATCACAGACACAGAACTCAGTTCCTGAGGATGGTTTCAATGAGACAACCCACCATGTACTCCTACATGGCCTCTCACCGCTACCTTTACCAAATCGTCTTCACACACTTTGCTCACACACAGTAGGATATGTTCACACACCTCCGATTCATCCCCGATGAATCAGACCTGACACAGCTCTATGCAATACCAGGCATAAAAAACAAGCATGAATTAGTAGGCACATCAGGGCTCAAACAACTCCTGCTCATGCTAGTGGGTTTCATCTATTTACTGTGGCAATGACAGGTCATGCAGAGGAAAGGGGTTCAACTACCGCAGCATGTAACAGTTGAATTGTTGTTGTCCTAATGCAGTAAAAGAGAGCAGGAGTGAGAGAGTGGGATTGTATCAGAATGAACAAGGGGGTTTTGCTTGCCTGGCACTTCTGAAGATAGTATAGTTCTTCATCGGTGTCATCGATCACAACGTCGGAACAACGTCTACCGAGGGGGAACAACACCGACAAACAGAGAAGAAACACGATCAATGTAATGCACAATATGATGCATGATCATGACATGGCAATATCCTGTCATTTGAGCTAATGCATCTAGTAACAGAAGGATTTGGGTTGATTTGAACTCAAGGTTCAAATTCAAATTCAAACTATGAATTCAAATAGTGCATTATCATGTTTGAACTAAACAACAAGTTAACTTGTTTAAACATGCATGAAACCAGTACGGATGGATAGATTGGATTTTTCTGATCATTTTTCATATATAATTTATCTTATTTGGAGTTATTGATAATTTTCTATGAATTTTAGAAGTTTTGGCTATTTTCTGGAATTTTCTGAATTATTTTAAATCCAGAAAATTATTAACTATGAGCATGACGTCGGTGTGATGTCAGCAAGTCAACAGGGGCGGCCGAGGTCAAGCTGACCGGTGGGACCCGCGTGTCAGTGTCTAGTCTAATTAACAGGGTTAATTAGCATTGGGTTAACACTAAACCTAATTTAGTTAGAGGCTTGGGCCCACATGTCAGTGACCGGAGGTGGTCAAACCCCTTGTCAAAAAGGTCAAACCCACCGGCGTTTAGCCGCCGGCAAGGGCCGATATGGCAGCGCGGCTCGGGAAAACGCTACAGGGCCTCATTCGAAGTGTGCTTGTGTGCGTTGGAAAGCCCTTGCTCCTGCGCGTCAAACGGTGCATGTGTTGGGTCGCGGGGAGACTGGAGCTCGCCGGACTGGAGCCCGCGGCGGCTACCGGAGCTCGGGTTCAAGCAGCGCAGCGCTATGGTGCACGGGAGGATGAGCTGGTGGCAGAGTTAGCTTGCTGCGGAGCTGCTAAGCACGTAGTCATGCTCGGGCACGAGCTTTGCTAGCTCTGGTTACAGCGGCGACAAGAACGGCGGTGGCCGGCTCTCGGCTCCGGTGGAACCATGATCTAGAGAGAGCAAAAGAGCGCGGGGAGAGGGGGGTTCGGTGTAGATGATCACAGCGAGGTCGTAGAGCAGCTCAGTGGGCCCGGGGAGGCGGCGGAGATGGCGAATTGGACGGAGGCATCCGGCGGCCGTGGACGGGGAAGAAAGGTCGGGGACGGTGCTTCAGTGCCCTTCTGGTCACGTGGATCGGTGAGAAGGACGTAGACGAGGCGGTGGAGCTCTTGGATACGTCGGAGAGGCGATAGGGAGGCTGTGGCTACGGCAACTACGAGCGGTGGCGACCTTAGCGTTCGGCCGTGGCGGTGTAGAGGCGAGGAAGAGAGAGAGAGAGAACGAAAGAGAGGGAGGGTTCGATCCGGACGGCACCGCGGAGAGGGCTCGCGGTGTTGTGCTGGCGGGGAGGCAGGCAAGAAGGTGGAGGCGTGGTGCGCTCGGGTGCGTGCGCGCTTTGTCCTGCCTCTGCCTACTGGCAGAGGAGGAAGATGACTGGCGGGAGGACCAGGTGGGCTAGGCTGCACAGTTGGGCCACCAGGTGGGCTAGGTGAGCTCTTCTCTCTCTCTCTCTCTCTCTCTCTCTCTCTCTCTCTCTCTTCTAATTCTTTCTGTTTTGTATTTTCTGTAATTTGTTTTGATTTAGTTTTTAGACCCTAAATCATTTTTGTTGCTTCTGATAATTCTTGTAGGGACTAGTTGGATTATTCCAAAGCCCTTCACCAAAGATCATAAATATTGGACATACATTAATTAATTAATTAATATATATCCAATGCAAATAGTTATTGATTTAATTCAAAGGCCCAAAATAAATATCTCTGAGATTCCAAAAATATTGTTTTAAGTTTTACCTCTTGCCAATATTTTCAGAGACTAAGAGGAACATTTTCTTGGACTTCTTTGAAAATATTTTAATGTTGATTATTTTTGAAGTGATTTATGAGGGTTTCAACTAACCTCAATTCAACTTTCAGAATTTAGACATGATGTATGATGCTCACTCAGGTAATTAGCTACAAGCAAAATCTAGGGCTGTGACAGGGAGGCTTGCTCACCACTCGGTAGGTTTTCTTTTGAACTTAGGCGAAACGAATTCGCAGCTAAGTCACCCACTGGGGGATTTCAGACGCAAATAAAAGCAACAATAATCGTTCAAGAGGACTGTAAAGCTCTTGTCTTTGATAAACAAATCACAAAGGTATTTCTTATTACATTTTATTTGAGCGAGTACTTAAGTATAAAAGGGGCGGAGCAGCTCTGCATTCCAAGACCATGGCTCATCCTTCTTATGCTCGACATTGTAAAGGTGGTATGCTCCATTGTGGAGCACTCTGGTGACAATGAAGGGACCTTCCCAAGCCGGGGTGAGCTTGTGTGATTTCTGCTGATCCACTCGAAGAACCAAGTCACCCTCTTGAAAGGCTCGACCCTTCATGTGTCTAGTGTGGAATCGATGCAAGTCTTGCTGATAAATGGTCGACCAGATCAAGGCCATCTCTCTTTCCTCCTCTAGGATGTCGACTACGTCCTGCCGAGCTTGTTCTGCTTCATCTTCAAAGAAGAGCTCAACTCGTTGTGCATTATGAAGCAAGTCACTCGGTAGAACAGCTTCAGCTCCATAGACCAAGAAGAATGGAGTTCGGCCAGTCGACCGATTGGGAGTTTTCCTCAATCCCCAAAGAACTGATGGATGTTCATCAATCCAGGCGCCCGCTGCGTGCTTGAGATCTCGCATCAGTCGGGGTTTCAGTCCTTTGAGAATCAGGCCATTTGCTCTTTCTGCTTGTCCATTCGACTGGGGATGGGCGACTGAAGCATAGTCGACTCGTGTGCCTTGTGAGGCGCAGAAGGTTCTGAACTCATCAGAATCGAAGTTCGATTCGTTGTCAGTGATGATGCTGTGCGGAACCCCATATCTGAATGTCAACTCTTTGATGAAGCTGACATCAGTACTAGCTTCAAGATTCTTAATAGGCTGGACTTCGATCCATTTGGTAAACTTGTTGACTGCTACAAGCACATGAGTGAAGCCACTCCTACCAGTCCTCAGTTGACCAACCATGTCCAATCCCCAAACAGCAAAGGGCCAGACGAGTGGAATGGTCTTCAGGGCTGATGCAGGTTTGTGCGACATATTGGAGTAGAACTGGTAGCCTTCACATCTGTCGACTATATCTTTTGCCATTTCATTTGCACGTGGCCAATAAAATCCAGATCGGTATGCTTTAGCCACAATGGTCCGAGAGGACGCATGGTGACCACAGGTCCCCGAATGGATGTCGTGGAGGATCACTCGACCTTCTTCTAGCGTTATGAATTTCTGGCTAACCCCAGTTGCACTTTCTCTGAACAGCTGTCCTCTTATTACAGTAAAGGCCTTGGATCGACGGACGATCTGCCGAGCCTCTACTTCATCCTCTGGGAGCTCTTTCCTAAGGATATATGCAATGTATGGCACTGTCCAGTCGGGAGTGATGACCAACACCTCCATGATCAAGTCGACCACGGCTGGGACCTCGACTTCAGTTGGATATGTGGCACTCTTAGGCTGCGGGGGCTCTTCAGCGAAGGGATCTTCTTGAACTGAACGTGGATGAATATGCTCCAGGAACACATTGCTGGGAATAGCTTCTCTCTTGGAGCCTATCTTTGCTAAATCATCTGCTGCTTGATTTTTCAGTCCGGGTATATGATGGAGCTCTAACCCCTCAAACTTCTTTTCCAACTTCCTCACCGTGTTGCAGTAACCAGTCATGGCTGGGCTTCTGACGTCCCACTCCTTCATCACTTGATTAACTACCAAATCTGAGTCGCCATAGACCATGAGGTGACGGACGCCGAGTGAGATGGCCATACGCAACCCATACAAGAGTGTGGCTATGTCCGCTGGGTGATCGGATTGGTCGAATGTAATGGCAGTCTGAGACCACTTCAAATAGTTGGGTGTCACCGGAGCGACCATGTTCACTTCCCTGTTGATGACTTTCAGTCAACTCTTACTCTCAACATCAGCGAAAATCATCAGAGTGGAATTGACGTGGGGGTAACCATCATCGTCCTCCTCCTCATCCTCAACCTTGTCCGCTTCCTTCGCCTTTTCCTTGGGCTGTTTCTCTCCGAATTGCTAGATTAGGAGTCGACACTGTCAAGTGGTATGCTTCGGGTAAATGAAATTACACTCTTCATCTTTTTTCATGTGAATGTGGCATGGCAAGTCTAGCACATCATTTCCATCTTGATCTTTTACTTTCTTGGGGTTCCACGACCCTTTGGGTTTCCCTTTGAACTTTCCTTAAGTCACGACTAAGGCTTCACCAGGAGCGGCTGGCTCGGCTTTGCGCTTCCGCTTCCGACTGGAATTCCCTCCTCCGGTTTCGTGGGCGACTGTTTTTTGCTTGTCACTCCGGAGTCGGTCTTCTTCTTCACCATTGGCGTACTTGGTGGCAATCTCCATCATCCGAGTCAGAGTCATATCTCCTGTCCGACCGGATTTTAGATTCAACTCCCGATACTTAACGCCTTCTTTGAAGGCACAAATTGCCTGGTGATCCGACACATTCTCCACTGTGTGGTGCAACGTGATCCATCTTTGGATATAATCTCTCAAAGTTTCATTCGGTTTCTGAACGCAACACTGCAATTCTAGCAGCCCTGCTAGCCGTTTGCAAGTACCTTCAAATGTTCTGACGAATACTCGGGCAAGATCTTCCCAAGTATAAATACTACCAGGCACTAACTGATTCAGCCACGCTCTGGCCGAGCCCTCTAACATGAAAGGAAGGTGCTTCATGGCCACTTCATCGTTGCCACCACCAATCTGTACAGCCACTCGATAATCCTCAAGCCAAGTGTCAGGCTTGGACTCGCCAGTGAACTTACTGACTCCAGTCGCCAAACTGAAGTTGGGAGGAATCACCGCAGCCCTGATGGCTCTGCTGAAGCACTCTGGACCTTAGACATGTACCATGCTGCTGGTTGGGAAATCTCTGTCGTGACCTTCTCTATGAGCTCTGTTTCTCTTGACCAGATCCTGAACGAGAATAGATCTCGCATCAAAGCCCGGCTCCCTGGGGTCGACTAGAATCCTTCGCCCACCACTGTGAGGACGTCTCTCATCATGCTGCCGAGGCACGTATGACCCACTCCTTGGGGGAGGCGTGGGCACTCGACGACGATCATCGTGATCGAGTCGGTGACCATACTGCTCGCGGTTTCTGTACTGATCTCGCCGGTCCCCATGTCCTTCACACCTCGGTGGCGATCTCAGGCTGTGAGACGACTGGGCTGTGTCTGCAACCATGGATTTTCTATGAATCCTATTCCGCGACTGAGATACTGCTATATTCTGCTCTCCCGCCGCACGGAGCAAAGACTGGATCTGCACCAAACCTCGACCAGCTTCTGACTGGGAAGGTTGGATTGACTCCGCTATTTGGGCCGCAGCTGTGAGATTCTGGATCGGAGCTCGGTATACCTGAGTCGGAGGAGGAAAAAGTTGGCGTCGACTGGACTCGGGGATACGCTTCCGAGCACGCTCGTCGAGTGCGTGCTGGAGGTTCTCCAGTCGAGTGTGCTCAACCAAGTTGGCCAGGCGCGCCTCCTCCATGGCCTGGGCCTCAGGGGTTTCTCCAACGGTAGGAGTGTGAAGCGCATCCATGTTCCGACGGCGAAGTTCTTCCCTTCGCTGCGAAGAGAGGGGTTTGGGGCGGTACTCTTTGTGAACACGCGACGGATCACCGTCCCCATCGCCTCCATCTTCACGGGTGAAGCCAGGAGGACTGCATGGTCCATTGACCATCAAAACTTCCGCCGCGTGGTCGCTGCTGTCGCACTCGGATGCAGTCTCTACAGAGCCAGTTGATAGGTTGAACATGCCGTAGAGAGTTTCATCGGGCTCGATTGCCACGACTTGGGGGGTGGCCGACTGGAGAGCCACCGCATGCCTCACCCACCGCTGAAGCCTCGATCGACCGGAACATTTGCTCCGGCGGGCTACAGGGAGGGAAGTCAGCACAGGAGCCGACCGATACTGAGTTGAAGGCTGCCGCAGGAGGACGCCACGGATACACGCGCGAAAGTGCGTTGCCCCGCGGACAGGGAGCGCCTCAATGTCAAGTGGCGCTTCCTGGAGCCAACCGGAGTCGTCGACGATGAACACGAGCGTGCCGAGATGGATCTCGCGGCCCTCGGCGAAACCTCCGCCTGAAACCATGTTGATGGGGATCGGGAAAATCGCAACTTCTCCAACAAGTCGCAAAGGCACCTGCTGTCGGGACCCTGATTCTAAGTCACACCGATCTAGCATGTAACACCTCATATCACTTTGCGGCCTCACGCACGGTATTCCCACGGGTGTCGCCTTACCATGGCCCGGGACCGTTTGCGCCTTTTGGCTCACATATATGATAGTGTCGCTAGCATCCATATGACAGAGAACCCGGGCCGACATGACTAGTCGTGAACCCAAGGTGGCACTAACTTACAGGGACATGCATACATGAAACAACATCGAGCGTGTCGGTCAGCAGCGTGTGAATCCGGGCTGTAGCAACTGGGCTAACATGACTCCAGGAACCCGGGCTGTAGCAGGCTAGGTAGGACTCCGAATGTCACCGCGTGACATTTCCCCGAAGGGACAGACACAGGAACGAAGTGAATCACATGCCGGCCAGTCTAAGCGTTCCAGATCAGTAGTGCTGGACTAGCAGGACTCCGGTGAACCAGGCTGTAGCAGACTACCATGGCTCAGTGGAAGCACTAGACTACATTTCCCCATAGGAGAGGCTACCAAGGATAAACAACTAGGTTGTCGGATCCCACACATAGCAATACACGTCATACGTATGCATAACATGCAAGTATGTGTTGTACAACATGGCATCACAATGTAACTCAAACTCATATAGATAAAGGCCCAGAAGAGCCACATAGCATTAAATACAAACAGGGGTCACATGACCCATCATTCAGAGCATACAAGCAACGGAAGCATTACATGTCTGAGTACAGACAACTACAAAATAAAAAGGCTGAGAAGCCTGACTATATACAAGTCCCTCCCAAGGGTACAAGATCGTAGCTGAGGTAACAAGCTATTCGTCGAAGTCCAAGCGGTACTACTAGTGAGACAGATGTCTCACCTGCAAAACATAAATAAAGCAAATGTGAGTACAAAGGTACTCAGCAAGACTTACATCAGATCCTATCATACATGCATTTGTATCAGGAAGCTAATGTGGGGTTTAGTTGCAGCAAGCCAGCTTTGACTCAGTGGCTATCCTGTTCTACGACAACGAGAAACTTCTTTGAGGTGAGGCAGCGCACACGAGTCCACTAATCACCACATTAATACACTACTATGGATTCATCCCCGTCTCTCTACGAGAAAGGCTATCCATAGCACTCACACTTGTCTTGAGCATTTTAGAGTATCCACTTTAAGTTGTCTATGTACCACGTAAGCATCCAAGAAGTCCATAACCGAGGACATGGCTATTCGAATAGATCATGATAACCCTGCAGCGGTGTATTTCTTCACACACGCTCTCACCACTTATCACCATGTACACATCATGTATCACGGCAACCTTCAAGCGGAAGCCTGGCGAGGGTGTCGGCCATGACCTAACTAACCTCACAAGACTCTAGTCCAGGTTTGTCGCCTATTCGGGTTCCATCCGCAAGGAGATCCGACCGGGGTGTCGCTCACGGCCCCAAACGATGTGAGCAGGGTTCCCAAGCCCACCATCCGGGTGCCACTTGGTACACCATGCAACCTGTGCCTAGTCTGTCCCGAGCCCACCCTGCCGGGTGCCACTCGATAGAAAAATAGCACTACCTACAAACACCAGAAACTATTTGCAACTCCTGGACAGAGATCAAGGCAGTTAATAAGTCGAGAGAGCTTGGAGAGCCCGGAGCCCAATGTGTGGTAGTAGCTAGTCATTGGACAACTTACACAGAACTCAGTTCTTAAGGACAGTCCCAATGAGACAACCCACCATGTACTCCTACATGGCCTCCCACCGCTACCTTTACCAAATCGTGTTCACACGCTTAACTCTCAGCATCAGAACATAGCATAACACTCCAATTCATTCACGATGAATCAGACCTGACACAACACTAAGCAATAGCAGGCATGGCATGGTAGGAACACAACATGGCTCAATCAACTCCTACACATGCTAGTGGGTTTTAACTATTTACTGTGGCAATGACAGGTCATGCAGAGGAATGGGTTCAACTACCGCAGTATAAAGTAGTAGTTGAATCGTTGTTGTCCTAATGCAGTAAATGAGAGTAGGAGCAAGAGAGTAGGATTGTATCGGAATGAACAAGGGGGTTTGCTTGCCTGGTAGATCAACAGGGGGGCACTGCTCCTCAGACAGGTACTCTGGAGCACTCTCCGGAGTGGGACCTATCGAGAGGGAACGGTGATGGAAATCAATACACAAGCATATGCAACAATATGATGCATGAACATGGCATGAAGATGTGATGTTGTTTGAGTTAACGCAACTAGCATTCAACTTGGAAGAGGTCCATTTGAAGCAAAGGTTCAAATGCAACCCTAATTGAAATCCCTTTAAATGCCATAAGTGTGTTTTCACATATACAACTTGTATAAGTTGGTTTGTCATGCGTGAAAATGGTACAGATGGATAGGTTGCATTTTTCTGATAATTTTTCATATATAAGTTATTTCAATCTGAGCTACGGTTGAATTTCTCTGAATTTTTGAAGTTTATAACATTTTCTAGATTTTCTTGATTTAATTTAAAACCAGAAAATGATATATTGCGTCAGCACTAAGTCATGGTGACGTTAGTATTGACCAAAGTCAAATCTGACTGGTGGGCTCCGCCTGTCATTGACTCCGGGGGTTAACAGGGGTTATTTCAATTAAATTGTGTCACTAACAGTGCGGGTCCCACATGTCATCCACTCGGGGTTGATTAACTGGGTGGTTAGCACCTAATCTAATCCTGCCACGTCAGCGTCACCGGATTAAGCACCGGCGACCACATCTCGTGGCGGAGGATTGCCGGAGTTGCTCGGGCTCGCGCTACAGGCGGCGGTTTGCGACGCGGTTGGTCTCTATGGCTAGCTGGAGCTCGCGCGCACCTAATGGAGTAGGCATGGGGGGCTACGGTGGCCTGTGGTGGCGGCAGTAGCAGCAAGCTTGGCGGCGGCCGGAGCTTAGGTGAGCTCGGGGTCGAGGCTACAACGGTCGCGGCGATGCGGGGTTAGCACCTATGGCTTCTAAGCGGTGCGACGAATAAATTGGACGCATGCCTAGGACCAAATGGTCACCGGAGTGTCGCCGGCGTCAAGCTCGTGCGGCGGTGCGTCTCGGCTCCGGTGGAGGAGGCAGCTAGAGCTCGAAATCGGGCATGGAGTTAGGGGTAAACGAAGCAGGGGCTCGCATGGAGTCGGTAGGGAGGCTCAACAAGCTCGGAAAGGACCAGACGGTGGCGTAACGGCGATGGCGATCCGGCGGCCGTGCGCGGAGAAGACGGGTCGATGGCGAGGCAGCAGGGCGTCCGGCGGTGCGTGGCTCATCGGGGACAAAGAGGAGGTTGTAGCGGAGCTTGCAGGCACGGAGAGAGAGGGCGAGGGGAGGCAGTAGCTACGACGGCGACGAGCTGCAGCGACAGCAGCGCTCGGGCGCGGGAGAAAGAGCGAGGGGGAGAGACAGAGGAAAGGAGATCGACTCGGGGAGAGGGTGAGAGAGGGTCGGGGGAGTACGCGGCGGCTCCAGGAGCCTCTCCTGCGTCGGCGGAAGCAGGAGGTGGCCACGTCATGTGGCCGCAGGTGCCGGGCACGCGCCTCTCATCCTCCTAGTGAGAGGAGGGGGATGACTGGCAAAGGCCTGGTGGGTTGGGCCGCACAGTGCCAGGCCGTAGGTAAGGTCCAGGTAAGCGTTTCTCTATTTTTGTTTTCTTTTCGATTTTTCTGACATTTGTTTGGTTTAATAAAAATACTAAACCATTTTATTTTCTTATGCCAATTTTTGCAGGGGCTAGTGGTATTATTCCAGAGCTCCTCAACTAGTGGCATAATTTTTGGACAATATTATATATATAACAATATATATCCAAAGCAAATAACTACTGCATTAATTCCAAATGCCCAAAATAAATACTTATGAGCTCCTGAAAATGTTGGTTTGATTTTTATCTCTGTCCAATATTTTCAGAGAGCAACATGAGCATTTTCTTGGACCTTTTTGGAGAAATTTTTTATTAGGGTCATTTCCAGAATGATTCTAAGGGTTTCACAAATCCCCATTTCAAATTTCAATGAAATTTAAACATGATGCAAACATGAAGGCTAGCCTAGGTCATACCAGAACTAGGGATGTGAGACCTGCCCCAAGGTGGGAACCAAATTTCATGGTTCTAAGTCTGATAGTAGAATGGGGGGTAGGGATGTAGAGGCAAGATCCTAGCTATGGAGGAGTTGTACATGCGAGTTTTACGAGTTCAGGCCCTTCTTAGAGGAAGTAACAGCCCTACGTCTCAGAGCCCGGAGGCGGTCGACTGTATTATATGCGCGTGTGTTGAAGGGGGTGCAAACCCTTGTCCCAGAGGAGGGGGGTGGCTTATATAGAGTGCGCCAAGACCTCAGCTCCCCTCTGTTACACGGGGTTCAATGTTCATAAAGAGAGAGCGTTACATGTAACGTCTATAATAAAGTGCTACAAATGATCATTAAATATACGAGTGAATGCCCGACCGTTGCTGTGTAGAACGGCTTTAGGTCTTATTGTACGTCGAGTGGTCTTTTACATGGTCGAGTGGTTGAATAGTCGAGTGACGCAAAGAAGGAGTAGTCTCCGAGTGAATGGTAGGTCGAGTGGATTGCACTCGACACCTTTATTGGGTCCACCTCGTTTACTCTTGAACTTCTTTGCTTCTAAGACAAGGACCTTGGGTAGGACGTATAGGTCAGGCCAATTACCCTACCCCAGGTCTATGTCCTCATTAGCGGGCTAGAGTATGCGGGCATGTCTCCGTTGCCGGCTACGACATCGAGGTCATCGACAGTGATGGCCTGACATGGACTACGTCACAGGTTAAGTGGCCCACCCCCAACCCCTCGGGTTCAACTGCCGCTGATCTCATCCATGGCACCGCTGCTGATCTCCTCTAGCTCACTGTTAACACTTTGCCATTCTACATTGCCATCGAGCCCCTTTTGTCATTTCTGAAGGACACGTTCTGCGATGCTGGCTCGGGATCCACAGCTTCCAAGTCAGACCTCATCGACGGCGACCACGAGGAGGGCACCCTCTCCGACTCTTCCAAGGGGAAAGAGCCCATCTGCTCTTCCAAGGGGAAAATGCCCGTTTGTGATATCATGGATGGCACCCTACACCCGTGCTCTTCCAAGGGGGGGGAGCCCATCTGCGACAACATGGAGCGCATCCAGGGTCCGTGCTCTTCCCACGGGAACGAGCCCGTCTGTGACAAGTGAGGAAACCCATGATTTGTTTTGCCGTGCCTCTTCACAGGGGGAAACCCATGATTTGTTTTTTTGAGTCCCTTTTGTAGTGTAGTGAGAATATGTCCATAATTGCTATATCTGGTTGTTTGCAGTATGCCTTGTTTATTTCAGTTGTTCACAATGTGATGCTCTATATGTGCAATTATTTACTATGCAGTACATTTCATCAATCCCGTTTTAAACATACCGATAGGAATGCATATATTTGCTTGTTGTTAAGCCTAATATAGCTAGCATATGCCTCTTTTAAAGTTTTTTGATTGTTCGGTTGTTTTTAGTTAGCATACGTCCAGTTTCAAATGCTATCTTTGGTTGTTTGTAGCATGCCTTGTTTATTCCAATTATTCACAACATGATGTTCTATATGTGCAAGTATGAACTGTGCAGTTCAATTTCATCAGTACCAGTTTCAACAATACCACTATGAATGACTACATTTGGTTGCTGCATCTTGTAGTTAACACGCGTTTCCATTTTTATTTAACAATAAGCAGTGTACTTAGACCGACACGATACCAGTTTGAATGACTATGTTTGCTTGTTGTTAAATGTAAGTCTTGTTGCAGTTAGCACAACTTTCCACTTGTTTTGCTTTACTAGTGTGCTTAAACCTGCACAGTGAAGCTATCTTTTGGAGATTATTTTGTCTGCCACGTATAATTTTGGTTGATGTTTAGCCTGTTGTGCCTAACATGCTTCTCGATTTACCTGCACAAGACAATTTTGGGAACGACTACTATTTTCCATCGAGGTTAGTTTCATACCATGGCTATAGATGCTCACTATTCAGGATATCGGTAGCTGGTACCATATAGGCCGGCGGCTGATAAGGGACTTATCAGTGAATCGGACTTTTAACTGAATATATCTGCAACCCATTTTTCGTTAGGTTAACTAGGGCCATATAATAATATATCTGAGGCTACATAGCAACATGCACTCTACTTAACATCTAAATATGCAATCCTAGGCTACATAGCAACAAGGAAGAGTGTTACATTAATGTTCTAATGATGTCTACCTATACGTAGAAGAGCAGCAATAGAAACAACAACACAACCCTATTTGGATACTCAACTTAGCTAGAGGTTAAAGTTAGTTTCTAGCTCATTTCTCCATCCAAAGAGTTGTTTGGATGGCAGGGTTAGATTGACAATAAATGCACAAGGAGAACTAGCTACAATTAGCACCTCTTGGGTTGGATAGTTTTTTTTGGGTGGGTTATAGATGCAACTAGCTCAAACTAGCCCTCATGTTCAGATATACTTTAGGGCTATTTGAGCCCGAACTAGCTCAAAGTAACTGTAACCCATGGATACAATAGTAGTTAATTAGTCGATAATTTGTCAGAATGCACTAAACTCCTTTCGGCCCATAATATAAGATGTTAATTCATCTAATATGTGAGTGTATTTGATGTTATAAGATATTCCCTCTGTTCCTAAATATTTATATTTTTAGAGATTTCAAATGGACTACCACATACGGATGTATATAGACATATTATAAAAGAGTGTTGTACTACATCATTGTGCAATTGTTGTTTAGCTTCTAATATTAATTTGGTGCTTTTAGGTACATATGTCATTGGTAAAGATCCGCGCTTCGACCCTTTCTGTGTATGGGGCAATGAGATATCGATGAACCATCATCAAGTGAGGAAGCTGATAAAGATTGTTAGTAAAATGGGTCCAAAGATGGCAATAAACTATTTGTTTACACTTTATCCAAGACAACAGCGAACTGCAGGATGGTAAGTAAGAACTCTCCAGCCTTCTTTTTACTGCCCATAATGAGTTATGTTAGATGACAATGCCTGAATCCTTTTCCTTTGCAGTGGTTGCCAAAGCAGTTTACTCAAGATTACCTCTCAAACTACAAGATTGGTGGGCATGCAAAGGTTAAAGTATTTCTACCAGAACACGATGATTTATCTAGATGTTTTCATGAAGACCGTGAAGGATGTTCGGTCGACCATCACAAGGGGTTGGACTAGAGTCGTGTGTGCCTTTTGCATGGAGGAGGGCAAAATATGGGCATTCCGCTTCACCTTGTTCAGCAACCAGAATATATTTCACCTCTTTCTTTACCTTCTTTAATAGTACAAGCATACATTTGTGGTTCATCATTCTTTATTTCGTTCTTATGTAATTCTTGAACATATGTACCTATGAATCGAATAATGCATTGGTCGTTTGAACCTGATGGATATGAATAAAGTTGTAGCATCACTACAAAAAAAGACACTTCCGTGATGATACGTGTTTGTCACAGTAGGTCACGTTTTCTGTCATGCATGTACATCCATGAAGATTTTATGACAGAATCAAGATAGTCATACCTGTGCTATCGTAGAAGTGTTCCATGACATTACGAAAATTATCATCACGTAAGTGTCCACTTCCATGACGATAAAACACGCGTCATAGAAGTGCTTTCGCCAAGGGTGACCGACACGTGGCATCGACCGTAACAGCTCGCCGTTAAGCTATCGGGTCCGGTTTTTGATACAATAACCCGTTAATAGACCAGACCAATGGGGTTTTCCACATGGAAAATTCTCATTGGCCGGAGGAAACACGTGTTGGCTCACCGCTGGGACAGATGTCACTCACTGGACAGGAGGATCCTATGATACGTCGACACGTGGCACGACCCAATAGAGGCCCATTCCGGTGAAAAGGCCGGGCCTGTCAAAATAAGAGGGCCGGCCATTAGCGGAGGCCCATTTACAAGTACGACCCATATAAGTTAACGGCCCGGAATGTATTTCGGCCTTTTCTCGGCCCATCAAAGGCCCATTTTAGATTCGACAATTTCCAGCCCATCGTCAGTTTAAGCCTGTTAACGGCCCGCTACGTTTTTGAGCCCAATTGCGGCCCGAGCTTCTTTCGGCCTGTTAGCAGCCCATCGTCCGTTCCAGCCCGTTAACGGCCCGGAATGTCTTTCGGCCTTTTCTCGGCCCATTCTAAAGTTGGGCCAATTCTAGCCCGCTGTGACTTTAGGCCTATCCTCGGCCCATTCGGTAAATGGGCAAACTCTTAGCCCATTTTTCCTCTCGGCCTGTTAGGGGCCCGCACAACAGTTGGGCCTTTGACTTTAGGTCCATTAGGGCCCACGTTCCGCAGGGCATCATTTCAGCCCAACGCGACTTTCGGCCTATTAAAAGCCTAGTTTGCAAATTGGGCCTCCTCTGGCCCATAACACTTTCGGCCTCTTACTGGCCCGTAAAGTAAAAGGGCCGAGACAAAATTGACATTTTTTTTGGCCTGCTAAAGGCCCACATGACATTTCCATTTATACGGCCCTATCGAGCTTTAGGCATATTGACGGCCTGCTAAGAGCCGATGTTACGATGGGCCCATATGGGATGCACTTAATATTATTTTGACCAGCCCAATTAAGGCCCGCTTTGACTGCACATGTTTGTTCATTTGTATGGCGTCCAGGAAATGTTTGGGCGTGTTGGCCCCCGTTTCAACGATATAGCATATTCAAGAATTATCCTACTCTATACTATTGCCTCTAAAAAACATACACTATACAATAAAAAGCATAGAAACGTAGAATAATACTACACTATACAATAAAGAAATTACAGACTAATATACCCACTGGGCATTATAGTTCAGCATGAGTGATTATAAACCGTACACAAACAGCAAATTACATACACTGGACAAATAAAGCTCATACATCATGGACGCGCATCAACATGACTTACCATTCGAACTATAATCTCTTCAGAAAAAAGGATTGGCTGGATTCAGATAGCACAAATTTCAGTCTGCAAAATCTCCAATTCCTTCGTGGTTACCTCAGTGTCTTGTTTCATTTTTTGACTCCTGCATCTAATACCTGCATGTCCAGTCTCAACTTGTTGATTGTGTGTTGAGAATCATGTACATGTTGTCTTGCCACGTCTAGTTGATGCTCGAGAACATCATCACATTCCAATTCCAATCCATAATCATTCAGTAATGGCCATGCCGCACTGCTCGCAGATCTTTGTGTTGATGTCACTTCATCCTGAAATGTTTCTGTAAGTACACAAGACTAGGGAAAAAATATAGTTACAAAAGTGAAGCGAGCAAGATAGACTATTTTGTACATGGCAAAACATGACTAACAATAATGTTACATGTCATGAAGCATAAGCAGGTGATATTTTAAAAATTATAGTCTGTGCAACCTACATACAGAAATCTCTCTTAGCTCACCAGAGGAGCACGATGTTAGGGCCCAATCCAAAACACAGACAAGTTACAAATTTAGACAGCACGTTGCGTATAAGTAAGGAAGCAGTTGGCCATTCTGTAGCTCAATTAAAGTCTTAGGGAGCATGATGAACAACAGAGAGATTCATACAAACCTACTACAACAAGCAAAACTATGCAATCATTAGCCTAGTACAAACTAGATTGTGAGCCTCATGCAATAATAGTTGGTTAACTTCAAAGCTTTAGGCACACTTTGCGAGAGTAATTAAATGGTAAGGACTTTAATTATGTTAACTAATAGTTATAGAAGTACCCGACATCAGGCATCATTGTTTGGGCATCTCATTAACTGAGGACAAATAAAACAATTGAAAAGAGAAAATTAACTATGCCTGAAACAAACAAGGAATTGAACTGTTGAGTTGGATACAATGACTTACCTTAACTAGTTGAACAGGCTCAACGCAGCTCCTACTTCTCTTGCAAGGCTCATTCCTAACATCTTGTACTTGGAAATCCTCAATCTTATCTTCATTGCACCCCCTCTACAAGGTGACACAAACTAGTTACTCGTCTCCTTGGAAGATAAATATGCATACTTTCTAGTCTGCAAACAACACAAAAGGATGAGATTATAACAAAACAATACCACATAATGAAACATGCCACATCTCTTGCACTTGCACACAATGAAATGAGCACTTACTATGTCTGCACTATGTAAAAACTAGGCATACCTTCGATCTGGATCTCCAGTTACTCTTGGAGAGCCTACTTTAGTGTACAGCCAAACCTTTATGTCACCTATGAGTTAGACAAGGCCCCACTACAACAGCCCTTAGTGTTTAAATCATTGACAAGCTTTGTTAGAGTGTTAGGTCAAGAACATCAAGTAATCAAAGGAAACAGTCCTAGTATGGCTGGCTGATGCAAACAATAATTGAACAGATGTGTGAGCAAATCTTACATATCAAGAAAAGAAGCAAAGAAGGAGGCTTAAATACCATCACTTGACTGACCAGATTTAAGGGGCATTTAAACATCATGTGCAATGTATGAACTATCATAAACATTGCATATTCCAGATTCTACAATGGAATGCACATGTATTAGGTTATGCCATGTATGATGATGCCTAAATCTACACTATAGCAGGTAGGAGTGATTCATCATTGCATGCACAATTGAATTACATGTTAAGGGCCAGTTTGATTCCGCCTTTTTAGGGCTTATTGTCATAATAATCCATAAAAGATGTAAAAAAGTCATTTTTGAGTTATGGGCTTGGGCTTAACTTATTTCACTTTGGAGGGGGTGTTTCGGGTAGAAGCTCACTAAAAATTGAAGGGAAGGGGAATAGTGATATGACTATGTTGTCTTCCTATATTACACTCAAAATGCAACTGCTGATGCCCGCATCACACCTGACCCTCAAGTAAAAACAAACATGCAAGCGTTCATTGCCCTGCCCGCTTGCATCTCCTCTCCCCCTTCCCTCTACCTCGATCCCCTGCCTGTAGCCCTAGGGTTCCTCCAGCGAGCCGTCGCCTCTGGTCCCATCTGGCTTGGTCCTCGACGATGCTCTGTCCAGCTAGGCTACATGGCCGGTAGGTAGGGGCAAATCTCCCTGGCTGCTCCTCCCTCTGGCGCTGCCCCTCATTCTCATGGTGTCCAGCAGCTGCTCACTGTGGTCCATCCAACGCACTACTTCGGCGGGTGCCGCACAACTACGGCTGATGCCACACTGCAGCAGAAGGCACCTTATTCCTTCCTATCCATCAGATATAAATTGGATGGCCTATATTGCAGGATGGCAGGCACATCATCATCACCAACTCTGTTTTTATCTCTAACTCCTATAAAAGACTCAGTTGGTGAGGATGGTGTGTCTGCCATCCGTCATTTCTGACCATCAGATCTACATCTAACGACTACGATGTAAGTCGTGGCATTTCTGCAACAAGACCCCACTTCTCTGCTCCAATTTGTAGAAACCCCTTAGTATCTTGAAACCAACCACATCCCTCCCGACCTCATCAAAACAACCACAAGGAATATATTTTGAGTGAAACCTAATATGAGTATATTTTTAGTGATATATACACCAAACTAGAGTGTTTTTCTTTCAAGTTTGTGAACATGCATTATTCTATTTTGGATCTGTTGCAACGCACGGGCACATTGCTAGTAAGAGTAGAGAAAATGATGAATGAGGGAAGGCCTTATTTGCAGACGTGGAGAGGGGTGTGGGTATCTTTTTGCAAAATTGCGATAGTTTCCTTCCTATCCGTTAGATGTAAATCCGATGGCCTATATTGCAGGATGGCACGCACACCATCATCACCAACTCTGTTTTCTACTCCCTCCGTTCCTAAATATTTATCTTTTTAGAGATTTCAACAAGTGACTACATACGGTGCAAAATGAGTGAATCTACACTCTAAAATATGTCTACATACACATCCGTATGTGGTACTCCATTTGAAATCTGAAAAAGACAAATATTTAGGAACGGATGGAGTATAAGAGTAGACATGGAGATATATCTCTAGCATGGTAGTCTTTAACTTTAGATTTTTATATTATATATTATTTATTTAATATATACTTCTTTCGCTACTGTACTGACAGTGGAACCCACAGAGTACTTAGAATAGAAGATTAAGGATGGACTTGTTTCTTTTTAACTTTTTGTACGAAGCTGTAGCCACCCTGCAAGTCACGAGTACACTGTACATGCAATTAACTTTTATTAGAGGGAGAATCATACACACAATTAACTCAAATAGATTGGATGTGACTCTATTATTTCCAGCATAAGAGCATCTCCAACGGCAGCCGGCAAATTTCCTCCCGCTTCCTTCCATAGAGGACGACATCAAACGCCAGCGGCATACATTTTCACAACTCTAACCAACTAGATGAAATTCGTGCAAACACGGACTGTTTTCATATAAGCATGCATGATTTCATATAAAAAAGCCGGATCTTCATATAAACATGATGTATTTCATTACATTTACATGAACTAAGCGGTGCTAATCGGCTCTCTTGGTATAATTAATACTCCCTCCATCCGGAAATACTTGTCCTAGAAATAGATGTATCTAGACTTATTTTAGTTATAGACACATCCAATTTATCCATTCTTAGAACAAATATTTCCCACCAGCGGGAGAGGGAGTACCTAATCGAAATGGCCGCCCACGTATCCCATTGTCTTCCTCATGTCTGGCAGACACTTGCGGGGTCGACGAAGGTCCTCGGAAGAGACGAAGTAGCGAAGAAACCACCTAAATGCACAGTCTTCGCCTCGGCGGTGGACTTCATGGGACCCAAGTGGCGGCAGCCTCCCGTGTTCTACTTCTCCTCGATGATGGCGGCGGACACAGAGAAGATGGCCACCGACAAGTCGTTCTCCACACACCCGGCTTCTGTCTCTGCCTGCATGGTGTTGTCGCAGGCACGGGAGGCGCGACCGCAGGCACGGGAGGTGCGCCCACAAACACGGGAGGCGTGGCCACCGCAGACACTGGTTGCGCGGTATGATGCGGCAGCGATAACTCCCATACCGGCGTGGAGCAACTCCCCACTCCTCATCGAGCTGAATTGGAGCGGCGAGTTGCTAAACCACGCACCGGATTGGGGCGGCAAGTGGCTCCGTCGGGCCAAGCGAGGTTGATGAAGCACCGAGCGGCCTTGCCCGTATCTGGAGGGCTCGGCGGGCCACCTAGCTGGGTAGTATGCCGGAGAATGGCTCCTGGGAAGCCATCAGAAGAGTGGAGAAAATGGTGAAGGAGGAGATGGGGGAGCGGCGGAGGGGTGCGATTCTTGCCCGCTATTTGTGTGGCCTTGTTTAAATAGATGGCGGATGGTAGGAGCTTGGTCAGCGTTTGGCCTAGTATAAACTGAGGGCGGACGGGAGGAGCTCGGCCGTTGTTGCATTTAATTCCGGCCCGCTCATGAACGGACGTGCGACCGGAGTAGGTTTCTCGGTTTGCATGCTAACGGAGGGGTTTGATGGAGGCGAGGAGGCGTGTTCAACGGGCGTGCAGCGGGCGGCGCAGTACTATTCGATTTGACAGTGGGCAGCACAGTTCCCGATACGGCTTTAATGCAGACGAGGGAGGGGTAGAGGTCCCCGAAATGTTGAATGGCCAATGATGCATCCTCCTTCAATTAGCATCGTGCATGTATGAGGGAAGTAATGGGAGCAGGACCAGGAAAAGAGGCTGCACGATGTGAATGCAACGAGTTTGCACTCATATAAAGGCGCCCCTCCATTCCAATACATCTACCACATCGTACGCACCTAAGCATTTGCCTAAGCACCTACACTAAGCGAAAAGTGCTCACTCCAGACCCATGGGGGCGAGGCGCGCGAGCGGCAAGCGGCTGTGCCAGATGGTCCACGACGCCGGCCTACAGCATGGCACTGAGGATCTTCTCTAGACGGTGTTCACGACCGGCTGGTGGATGGCCGTGATAACCCACAAGTATAGGGGATCGCAACAGTTTTCGAGGGTAGAGTATTCAACCCATATTTATTGATTCGACACAAGGGGAGCCAAAGAATATTCTCAAGTATTAGCAGCTGAGTTTTCAATTCAACCACGCCTAGAAACTTAATATCTGCAGCAAGTATTTAGTAGCAAAGTAATATGATAGTAGTGGTAACAGTGACAAAAGTAATGGTAGCAGTTTTGGTTTTATAGTGATTGTAACAGTGGCAACAGAAAATAAAATAAGTGAATATCAATATATGAAAAGCTCGTAGGCAATGGATTAGTGATGGATAATTATGTCGGATGTGATTCCTCATGCAACAGTTATAACATAGAGTGACACAGAACTAGCTCCAGTTCATCGAAGTAATGTAGGCATGTATTCCAAATATAGTCATACGTGCTTATGGAAAAGAACTTGCATGACATATTTTGCCCTACCCTCCCGTGGCAGCGGGGTCCTATTGGAAACTAAGGGATATTAAGGCCTCCTTTTAATAGAGTACCAGACCAAAGCATTAACACATAGTGAATACATGAACTCCTCAAACTACGGTCATCACCAGTAAGTATCCCGATTATTGTCACTTCGGGGTTAACGGATCATAACACATAATAGGTGACTATAGACTTGCAAGATAAGATCAAGAACTCACATATATTCATGAAAACATAATAGGTTCGGACCTGAAATCATGGCACTCGGGCCCTAGTGACAAGCATTAAGCATAGCAAAGTCATAGCAACATCAATCTCAGAACATAATGGACACTAGGGATCAAACCCTAACAAAACTAACTCGATCACATGATAAATCTCATCCAACCCATCACTGTCCAGCAAGCCTACGATGGAATTACTCACGCACGGCGGTGAGCATCATGAAATTAGTGATGGAGGAAGGTTGATGATGACGATGGCGACGAATTCCCCTCTCCGGAGCCCCAAACGGACTCCAGATCAGCCCTCCCGAGAGAGATTAGGCTTGGCGGCGGCTTCGTATCGTAAAACATGATGAATCCTTCTCTCTGATTTGTTTTCTCCACAAACGTGAATATATGGAGTTGGAGTTGAGGTCGGTGGAGCGTTAGGGGGCCCACGAGGCAGGGGGCACGCCCAGAGGGTAGGCGCGCCCCCAACCTTGTGGACATGGTGTGGGCCCCCTCACGTGGATTCTTTCGCCAGTATTTTTATATATTCCAAAAATATTCTCCGTTTATTTTCAAGTCATTCCGAGAACTTTTATTTCTACACAAAAAGAACACCATGGCAATTCTGCTGAAAACAGCGTCAGTCCGGGTTAGTTCCATTCAAATCATGCAAGTTAGAGTCCAAAACAAGGGCAAAATTGTTTGGAAGAGTAGATACGTTGGAGACGTATCAACTCCCCCAAGCTTAAACCTTTGCTTGTCCTCAAGCAATTCAGTTGATAAATTGAAAGTGATAAAGAAAAACTTTTACAAACTCTGTTTGCTCTTGTTGTTGTAAATATGTAAAGCCAGCATTCAAGTTTTCAGCAAAGATTATGAACTAACCATATTCACAATAACATTTAGGTCTCATGTTTACTCATAGCAATGGCATAATCAACTAGCGAGCAATATTAATAAATCTCGGATGACAACACTTTCTCAAAACAATCATAATAAGATATAACAAGATGGTATCTCGCTAGCCCTTTCTGAGACCGCAAAACATAAATGCAGAGCACCCCTGAAGATCAACGGCTGATTGGAAATTGTAATTCATGGTAAAAGAGATTCAGTCACAGTCATACTCAATGTAAACTAATAATAATACATGAAAATGACAGCGGTCCTCTCCAACTGGTGCTTTTTAATAAGAGGATGATGACTCAACATAAAATAAATAGATAGGCCCTTCACAGAGGGAAGCAGGGATTTGTAGAGGTGCCAGAGCTCGGCTTTGAAATAGAGATGAATAATATTTTGAGCGGTATACTTTCATTTTCAACATAACAATCAAGAGATCTCGATATCTTCCATGCTACACACATTATAGGCGGTTCCCAAGCAGAATGGTAAAGTTTATACTCCCCCACCACCAACAAGCATCAATCCATGGCTTGCCCGAAACAACGGGTGCCTCCAACTAAGAACAATCCCGGGGGAGTTTTGTTTGCAATTATTTTGATTTAATTTGAGCATGGGACTGGGCATCCCGGTTACCAGCCATTTTCCCGTGAGTGAGGAGGTGAGTCCACTCCTCTTGAGAATAACCCGCCTAGCATGGAAGATATAGATAGCCCTAGTTGATACATGAGCTATTCGAGCATACAAAACAAAATTTTTATTTGAAGGTTTAGAGTTTGGCACATGCAAATTTACTTGCAACGATAGGTAGATAACGTATATAGGAAGGTATGGTGGACTCATATGGAATAACTTTTGGGGTTTATGAAGTTGGATGCACAAGCAGTATTCCCGCTTAGTACAAGTGAAGGCTACAAAGAGACTAGGAAGCGACCAGCTAGAGAGCGACAACAGTCATGAACATGCATTAAGATTAATCAACACTGAATGCAAGCATGAGTAGGATATAATTCACCATGAACATAAATATCGTGGAGGCTATGTTGATTTTGTTTCAACTACATGCGTGAACATGTGCCAAGTCAAGCCACTCGAATCATTCAAAGGAGGATACCACCCTATCATACCACATCACAACCATTTTAATAGCATGTTGGCACGCAAGGTAAACCATTATAAACTCCTAGCAAATTAAGCATGTCATGGGCAACTATAATCTCTAATTGTCATTGCAAACATGTTTCATTCATAATAGGCTGAATCAGGAATGATGAGCTAATCATATTTACAAAAACAAGAGAGGTCGAGTTCATACCAGCTTTTCTCATCTCAATCAGTTCATCATATATTGTCATTACTGCTTTTCACTTGCACAACCGAATGGTGTGGGTAATAATAATAGTGCACGTGCATTGGACTAAGCTAGAATCTGCAAGCATTCAATTCAAGGGAGAAGACAAGGTAATTTGGGATCTTTGTTAGATCAACAATAATGCATATGAGAGCCACTTCAACATTTCCATCATGGTCTTCTCGTCTCGACCCCCAAGGAAAAGAAAGGAAATAAAACTATTTACACGGGAAAGCTCCCAACAAGCAAAAGAAGAACGAGAAATCTGTTTGGGTTTTCTTTTTAATTACTACTACTACATGCATGGAAAGTAAAGTAGCTAAAAGCTACATCTATATTTTTTGGTTTTTCTTAATGTTTTTTCAAACACAGAAGAAGAAAGCTTAAAAAGAAAATAAGCTAGCATGGATGATACAATGAAAAAGTGTGAGCATCGACAACTGGCATGAGTGTGTGAACATGAATGTAATGTCGGTGAGAAATACGTACTCCCCCAATCTTAGGCTTTTGGCCTAAGTTGGTTTATGCACATGGATTGAAATGATCCTCTCCAGTGTACTGAGGAGGGTCCTCGGGGTGCCACTAGTTAACAATCTCCTCCGGATCCCACTGATAAACAGACTGACGGTGAGGCTCAGATAGTGGCCCTGGCTCTAGAGCTGATGTTAGGCTCTGGTGTTCCTGAACGGCCTCCGGCAAAACAAGGTACGTGCTTGAAAATATGTTGAACAAAGAGGGAGCAGGAAAGATAATAGTCTCAAAGTGATTCTTACCAAACATTAGTCTATAGTTAAGCATCTTCATCTTATTCTTAACAATAAAATCATGTGCTACCATGCTCTTATAATCTAGAAAAATATGAGGCAGCAACTTTTCCTCTTTCTCATAATGCCTAATAGGTATGTTAAAGTGTGCAGCAAGGCACGAGGCGAAGATGCCTCCTAAGTCGGGACCCTTTGTACGGTTCAGATTTAACCGTTTAGCAACAATAGCGCCTAAACTGAAAGTGGTATCACGAAACAAAGCATGGCGCAAAATAACAATAGTAGGGGCACTAAGATTTCCACAGTTCCCACGACGAATTAAGCATCTACTAGAAAATATTGCAAAGTAACATAGAACAGGAAAATGTATGCTAGTGATTCTTGCATCAGAAACTTTCCTCGTTTCCCCTACAACAATTATATCAAATCCCTCCACATCATTACGATGTGCTTCCTCTATGCTGCCCTCAAAGGGTATCCTACAAACCCGACAAAAATCATAAAGTGACATATCCTTATGCTTATCATATAAAGAAAACTCCACCGAAGGTGGCAATCTCCTAGCATGGAAATGAAAATTTTGCACAAAAATATTGGTGAGTAAGAGATACTGTTCAAGCTGGTCGTGGAGGAAGTCGGTGAGGCCTGCATTCTCAGCCAAATAATAAAAATCTTCATAAACCCCGGCTTCTCTCAAGAACTCATCACAAGGCCATTCGCACGGCCGAACCTCCACAGTACGAGGGAGATTATACTTGGGATTCTTATTTTCTTCGCTTTGCTTATCCTTAGAGCTTCGGCTCGATGAGCCCCTCAAAAATCTCTTCATCTTTTTCTGAAATTTTCTGAAATTTTTAGTAACTTAAAATAAAAGTGAACCAAACTCAACAAAATTGATAGCAACTACTCCTACAAGTGTCTAGAGGCTATATCATGCATTAAAACTACTTTTGACCACATAAATTTTACATGCAAGCTCAAGAACAGGGTCACCTAAGCAGCAAAAATTTGCAATAAATAAAGCACTAGAACAAAAACTAATTGGACCATTGGAGGAGTCACATACCGAAGAACATTCCCCCAAAGCAGTTTTGTGAATGGAGCTTTGAGCAAGGAGATCGAAAATGGTAGCAAGATGAGCTAGAACTCGGGTTTGAGCTGGTGGATGATTTTTCTGGAGGAATACGAAGCGTGTGGGTGCAAGAATAAGTGGAGGGGACCCACGTGGGGTCCACGAGATAGGGGGCGCGCCCAGGGGGGTAGGGCGCGCCCTCCACCCTCGCGGGCACATGGTGAGCCCCCCTGGTGTGTTCTCAGTGCCAATAATTCTTAAATATTCTGGAAAAAATCATATTAAATTCCAGGGCATTTGGAGAACTTTTATTTTCGGGGTATTTTTTATTGCAAGGATAATTCAGAAAACAGACAGAAGATACTATTTTTTACTTTATTTAAGATAAATAACAGAAAGTAAAAAGAGGGTAGAGAAAGTTGTGCTTTCTAACTTCATCCATCTCATGCTCATCAAAAGGAATCCACTAACAAGGCTAATCAAGTCTTGTTAACAAACTCATTCTGAGTAACATGAAACCAGAGAAATTTTGAATAACACTAGGTTACCTCAACTGGGATATGCACATCCCCAACAATAAGAATATCATATTTCTTCTTGACAGTAGGAAGAGGAAATTGAAAACCTCCAATAGTAATCGTTGAAAATTTTCCAATAGAATTGAGACTATGGACTTGAGGTTGTTTCCTCAGAAAGTGTACCGTATGCTCATTACCATTAACATGAAAAGTGACATTGCCTTTGTTGCAATCGATAACATCCCCTGCAGTATTCAAAAAGGGTCTACCAAGGATAATCGACATACTATCGTCCTCGAGAATATCAAGAATAACAAAGTCCATTAAAATAGTAACGTTTGCAACCACAACTGGCACATCCTCACAAATACCGATAGGTATAGCAGTTGATTTATCAGCCATTTACAAAGATATTTTAGTAGGTGTCAACTTATTCAAATCAAGTCTACGATATAAAGAGAGAGGCATAACACTAACACTGGCTCCAAGATCACATAAAGCAGTTTTAACATAATTTCTTTTAATGGAGCATGGTATAGTTGGTACTCCTGGATCTCCAAGTTTCTTTGGTATTCCACCCTTAAAAGTGTAATTAGCAAGCATGGTGGAAATTTTAGATTCCGGTATCTTTCTTTTATTAGTAACAATATCCTTCATGTATTTAGCATAAGGGTTCATTTTAAGCATATCAGTCAAACACATACGCAAAAAGATAGGTCTATTCATTTCAGCAAAGTGCTCAAAATCTTCATCATCCTTTTTTCTTGGATGGTTTAGGAGGAAAAGGCATGGGTTTCTGAACCCATGGTTCTCTTTCTTTACCGTGCTTCCTAGCAACAGAGTCTCTCTTATCATAACGTTGATTCTTTGATTGTGGGTTATCAAGATCACCAACAGGTTCAATCTCTACATCATTGTTATTGCTAGGATGAGCATAAACATGAACATCATCATTAACATTATCACTAGGTTCATGTTCATTACCAGATTGTGTTTCAGCATCAGAAATAGAAATATCATTGGGATTCTCAGGTGTTTCAACAACAGGTTCACTAGGAGCATGCAAAGTCCTATCATTTTTCTTTTTCTTCTTCTTAGAGGGACTAAGTGCATCAACATTAATTCTCTGAGAATCTTGCTCAATTCTCTTAGGATGGCCCTCAGGATACAAAGGTTCCTGAGTCATTTTACCCCCTCTAGTCATAACTCTAACACAATTATCATTTTTCTTATTATTTAATTCATTGAGCAAATCATTCTGAGCTTTAAGTACTTGTTCTACTTGAGTGGTAACCATAGAAGCATGTTTACTAATGAGTTTAAGTTCACCTTTAACTCTAGACATATAATCACTCAAGTGTTCAAGCATATCAGCATTGCATTTCAATTGTCTACCAACATAAGCATTGAAGTTTTCTTGTTTAACAATAAAATTATCAAACTCATCTAAGCATTGGCTAGCAGACTTATAATGAGGAATATCACCTTCATCAAATCTATAGAGAGAATTTACCTTTACTACCTGTGTCGGGTTATCAAGACCATGTATTTCATCAATAGGTGGTAAATTCTTAACATGTTCCGCTTTAATACCTTTTTCTTTCATAGATTTCTTTGCCTCTTGCATATCTTCAGGATGAGAAATAGAATACCCCTTTTCTTCGGAGTTGGCTTAGGAGTTGGTTCAGGAAGTGTCCAATCATTTTAATTACTCAACATATTATTCAATAGCAATTCAGCTTGATCAACTATTCTTCCCCTGAAAACACAACCAGCACAACTATCCAGGTGGTCTCTGGAAGCATCGGTTAGTTCATTATAAAAGATATCAAGTATTTCATTTTTCTTGAGAGGATGATCAGGCAAAGCATTAAGTAATTGGAGAAGCCTCCCCCAAGCTTGTGGGAGACTCTCTTCTTCAATTTGCAAAAAAATTATATATTTCCCTTAAGGCAGCTTGTTTCTTATGAGCGGGGAAATATTTAGCACAGGAATAATAAATCATATCCCGGGGACTACGCACACAACCAGGATCAAGAGAATTAAACCATGTTTTAGCATCACCCTTTAATGAGAACGGGAATAACTTAAGGATAAAGTAATAGCAAGTTTTCTCATCATTAGTGAACAGGGTGGCTATATCATTTAATTTAGTAAGATGTGCCACAACAGTTTCAGATTCATAGCCATTAAAAGGATCAGATTCAACCAAAGTAATTAACTCAGGATTGACAGAGAAATCATAATCCTTATCGGAAATAAAGATAGGTGAAGTAGCAAAAGCAGGGTCATATTTTATTCTAGCATTCAAAGATTTTTTCTTTAAGCTTAACTAATAATTTCTTAAGATCAGATCTATCATTACAAGCTAAAAAGTCTCTAGCAGTTTCCTCATCCATAATATAACCCTCAAGCACAACAGACAATTCATATCTAGGGGGGAATCTTCATCATCACTTTCATCAATATTATCAGTTTCAATAATTTCATTCTCTCTAACCCTAGCAAGTTGTTCATCAAGAAACTCACCTAGTGGCACAGTATTATCAAGCATAGAGGTAGTTTCATCATAAGTATCATTCAAAGCAGAAGTGGCATCATCAATAACATGCGACATATCAGAATGAATAGCAGGAGTAGGTGTCGCAAGTTTACTCAAAACAGAAGGTGAATCAAGTGCAGAGCTAGATGGCAGTTCCTTACCTCCCCTCGTAGTTGAGGGGAAAATCTTGGTTCTTTTATCTTTCAAGTTCTTCATAGTGATCAGCAGATATAAATCCCAAGTGACTCAACGAACAGAGCTATGCTCCCCGGCAACGGCGCCAGAAAATAGTCTTGATAAACCACAAGTACAGGGGATCGCAACAATTTTCGAGGGTAGACTATTGAACCCAAATTTATTAATTCGTCACAAGGGGAGCCAAAGAACATTCTCAAGTATTAGCAGCTGAGTCGTCAATTCAACCACACCTAGAAACTTAATATCTACAGCAAAGTATTTAGTATCAAAGTAATATGATAGTAGTGGTAACAGTGGCAAAAGTAACGGTAGCAGTTTTCGTTTTATAGTGATTGTAACAGTAGCAACAGAAAAGTAAATAAGCGAATATCAATATATGAAAAGCTCGTAGGCAATGGATCATTGATGGATAATTATGTCGGATGCGATTCCTCATGCAACGGTTATAAGATAGAGTGACACAGAACTAGCTCCAGTTCATTGATGTAATGTAGGCATGTATTCCGAATATAGTCATGCGTGCTTATGGAAAAGAACTTGCATGACATCTTTTGTCCTACCCTCCCGTGGAAGCGGGGTCCTATTGGAAACTAAGGGATATTAAGGCCTCCTTTTAATAGAGTACCGGACCAAAGCATTAACACAATGTGAATACATGAACTCCTCAAACTACGGTCATCACCAGTAAGTATCCCGATTATTGTCACTTCATGGTTAACGGATCATAACACATAATAGGTGACTATAGACTTGCAAGATAAGATCAAGAACTCACATATATTCATGAAAACATAATAGGTTCAGATCTGAAATCATGGCACTCGGGCCCTAGTGACAAGCATTAAGCATAGCAAAGTCATAGCAACATCAATCTCAGAACATAATGGATACTAGGGATCAAACCCTAACAAAACTAACTCGATTACATGATAAATCTCATCCAACCCATCACCGTCCAACAAGCCTACGATGGAATTACTCGCGCACAGCGGTGAGTGCTACGTCTTGAGCTTGCGTTGGTTTTCCCCAAAGAGGAAGGGATGATGCAGCAGAGTAGCATAAGTATTTCCCTCAGTTTTTGAGTACCAAGGTATCAATCTAGTAGGAGGCCACGCTCAAGTCCCTCGTACCTGCACAAAACGATAGCTACTCGCAACCAACGCGATTAGGGGTTGTCAATCCCTTCACGGTCACTTACAAGAGTGAGATCTGATAGATACAATATTTTTGATATTTTTGGTATAAAGATGCAAAGTAAAAAGCGAAGCAAGATTAAAGTGATGGAGATTGATATGATGAGAATAGACCCGGGGGCCATAGGTTTCACTAGTGGCTTCTCTCAAGAGCATAAGTATTCTACGGTGGGTGAACAAATTACTGTTGAGCAATTGACAGAATTGAGAATAGTTATGAGAATATCTAGGCATGATCATGTATATAGGCATCACGTCTGTGACAAGTAGATCGAAACGATTCTGCATCTACTACTATTACTCCACTCATCGACCGCTATCCAGCATGCATCTAGAGTATTAAGTTAAAAACAGAGCAACACCTTAAGCAAGATGACATGATGTAGAGAGATAAATTCATGCAATATGAAATAAACCCCATCTTGTTATCCTCGATGGCAACGATGCAACACGTGCCTTGCTGCCCCTTCGGTCACTGGGAAAGGACACCACAAGATCGAACCAAAAGCTAAGCACTTCTCCCATGGCAAGAACTACCAATCTAGTTGGCCAAACCAAACGGATAATTCGAAGAGACTTGCAAAGATAACCAATCATACATAAAAGAATTCAGAGAAGATTCAAATATTATTCATAGATAGACTTGATCATAAACCCACAATTCATCGGTCTCAACAAACACACTGCAAAAAGAAGATTACATCGAATATATCTCCACAAGAGAGGGGGAGAACTTTGTATTGAGATCCAAAAAGAGAGAAGAAGCCACCTAGCTACTAAATATGGACCCGAAGGTCTGAGGTAAACTACTCACACTTCATCGGAGGGGCTAGGATGATGTAGAAGCCCTTCGTGATGACGACCCACTTCTGGCGGAGCTCCGGAACAAGCCCCAAGATGGGATCTCGTGGATACAGAAAGTTGCGGCGGTGGAATTAGGTTTTTGGCTCCTGTTCTGATCATTTGGGGGTACGTAGGTATATATAGGAGGAAAGAGTACGTCGGTGGAGCACCGACGGGCCCACGAGGCAGGGGGCGCGCCCTAGGGGGGGCGCCCCCACCCTCGTGACCTCCTCTTTGACTCCTTGGAGTAGGGTCCAAGTCTCCTGGATCACGTTCAGTGAGAAAATCACGTTCCCGAAGATTTTATTCCGTTTGGACTCCGTTTGATATCCTTTTTCTCCGAAACACCGGAATAGGCAAAAACAACAATTCTGGGCTGGGCCTCCGGTTAATAGGTTAGTCCCAAAAATAATATAAAAGTGGAAAATAAAGCCCAATATAGTCCAAAACAGTAGATAATATAGCATGGAGCAATAAAAAATTATAGATACGTTGGAGATGTATCAGGCATCCCCAAGCTTAATTCCTGCTCGTCCTCGAGTAGGTAAATGATAGAAAGAGAATTTTTGATGCGGAGTGCTACTTGGCATAATTCCAATGCAAATCTTCTTAATTGTGGTATGAATATTCAGATTAGAAAGATTCAAGACAAAAGTTTATATTGACATAAAAAATAATAATACTTCAAGCATACTAACAAAGCAATTATGTCTTCTCAAAATAACATGGCCAAAGAAAGTTATCCCTACAAAATCATATAGTCTGGCTATGCTCTATCTTCACCACACAAAATATTTAAATCATGCACAACCCCGATGACAAGCCAAGCAATTGTTTCATACTCTAACTTGTTCAGAACTTTTTCAATCTTCACGCAATACATGAGCGTGAGCCATGGATATAGCACTATAGGTGGAATAGAATGGTGGTTGTGGAGAAGACAAAAAGGAGAAGATAGTCTCACATCAACTAGGCGTATCAACGGGCTATGGAGATGCCCATCAATAGATATCAATGTGAGTGAGTAGGGATTGCCATGCAACGGATGCACTAGAGCTATAAGTATATGAAAGCTCAAAAAGAAACAAAGTGGGTGTGCATCCAACTTGCTTGCTCATGAAGACCTAGGGCAATTTGAGGAAGCCCATCATTGGAATATACAAGCCAAGTTCTATAATGTAAAATTCCCACTAGTATATGAAAGTGATAACATGAGAGACTCTCTACTATGAAGATCATGGTGCTACTTTGAAGCACAAGTGTGGTAAAAGGATAGTAACATTGTCCCTTCTATCTTTTTCTCTCATCATTATATATATATATATATATATATATATATATATATTTGGCTTTGGGCCTTTTCTCTTTTTTTATTTTTTATGGCCTCTTTTCTTTTTTTTATTTGGGCTTCTTTGGCCTCTTTTATTTATTTTTCGTCCGGAGTCTCATCCCGACTTATGGGGGAATCATAGTCTCCATCATCCTTTCCTCACTAGGACAATGCTCTAATAATGATGATCATCACACTTTTATTTTTCTTACAACTCAACAATTACAACTTGATACATAGAACAAAATATGACTCTATGTGAATGCATCCGGCGGTGTACCGGGATATGCAATATGACAATGATGGAATGTGTCATGAACGGAACGGTGGAAAGTTGCATGGCAATATATCTCGGAATCGCTATGGAAATGCCATAATAGGTAGGTATGGTGGCTGTTTTGAGGAAGGTATATGGTAGGTGTATGATACCGGCTAAAAGTGCGCGGTATTAGAGAGGCTAGCAAAGGTGGAAAGGTGAGAGTGCGTATAATCCATGGACTCAACATTAGTCATAAAGAACTCATATACTTATTGCAAAAATCTAGAAGTTATCAAAGCAAAGTATTACGCGCATGCT
This sequence comes from Triticum dicoccoides, assembly GCF_002162155.2. Classification (NCBI taxonomy): domain Eukaryota; kingdom Viridiplantae; phylum Streptophyta; class Magnoliopsida; order Poales; family Poaceae; genus Triticum; species Triticum dicoccoides. The sequence continues at coordinate 614,180,052 of NC_041392.1, forward strand.
CCTAGGGGGATAGATTGGTAGGAAAAGACCATCGCTCGTCCCCGACCGCCACTCATAAGGAAGACAATCAATAAATAAATCATGCTCCGACTTCATCACATAACGGTTCACCATACGTACATCCTACGGGAATCACAAACTTTAACACAAGTATTCTTTAAATTCACAACTACTCAACTAGCATGACTTTAATATTATCACCTCCATATCTCAAAACAATTATCATGCTTCAATCTTTTCTTAGAATTCAACACACTCAAAAGAAAGTTTCACAAATCTTGAACACCAAGCATATTATTATTAAGCAAATTACCATGCTATTAAGAGACTCTCAAAATAATTTAAGTGAAGCATGAGAGATCAATAGTTTCTTTAAAACAAATCCACCACCGTGCTCTAAAAGATCTAAGTGAAGCACATAGAGAAAAATTATAACGCTCAAAAGATATAAGTGAAGCACATAGAGCAAAACTACTTAGGTCAAAAGATATAAGTGAAGCACATAGAGTATTCTATCAAATTTTAATTCATGTATGGCTCTATCAAAAGGTGTGTATAGCAAGGATGATTGTGGCATACTAAGACACACAGACACAAATAATACAAGACGCTCCAAGCAAAACACATATCATGTTGGTGAATAAAAATATAGCTCCAAGTAAATTACCGATGAAAGTGGACGAAAGAGGGGATGCCTCCCGGGGCATCCCCAAGCTTTCACTTCTTGGTATACTTGTATTATCTTGGGGGTGCCATGGACATCCCCAAGCTTAGGCTCTTTACACTCCTTGTTCCATAATCCATCAAAAGAATTCACCCAAAACTTGAAAACTTCACAACACAAAACTCAAAATAGAAAACTCGTGAGCTCCGTTAGCGAAAGAAAACAAAAGACCACTTCAAGGTACTGTAATGAACTCATTCTTTATTTATATTGGTGTTAAACCTACTGTATTCCAACTTCCCTATGGATTATAAAATATTTTACTAGCCATAGATTCATCAAAATAAGCAAACAACACACGAAAAACAGAATCTGTCAAAAACAGAACAGTCTGTAGTAATATGTAGCTAGCGCAAGATCTGGAACCCCAAAAATTCTAAAATAAATTTCTGAACGTGAGGAATTTATCTATTAATCATCTTCGAAAATAATTAACTAAATAGAACTCTTCAAATAAAAATGACAGCAGTTCTCGTGAGCGCTAAAGTTTCTGTTTTTTTACAGAAAGTTCAACAAGACTTTCCCGAAGTCTTCCCAACGGTTCTACTTGGAACAAACACTAATTAAACACAAAAAACTCAACCAAAACAGAGGCTAAATAATTTATTTATTACTAAGCAGGAGCAAAAAGCAAGGAATAAAAATAAAATTGGGTTGCCTCCCAACAAGCGCTATCGTTTAACGCCCCTAGCTAGGCATAAAAGCGAGGATAGATCTAAGTATTGCCATCTTTGGTAGGCAATCCATAACTGGCTCTCGTGATAGTTTCATATGGTAATTTTATTTTCTTTCTTGGAAAGTGTTCCATTCCCTTTTTAATGGAAATTGCAATCTAATATTCCCTTCCTTTATATCAATAATCGCACCAGCCGTTCTAAGGAAAGGTCTACCAAGAATAATAGGGCTAGAAGGATTGCAATCTATATCAAGAACAATGAAATCTACGGGCACATAATTCCTATTTTCAACAATAATAACATCATTAATCCTTCCCATATGTTTCTTAATAGTGGAATCCGCAAGATGCAAGTTTAGAGAGCAATCATCAAAGTCGCGGAAATCTAGTAAATCACACAAAGTCTTGGGAATAGTAGAGACACTAGCACCCAAATCACACAAAGCATAAAACTCATGATCTTTAATTTTAATTTTAATAGTTGGTTCCCACTCATCATAGAGTTTTCTAGGGATAGAAACTTCCAACTCAAGTTTTTCTTCATAAGATTACATCAAGGCATCAACAATATGTTCGGTGAAGGCTTTATTTTGACTATAAGCATGTGGAGAATTTAGCACGGATTGCAACAAGGAAATACAATCAATTAAAGAACAACTTTCATACTTAAATTCCTTGAAATCCAATATAGTGGTTTAGCAACATCTAGATTTTTATTTCTTTCAATCCCACTTTCATCAATTTCATCATTAAGATCTAGATACTCCGAATTTTTAGAATGCCTTCTAGGTAAAGGAAGATCATATTCAGTTTCATCAAGATTCATATTGCAAAACAAAGATTTAATAGGGGGCACATCAATATCTTTTAGATCTTCATCTTGATTTTCATAGGAATTGGAGGAACACGCTTTAATAAAGTCATCTTTGGAAGCACGCATCCTAGCGGTTCTTTCCTTGCACTCATCAATGGAAATTCTCATGGCTTTAAGAGACTCATTAATATCATGCTTAGGAGGAATAGATCTAATCTTTAAAGAATCGATCTCAAGAGAAATTCTATCAAAGTTTCTTGCCAAATCATCATCTTTAAGAAATTTCTCTTCAAGCAAAGCATTAAAATTCTTTTGTGAATTCATAAACTCTTTAACACTATTCTCAAATTCAGAGGGCATCTTATTATAATTTCCATAAGAGTTGTTGTAGGAATTCCCATAATTATTAGAAGGATTACTAGGATATGGTCTAGGATTAAAATTCCCTCTATAAGCGTTGTTACCAAAATTATTCCTACCAACAAAATTCACATCCATAGATTCATTGTTATTCTCAATCAAAGTAGACAAAGGCATATCATTAGGATCAGAAGAAACACTCTTAGTAGCAAATAATTTCATAAGTTCATCCATCTTTCCACTCAAAACATTGATTTCTTCTATCGCATGCACTTTCTTATTAGAAGATCTTTCAGTATGCCATTGAGAATAATTAACCATAATATTATCTAGGAGTTTAGTAGCATCTCCTGAAGTGATTTCCATAAAAGTGCCTCCCGCGGCCGAATCTAAAAGATTTCTAGAAGCAAAATTCAATCCGGCATAAAAAATTTGTATGATCATCCACAAATTCAAACCATGAGTAGGGCAATTACGTATCATTAATTTCATTCTCTCCCAAGCTTGTGCAACATGTTCATGATCAAGTTGCTTAAAGTTCATAATATCGTTTCTAAGAGAGATGATCTTAGCGGGAGGAAAATACTTAGAGATAAAAGCATCTTTGCACTTGTTCCATGAATCAATACTATTTTTAGGAAAAGACGAAAACCAAGCTTTGGCACGATCACTAAGCGAAAAATGAAATAGCTTCAATTTAATGACATCATTATCGATATCTTTTTTATTTTGCATATCACATAAATCAACGAAGCTATTCAGATGAGTAGCGGCATCATCACTAGGAAGGCCGGCGAATTGATCTTTCATAACAAGATTCAACAAAGTAGCATTGATTTCACAAGATTCAGTATTAGCAAGAGGGGCAATCGGAGTGCTAAGGAAATCATTATTATTGGTATTGGTGAATTCACACAATTTGGTAGTATCTTGAGCCATCGCGACAAACAAGCAATCTAACACACGAGCAAACAAAAAGCAAGCAGGCAAAAGAGGCAAATAGAGAGGGAGGATAGAGAGAGAGGGCGAATAAAACGACAAGGGTGAAGTGGGGGGAGAGGAAAACGAGAGGCAAATGGCAAATAATGTAATGCGAGAGATAGGGATTGTGATGGGTACTTGGTATGTTGACTTTTGAGTAGACCTCCCGACAACGGCGCCAGAAATCCTTCTTGCTACATCTTGAGCTTGTGTTGGTTTTCCCCGAAGAGGAAGGGATGATGCAGCAGAGTAGCGCAAGTATTTCCCTCAGTTTTTGAGAACCAAGGTATCAATCCAGTAGGAGGCCACGCTCAAGTCCCTCGTACCTGCACAAAACAATAGCTACTCGCAACCAACGCGATTAGGGGTTGTCAATCCCTTCACGGTCACTTACGAGAGTGAGATCTGATAGATATAATATTTTTGGTATTTTTGGTATAAAGATGCAAAGTAAAAAGTAAAGGAAAAGTAAAAGGCAAAGCAAGATTAAAGTGATGGAGATTGATATGATGAGAATAGATCCGGGGGCCATAGGTTTCACTAGTGGCTTCTCTCAAGAGCATAAATATTCTACGGTGGGTGAACAAATTACTGTTGAGCAATTGACAGAATTGAGCATAGTTATGAGAATATCTAGGCATGATCATGTATATAGGCATCACGTTCGTGACAAGTAGATCGAAACGATTCTGCATCTACTACTATTACTCCACTCATCGACCGCTATCCAACATGCATCTAGACTATTGAGTTAAAAACAGAGTAACGCCTTAAGCAAGATGACATGATGTAGAGAGATAAATTCATGCAATATGAAATAAACCCCATCTTGTTATCCTCGATGGCAACGATGCAATACGTGCGTTGCTGCCCCTTCTGTCACTGGGAAAGGACACCGCAAGATCAAGCCCAAAGCTAAGCACTTCTCCCATGGCAAGAACTACCAATCTAGTTGGCCAAACCAAATAGATAATTCAAAGAGACTTGCAAAGATAACCAATCATACATAAAAGAATTCAGAGAAGATTCAAATATTATTCATAGATAGACTTGATCATAAACCCACAATTCATCGGTGTCAACAAACATACCGCAAAAACAAGATTACATCGAATAGATCTTGACAAGAGAGGGGGAGAACTTTGTATTGAGATCTGAAAAGAGAGAAGAAGCCATCTAGCTACTAACTATGGACCCAAAGGTCTGAGGTAAACTACTCACACTTCATCGGAGGGGCTAGGATGATGTAGAAGCCCTCCGTGATGACGGCCCTCTTCCGGCGGAGCTTCGGAACAAGCCCCAAGATGGGATCTCGTGGATACAGAAAGTTGCGGCGGTGGAATTAGGTTTTTGGCTCCTGTTCTGATCATTTGGGGGTACGTAGGTATATATAAGAGGAAAGAGTACGTCGGTGGAGCACCGAGGGGCCCACAAGGCAGGGGGCGCACCCTAGGGGGGGGGGGGGCGCCCCCACCCTCGTGACCTCCTCTTTGTCTCCTTGGAGTAGGGGCCAAGTCTCCTGGATCACGTTCGGTGAGAAAATCACGTTCCCGAAGATTTTTTTCCGTTTGGACTCCGTTTGATATTTTGTTTCTCCAAAACACTGAAATAGGCAAAAAAAATAGCAATTCTGGGCTGGGCCTCCGGTTAATAGGTTAGTCCCAAAAATAATGTAAAAGTGGAAAATAAAGCCCAATATAGTCCAAAACAGTAGATAATATAGCATGGAGCAATCAAAAATTATAGATACATTGGAGACGTATCAGTGAGCATCATGAAATTGGTGATGGAGGAAGGTTGATGATGAGGATGGCAACAGATTCCCCTCTCCGGAGCCCCGAACGGACTCCAGATCAGCCTTCCTGGGAGAGATTAGGACTTGGCGGTGGCTCCGTATCGTAAAACATGATGAATCATTGTCTCTGGTTTTTTTCTCCCCGAATGTGGATTTATGGAGTTGAGGTCGGTGGAGCGTCAGGGGGCCCACGAGGCAGGGGGCGCGCCCCCACCCTCGTGGACAGGGTGTGGGCCCCTGACATGGATTCTTTCGCCAGTATTTTTTATATATTCCAAAAATATTCTCCGTTGATTTTTAGGTCATTTCAAGGACTTTTATTTCTGCACAAAAATAACACCATGGCAATTCTGCTAAAAACAACGTCAGTCTGGGTTAGTTCCATTCAAATCATGCAAGTTAGAGTCCAAATCAAGGGCAAAAGTGTTTGGAAAAGTAGATACGTTGGAGTAGTATCAGGCCGCCATTGACGCCAACTACGACTCTCAGTTGGACTAGATGATCGTTGCCACCACCAACAAGTTCACCATCCTCAAGAAGCTCGGCACGACATCGCCGTACTCCTCCAGCCCGCACACCCGGGCTCCTCATTGCCTGCCACCCTAATCGGCCTCCATGGCCGGAACCTCTTTCAAGCACTGGTGGCCCTGCGACTGCCCACCAACGCCATGAAGAATGTCCACCTGGAGGTCGCGCTTGCCGCGAGGCGCCTCGCCCTGCAAGAATTCGTCGACCTACAAATCCACATGTATGAGCAAATCGTGTACATAGGTATCTCCAAGGACATTGAGGACGCTACGATGTTGGCCTTCCTCAACCGGCTGTCAATTTTGCAAAAAAATACCCACACCCCTCTTATACTAGCAAGATGCCCGTGCATTGCACGGAACATCAAGATCTTGTGGGAGAAAAGGATGAATGAAGGAAGTCCTTATGTGCAAATGTGGAGAGGAGTGCGGGTAAATTGTCACAGTTTCCTTCCTATCCGTTAGATATAGATCGGACGACCCATATTGCAGGATGGCAGGCACACCATCATCACCAACTCTGCTTTTTTATAGGCCGTCCGATTTATATCTGATGGATAGGAAGAAAACTATGGCAATTTTGCGAAAAGAAACCTACACCCCTCTCCAAATTTGCAAATAAGGCCTTCCCTCGTTCACCCTTTTCTCTCACAGGATAAACTACTCATACAAATGCATCTTGATGTTCTGTGCAATGCACGAGGATGTTTCCTTGGTGGTCTCTCTAGCGTGGCGTGGCCATAGTTGCAAGTTGACGCCCCTTGAGATGCCGACGTTGAGTGGCACTCGGATTTTGTCCGATGAGCTGGTAAGATGAGTTTGATCATGTAGTAAATGCATTATAAAGACTACTTCCATGTCCATTTCCCTAATTCTCTCCCTGCCCACTGTTTCACAGGTTAGGCTTAGTACGAGTGGAGATTGGCTTGCATATGTACGGGAGGGTACCGACATCAATTTGCACAACATTTACAACGGTGTCACTATTCCCGTAGAACCTTTGTCCAACATTGGGATCAGCCATGCAACGGGCCACCGCCTGAATTGGTACGATGGAACCATGGTGAGATTGAAGAAGATAGCACGAACCTTGCACATGGCGGTCAAAGGTGGACGATGTTGTCCGCGGCCGATTTGTTGCCGTACGAGTACGAAGACGCTGTGCTCCTTTCTAACCGCATCTTCTCCGTGACAAACCAGGGGACTTGTTTCGTATGGGACACATCCAACGGTATACTCCCTCTCTCCCAGTTTATTTGTATTGAATTTTTTCGTTTTATAAGTTTCAAATTCAAATTTAGAGCTCCACACCACATGTTGAGATTACAATGTCCATTAAATCGTTGCGTGCATGTATAGTAAAGAAACAAATCTCGAGTTTGCCATGAGTTCGTGCAGCGGTAGTACCACAAGGCCTGGCGCAGGAGTTACATTTACCTCTCAGGGCCCTTGGGTCTGAGCTTCAGTGCCTTATGACACCTGCCTTTGAGTCAATAACAAGTGGACCCGATAGGTGGCTGGTCCACATGTAATTCTCCCAAAGGCAGAGGGGCAGTGGGGCCGAGAGGGGTGAGCCGCAGGTCGGGGGACGTGTGGTGTCATGGGTTCGAGCAGCGTCATGGGAATCGCGTGTGGCTATGGTAGAAACTTGATGCTCGCCGCATTTCAGTTGGCCCATATGTCATGCACATAAAGGCAGAGGGGCGGTGCGGCCGAGAGGGGTGAGGCGCATGTCGGGGGACGTGGTGCCATGGGTTGAAGCAGCGTCATGGGAATCGTGAGTGGCAGTGGATGAAACGTGATGGTCGCCGTAGTTGAACTTCCATGTACAATTTGTCATGTCTACGGACACATGCATTGCATACCGATCACTGGAAGGAGTAGTAGAGAATGCTAGGCGGATAAATAGTTCCTTATAGTCAAGCGGACCCATGCTAGTACTTGTTCCAAAGACATGCACACCATCAAAATATTCCATCTATATCACTATACATAGAGAGGGAATGTTTTTTTACAAAAGAGGAAATAGTCCATCCATCCATAATGCCCTGCTTCTAGTGCAGCATCTTCTTCTTCTTGTTGTTGTTGTTGTTGTTGTTGTTGTTGTTGTTGTTGTTGTTGTTGTTGTTGTTGTTGTTGTTGTTGTTGTTGTTGTTGTTGTTGTTGTTGTTGTTGTTGTTGTTCTCATTTTCTGTGAGAGACGGCTTCGCAACAAGCTCTCTGGACCTTGCAGCTATCTCGAAACTCACACGGGCATCGAGGGCAACATATTTTATCCGCTCATACATCAAGGTATAATTTTCCCATCCAGACGACCTTAATGCCAGCGTCTCGTCACCCTTCTGAAGATTTGTTCCGAGCACAAAATTTGCTACCTCGAATAGGGATGGTGTCGGTTTACCAGAATCTTCTACATGAATTTTTATTTTGGTTTGTAGGTCAGCAATGCTTTTCAAATCAAGGTTGTACGGCTCCAACTTATTTTTGTCCCCTGCGATGGCTGCCCCACAGAAGTATATGTCCTCCCGAGACAAGAAATCGTGAAGCTCACCTGGTATGGAGGCACGTATATGATGTGGTACACCAAAACATCATCTTTGAGGCACAGCTGAAGGACGGCGGCGCATTGGATCTTCCCAGTGGCATGCTCTGTGTACTCTGCGTAGAGACAAATGACCTTCATCTCCACCTTTTGGAAGGAGTTGGATACATTGTTGATCCACTTCCCAACAACCCTTGGGTGGTCGGTGATTGTGGCAACTATGCTCAACGAGCCTTCGATGAGGACATGTTGGACGCTAAAAACATGCATCTCGATCTGTTTCGCCATTTGCAACCACTGGACCTGAGGGCTATGGTTTGGAGAATTAGGATTAGATGCCTAGTCTAACCGAAGAAGATGATTATTTATAGGGGCTTCGGAAATACTCCAGGAGGATGTGAAGAGGTTAAAACAATGTTAATGCAGTGTGGTTTGGATGCAAATGAAGATCAAGCAGTAGTGAAGAAGCCGAGGAAAATTGGTTCCCGATGGAGAATTAAATGGGAGAAGTTATGCGCATGCAAGAGGAGAGCTGCGGTGGTTTGACTGCTGCATGCAATGGATTGGACGGGCTCTTCGGTTGCCTTTTGTCTCTCCCACATGCATAGAATGGCCCACTTGCATGCTACAGTTTATTGGCTAGAGTCCGGCTGCAGCTGCTCATGCGTACGCTAATTAATGTTGTGAATGCGGGGCATGGAGGGAAATGGGAGCATGCAAAAGGGTATATACGAAGTTATGCGTAGACAAAAGAGGACCGGAGGGAGTACTACTCATGTTCCTACTACTCCTACTAGTAGTAGTTGTACAACTGTGGTACACTTGATGGTCAAAATACTATTATTCATCCGGACCTCACAGTGAAGTGACAAGACCCTGCGCCCAAGGTGACACCAGTCCAGGCGGCGTGTCCGGGTTACCAAAGTCAGCCTCACCTTGTGCACTGTGCAGTCACTGTCACCGCCGCTATATAGCATGCCTCGCCTCGTCTCCCTCTCCCCTAGCACCACTCCATCTCCATCTCCATCTCCGTCTCGCCAGAGATCTGAGGTCAATCTTCATCATCTCACTGTGCCCCCGCATACCCTCGCCTCGCTTGCCTCCCCAAGTACCACTATCCCCTCGCTAGCTGCTCCAACACCGAAAGCCTTCTCCCCCGTAAATCAAGACCACCAAAACCCCACCTTCCAAACTCCACCATGGCCGAACGCGAACCGCGCAGCATCCATATGAGCCGCGATTGGAGCAATCTCCCAAGTGACGTCCTCGACCTTTGTTGTTCGTGTATGGATATGTTGAGCGCCCTGCGGCTGGCTGCATGCTCGAGGGGCATGCACACAACCATCATCGAAGCGAGGCCTAAGCTTTTCAAGACACCATGCTTGCTGCTATCTGGTCTTGCGAGATTTTCTCACCATAATACAGAGCCGTACTTGATGCCCCTCGACTTCAATCCGACCTCCATTAGCCGAAACTTCTTTGCAGGTATGTAGTGGGTCGCCGTTCATCATTTCCCTCGACTTCGATCCGATCACCATCGCCTGAAACTTCTTGCAGGTACGTACTGGGTCGGCATGAACTCCCAATGGATGGCTCCATCAGAGAAGACGGGCAAAAGTTGGTGCTCGTGAACTTCCAGACCTCCCATGAGATTATCCTTCCTACGTTGGATGATATAGAGTTTTACCTTCGTGGTCCAAGTCATCTAGATTACGTAGTCAGTTGGATGCACCTTGTTTTGTAGAAGATTGTAATCTGCTAAGTACCCACACGACATGTGGATTACGCAGACTTCAAGCTAATTGTGTTGTTCGACAAGGGACTCGCCTATCTTTCCGCCGGTGCCTTCTTTAGCTGGAGACATCTCAGCTCGCAGTGGATCATCGTCAAAGCTGATACACACTTCTGTGATGCTATTGAACACAATGGCGTCATCTACGCGATCGACAAAGCAGATTGCACCACATATTGTTGGGACGACACGTGTAAGTTGTTTCCGTCTGATGTTAATGATGACGCCATGACACTGTTTGAACTTTTTGTGATGATTGGCATATCCCTGTTTGAGCAGAATTTGAGTAGAACTATGGCAATGTATTAGAGACACCGTAAATCAGCTATATTTGGAATGAGTTAATTCATGCGATTGTGACCATGTCATTACAGCCAATTTGTACCCCTAAATAATCAAACTGTTAGCAAGATATTGATATTCTCCTTATTTTATAGTAATCTATATACTACTAAATATGAGTGTGTATCAATGGCCATGTTAGTTTCCTCATTTTCATGATGTAGAACCATGCATCACACCGTTGATTTCATCTAACCATACATTAGGGAAGTAAATGTGCATATGGAGAACTCTATATTTTGAAGTAGTGAAATCCTGTAATGCTTACCATGTGTACATACCTATGTTCGCCCTTCAACAATCAATAGCTAGAATAATATGCTCACAAATTTTTTCCCCACAGAACATGAGTATATAACAACGCATGGTCTATTAGTTTCCTTGAAGAATTTGTTTGTGAGGACAGAACATGATTACATAACATGCATGACATGGTAGTTGCTTGTGAAGAATCGATTGTGAGATAACATGAGTATAACCATGCATGGCACTTCTATATTTTCGAACCCAGTATACATTTCCCTGTATTTTCCTCCTAGTTCCAATAGGGACATATCAATGATGTTTCTTGCATTATCCTACTCATACTCTGAACAATGCTGATCTTACATTGACAATGCCTGCCCTTTTTGATATGATGCAGTGTACCTACAGTTACTGCCCTTTGTAATTACACCACCTTTGAAAAAAATAGGGAAGCACAACTGGTTCCTCGCTCGATCAGAGGACGATAAAAGACTAATGATCATTCGGACACATGATCCGGAAAAGTTATATTGCAAAAACCCCACTGTATGCAAGCACTGTGAAATACGTGAGTATCCAGACAGTGGTTGTCACGTCTATGAGTAGGATACCAGCTTGTTGGGGCCTGCCGGATTTTTGAGTTGGAGGCGGGTAAATAGCCTTTGTTCATACTCCCTGTTTCTCGGACTCAATTATCCGATTAACCAGCAGATCACCGTTGGCAAGGACATTGATGGCAGAGAGGCTCTGTTTGCTATGGAAAATTGTGTCTACACGGCGAGCCCTAGGAGTTTGGGAGAAAACTCCCCTGATTGTCAACGGTACAGCCTGCAGCCAAAAGAAGGTGAGAATGACAAAGGCATTTGGATTATGTTTGATCCTAGGATGTGTCGAGTCCGACAAGCAGCGATGTGGTTCAAGCCTTCAGGTTGATAGGTAATTGGGCTGTTGCGTCGAAAGGGTGGAGTACTGGTGTCTCCGGATCACTGGTGGCTGAACCGGGGATGCAAATTATGATGGTGTTGGATCATTCCTCTTCGAATGACTTGTTGTCTTTGGTGCTTGTTCTAGATGGGTAGTTCTCTCTTTTCTTATGCATATTCCTTGTCATTTGGTCATCCTCGTCTATGTCACTCTTACTATGTAGTATTTGCCTTTATTTAGAATGTCATTCTTGTCTGGATCACGAGAGTCTGAGCGCTGTAGATGGGTGCATTTTGGTGGTGTAGCAAGACATCTTATGAACTACAATGTCTTGCTGTTTATGTCAATAGTAGTCACTAGTTAGTGTTTGAATGTTGTATATATCGTGTCTCGAACAACTGGTGGGCTAAATGAGGGCATCACCATTCTCCAGTGTTCAAAGTATATCTCCTTTTTTCAAGTTATAATTTGAGCTTAGTGTCTTTTCGATGATGTATAGTTGTTTGGGCCAGTGAGGTGTCGTTGAATATGGGCCAAGTAGTAACATAATGCCAAATAGCTCAATTATGACTCTCAAACCGGGCTCTCAAAAGATCCTCAAAAAAATGGCCGGGCTCTCAAAAAAATAAAGAATAGGGACTCTTAGGCCGACATGTGGGCGCCACCGGTGTTTTCGTGTGCTTGCGCGCCAAGAGCATATTGGCGTGTGTTCGAAATTCATGCTACCTTTTCATCCCCAATCAACCCCCACCTCTGGAATCTCGATTCCTACTCCAGTTCCCCCAAATCCCCTCCTGTACTCCCTGTACTCAAGCGCACTATCATGTCGCCGATCAACGCGGATCTCTGAGCCGGAGATCCTGAGGTCCGTCCTGCCTTCGGGCGCTGCGTGCTATCACTCAACAGTGGCATGGCGGCGCTTGACGACTAGTTTGCTGGCAAAGTGTTGATGGTAACCATCAACGGCGACCGGCCTCCCATCTCGCCGGACAACCTTGTCAAAGCTCTTGGCATTGCACACGGCATCCAAATAAGTGACTTGCTCGTCGAAGTCTGTGCGTCACCGGCTGATTTCTTCGTCAGGTTCCGGACAACTTTTGACTGCAGTCATGTGTTCGAATCTTCCCAGCGTTTGTTCTGCGATGGCGCGCTGGTGAGCTTTGACCAGTGGCACCCAGGATGGGGCTCCGTGCCCTCTGAGCTTGAGTTTTTAACAAAGCTTACCTTCCACGACATGCCTCGACGTGCTTGGAACGGTGAGTCCATGAATGAGCTTATCAACGACCTTGGAGGTGAGCTTGTAAGTATGTTTGTTCCTCCAGACAGCTGGGCTCTGACGGTTATGGCATGGATGAAGAAGCCGTCCACCATACCTAAGGTGATTGGTGTTGAGATACCGGTGCAGGAACCGAGGTTGTACTATTCGTCGCCACCAAGGCCGCTGCGGACCATGTTAGGGATGTACCTGTATCGAGTGTTCATGCATGTCGAAGAAGTGGTCAATCCATCAATCGAAGTCCTGTCACCGCCGCCGGTGCCCGGGACCGTTGACGACGTCCATTACAGGAGTCAACGTCAGACTTTCCCCGTGTTGCTCAGAACGATGGATGGCACAGGGCCTACTCCATCACGCAACGGAGGCCACTGCTTGTTTGGGAGAAGAGGCAAGGTTGGCTGCCTGGATGTGCTCTAATTTGAGGAAACAACTGAATCTTGTCAGATGACTTGTTCTATTTTTTTACCTGTACTTTTTTTAGAAAGGGTTGTACGTCAACTTAATGTTCTAGCAGAACTTATATATTGTGTTGTCTGTCTATTTTCTTTGCATAACATTCAAGATATTTCCCCGTCATTGATAAAGATGATGAACTGTTATGTACGAATTCATTGGTTTCAACATAGCCCTACCCGTAGCGATCCACTGCTTCCACCCTGATTGTGCCGCCTGCGTGAAATTTTTGTATGCAAGTTCAGTGTGCTATGATGTTCTATATGATTGTGTCAACTATATAAGTTTTTACTGAGCATCATCAATGGATATGGCTGAAAGATGTATTTACGAGCATCGACCGATGGGTATCTCTCTCTATCTCTCTCACACACACACGCACAAGTGGGACCGGTTGAACTATTTCTTCGCTCGTGACAACTTTTAATTAGGTTCCATTGTACTCTAACTTTTTTCTTAAGTTATTAATTGAGCTCAGTGACTTCAAAAAGTTGTACAGAAGCCTTGTTTGGGCCTTTCCGGCATCGCTGAATGTGGGCTGAGTAGCCATGTAAGGTTGTACTGTACTACATAGGCCTTTTTTCAACATCAGCAATGCATCTGGGCCGACAGTTGTACACAATCCGGGTCAACTTGTTATTCTCCGCCCCGCTGGGCTGCAAATCTTTCCTAGGAGGGATGCATTAGGCTTAACAATAAAAATGGGCTTTAAGAAATAATAAATGGGATGTAATTATAAAAACTGGGCAGTAACTATAAAAAAATGCACCAAACACGTAATTAGTTTATAAAAAATTACTTTTGGATTTTGAAATTTTAATTTCATTAATTGTTGCATGTGCATTGTTTCGTTGGATTTTTATGTAATACAAATTTATAATGAAATTGTATTTAATCTAACTAGAAATTTCAGGACAAAAATATTTCGGATCCTATCAAAATGTGGGAAATTTTATTGAATTCTGTTGTGTGTGATTGGTTGAAATTATTAATCGTTGTCCTAGCTAGAAAATTGGTTGTACTTTTAACAAACTGTAAATGGGTTGTAGTAAATTCCATTAGAATTCAAAAATGGGCTGTGCATTCTTACAAATCGCAAATGGGCTATAAGTTCTCTGCGACACACTTGTGGGCCTACTAAGTTGATGCATATGCAAGGCTTTGTCAACTTATAGTCAACACACGGTTCTAGCAGCTGTGTCCGTTGGCTGTCCATCCAACGGATGTCGTGCTTCTTCTTCAATCTCAGATACTCTAGCTTCAGCCACCCAAAAAATGATTCCTCCCCTTGACATCTCGGGCGCACCGTTTCAGAGGCTGGCCTGTGGGCCTACTAAGTTGACGCGTACCAAGGGCTTTGTCAACTTAGTCAATATAACCGATTCTAGCTGCAGTGACCGTACGATGTCCATCCAACGGTGGTTGTGATTCTTCAACCTCTGGTCTTCTTGCTCCAGCCGCCCAAACTAGCGCCGGTCGTGCTGCCTGCTCCTGCCGCCCATGGTCGGCTATGCTACCACGGAGGCCTCACCTCCCCCTACCACTCCCACCGCTGGCTAGGCCCTGCGGCGACGACATCCTCACACCGCAGCCGAACTAGTGAACCCTCATACTCCTCTCCGCGTGGGCATCCACTGCCGCGTCTTCCCCGGCTCCGTGTCATCCCCTTCCTAGGCCTCTCCATCGTACACCGCCTTGGTGCTCTCGGTGCGACGTGGTCAATGTGGTCAACGTCCGACTTCCATCGAAAGAGTACTGTACGTGGAGAGGCTGACAGCTGGGCCCATGGCTGCAGCAAGGAAGTGCCTCCTTATTACACGGAAAATAATTATTCCTCCACCTGACAGCAAGACCCACCGGATGGGCCACCATATTTCGCGAAAAAAATGTTTCCCCCTTGACTGCTGGGACCCACCAGCTACATCTTTGCACGCAAGGAAGTGTGTCCATAGTATGAGCAAAAAATGATTCGCTCCCTGACTGCTGGCACCCACCAGCTACATCTTCGCACACAAGGAAATGCGTCCATATTACGGGCAAAAAAACCGATTCGCCCCCTGACTGCTGGGACGCACTAGCTACATCTTCGCACGCAAGGAAGTGTCTGATAGTGGGGACCCACTCAGTCGAAGCGTACATAGCGTTGTCATTCTGGTCGCGAACGTGTACGTACATACTGGTCGATCGGTCTGTCTGCAGGCTGCAGCGATGAACTGTGGCCCTGTAAGGAAGGGCACATGTGGTAGTAGAGGCGCGCACGTGTGGTAGTAGAGGCACGCATGTACATGTATGTACAGCGGCTAGGGTGCAAGAAAGTAAATACGGCCACGTACATACATAGGGGCAGGGTCTCAAACGCCTACTCGTGCATACGTACAGCCAGGGCTCGTGTACTTGGCTGTGGCTAGGTCAGAACGGAGAAACTGCGTTGTCGTCGTGTTCATGGGGAGGTAACGGAATGCATCGTGTTCATCGGGAGGCAACATAACACGTGTTGTTCATCGGGAGCCAACTGGCTTGGACGGAACAACCGATGGAAACGAGGCCTGGCGTACCGTAGAACGGAGGAAACGGCCTTGTGTTCGACCGGCCACGGTGGAAATGGGATCCTGTTCATCGGGAGGGGTCTGGAGTACCGCAAAACGGAGGAAAAGGTCCTCCTACGGGCAAAACAGGGTCCTGTTGATTGGGAGGGGTGTGGCGTACCGCAAAACAGAGGAAACAAACTTGTGATGGAGCGCTACGGTCAAAATAGGGGTCCTGTTCATTGGGAGGGGTGTGGCGTACCGCAAAATGGGACTCCACGGGCTACTATTCATCTTCACCGTCAACTGCCTCCACGGGCTACTATTCATCCACCATCGACTGCCTCCACGGGCTCCTGTTCATCCACTGTCGACCTCCTCTAGCCTCCACCTGCGACTGTTCATCCACGGACTCATGTTTATCCAGGCTCCACCGCGCGCTCCTCCACCGGCTACTGTTCAACCAGCCCTCTCCATGGGTGTCCTATTCAAACACCCCTCCACGGGCTACTGTTCATCCAACCCTCCACCGGCTACTGTTCACCAAGCCCTCCACGGGGTCCTGTTCATCCAACCCTCCACAGGGTCCTGTTCATCCACCGGCTCGATCGATCGGGGTACTATTCATCCAGCGGCAACGGCCTCTACTACCATGGGGTCCTGTTCATCCAACCCCCCACCAGGAACTGTTCATCCAAACCCCCTCAACAACGCTCACTATTCATCCAGATGCAACATCGATCGGCTTCAGTTAGCAGCAGTAGCGAAGGAATTACACTCGGGTTCAATTAACAGCAAGGGATCGATCGATCGCTCGGGTTCAGTAACGTGTAGCCTGTAGTGCAATCGCTTGGGTTCAGTTAGAGCCCAACGCCTCGCTCGGGTTCAGTTAGAGCCCAACGCCTCGCACACACACGCGTACGTACGAGATAAACGTGCATCGCTTGGCTCCCGACCACCCACCATAACCGGGAACTCCCCAATATTTTCCTCGCCCTCGCTTCTACCACGGTTTTTTCTATCATGGACGGCCCAAAGAATGTCATGCAGCTGCGTCTCCGGCCCGCCCAGGACGAAAAGCCCATTTTCTGTCATGATTTTTTGTCATAGAAGTAGGACACCACCACATCTATGATGATACCGGGTTTTGTCACAATTATTGTCATAGAAGTGTCATAAGTATGACAGTATTTTTTTTCGTTCGGCCCAAAATGTCACAGATGTGTCTTTTTTGTAGTGTCTATGTTCACATACAACGGGTGCAAGCCAGTTTCGCACACGCTAAATACTCGGGTTAAATTTGACGAGCCTAGCATATGCAGATATGGCCTCGGAACACTGAGACCGAAAGGTCGAACATGAATCATATAGTAGATATGATCAACATAGTGATGTTCACCATTGAAAACTACTCCATCTCACGTGATGATTGGACATGGTTTAGTTGATATGTATCGCGTGATCATTTAGATGACTAGAGAGATGTCTATCTAAGTGTGAGTTCTTAAGTAATATGATTAATTGAACTTTACACTACAAAAAAAGACACTTCCATGATGATACGTGTTTGTCACAGTAGGTCTTTTCTGTCATGCATGTACATCCATGACGATTTTATGGAAGAATCAAGATAGTCACACCTGTGCTGTCGTAGAAGTGTTCCATGACATTACCAAAATTATCATCACTGAAGTGTCCACTGCCATGACGATAAATCGCGCGTCATAGAAGTGCTTTCGTCAAGGGTGATCGACAAGTGGCATCCACCATAAGGGGTCGCCGTTAAGCTATCGGGTCCGGTTTTGGATCCAATAACCCGTTAACAGCCCAAACCAATGAGGATTTTCCACGTGTAAAATTGTCATTGGTCAGAGGAAACATGTGTTGGCTCACCGTTGGGACAGATGTCATCCATTCATTAGACAGGAGGCGCCTATGATACGTCGACATATGGCACAGCCCAACAGAGGCCCATTCCGGTGAAAAGGCCGGTCCATTTGACTTATTCAAAAGGTAACGGGCCGGCCCATGGAAAGCTTGTTAACGGCTTGTTCGTATATAGCCCATTTACGACCCGCTAACTCACGACCCGTTACGGCCTATGGAAATTAAGCCCAGTAGCTTCATCTAGGCCGTCCAATATGATTCTAGCCCATTGTAACTTCCGGCCCATGTAAGGCCCATGATGTCTTTCAGCCCATACGAGGCCATTTGTAAATCTTGGCCCATTAACCGCCGTGGTGAATCTGGCCCGCAATGAACAATGTGCCGCTTTATACCCATTAACAGCCCATTATTCCATTGGGCCGTTTCCAACCCGTGTTATCTTTCGGCCTTCTCAGGGCCCGTTTATTCTTGGGCTTATTTCCAGCATTCGATTACTTACGACCCATTACTAGCCTTTTCTATTTGTGGGCCAAATTCAGCCCTTGGTTACAGTCGGCCTGTTTGCGGCCCGTTAATCCTTTGGGCCGTTTTCATAGCGTCATCAAATACGGTCGATAACGACGACCCATTATGGTCGGGCCATGAACGGATGATTCCAAATCTAGCCCATTTACGGCCCATAATGCAGTCTGTTATTGGCTTATATTTGGTCGACCGATCATACGACCCGTAGAAGGCCCATTGATGATACGGCCCGTAGAAGGCCCATTGTTTCTACAGCCCTTATAAGTCCCATTATTTCTATGGCCCGTAGGAGGCCCATGGTAACTATAGTAAATATGTAGCCCATGGTTATTGTGGCCTAGTTTTAAAAAATAGGTTATTGTGGCCACGAGCAAACCGCGGAAAAAGAACTGCACTGACTACAAGAAAACAAATAAACAAGACATCAAGGAAATAAATAAGCAAGCAACTTACGCTAGGCTATCATTGCTATTACACATATTATATCCACTAGGCATCAAAGTTCACCACTAGTGCAAATATAGGGAACAAAGCCGCATATCATATACGTTGGTTGTCAAAGTTGGTGACCAGTGCAAATAAACGTCGTAGCTAAACAAGTACATAACTGAAACCACTTCAGAAGATCTCAAGAAAAAATATCCTGGGTACCCATAATGCTGGCAAGATGCTTAGCAAGCTTACTAACTTTCTCTTGTTTGGCGCTTAAATCCTCCAGCACTTGTTGTTGCACCAGAAAGTTTGCATCTGAATTCTGCAGGGACTTCCTCAGTCCTTCGGTTTCCTGTCGCATAACATCTGATCAATGTCTTTCAACTTGAAGTTGAGGCTCAAGAAGCCAAACTGATTCAGGCAGTGAGTTCGAAGAGCTGGTGCCAGCAGTAGTAGCCAGTAACTCGAACACTACATGAAGACAAGACTTTGGGGTTGTCACAGTGTCTTCAATATGGTTTTTATGAGATTTCTTGGAGACCAACAGGGATGTCTCACTATCTTGAACCTTATCTGCATTACTTCCTTTACCATTGCATAACGGGGTACTCTTCTCCAATATTTTATCCACGTTCTAAAAGAGAAACAAACAAAGACATCACAGGTTTACCATGTTGTATATGAAACTCATTTTGTTAAACCAGTTTAGTAGTAAGATGGACACGATAACAACATGAAACAAACATATATCTATGTAGTATGGTCACTGTATGGTCTATATCATTCTAGTTTATGTTGCCAAATCAAGATAGAGACAGTTCGAATCATATCTATTTAAGACAAAGCAGCATAGACAGAGTATAAGTATGGGAAACTACACGGCAATAACAACACTTGTAATGTGCATGGCATGAGAACATAACTGTTTATTCAATTGAAAATGAAATAAACATAGAGCAAGTTACAACAGCAAACACGTTAAAGAAACAGATTTAAAACATACTTGTAGCGCAATTGGAGTTTCAATTGCATCCTTCAAATTTGAAATTAGTTGGATGAGTAAACACAGTGATGCAAGAGCAAACTAGTATGAACCATAGCTACGTAACCCGACCTGAGAACAATTATTCTTCTGCTTTAAGCATCGACTTGGGGTTCGGAGTGGTGGTCCTTGTGCTTTGGGCACTGAAGTTGCCTTACTAACTGCTCGTGTTTGGGTGCTTTGTGGTGAAGATGGTGCTGTGTCAACTGGAACTGGGTTACTATCTGCTGGGGTTGGGGTTAGAAGGGGTGTAGCTGGTTCTCTATCCAACTAGGTAGGGGTACAACTTGCGTGAGTCTAGGTTATGTGTGGCGGGGCTGGTTCTTGGGCAAGTACAACCGTGGTTCTATCTGCATCGACAGGTAGCACGATCTTTTCTGAAGACTGTGTTTTTACTCTCACAAATACTACCATCACCCCCTCCAATTGAAATGGCTGATAAATAAGAAAAGTAATTGAATGTACAGACATTGTAAGATAGACAGGTGCAATGGATAGTAGAGAAGAAAACAGGGCATGAAATAATTCACATTTATGTTCTCTAACCAAACAGAATAGCAGGACATAATTTCACATATATGATGGCTAATTAAATAGGATAGCATGACACAATTTCACATGTATGATGGCTAACTAAACAGGATAGAATGACATACTTCAAAATATGATGACTATGCAAACAGGATGACATGATGTAACTATACGATGTGTCTATTAAAGTGGTTGGAATGCCATAAATCACAAACATGTAGTCGATGGAAACATGATGGCATGATATAATTCACGGATAGAATGACATAATTCAAAATATGATGACTAGGTAAAATGATGAGATGATATAACTATATTATCTCTTTAGAAAATGGGTTGGCATGCCATAATTCAAATACATACTGTCTATGTAAACATCATGGCATGATATAATTCAAATATATGATTTATATACTAAGCAAGTGAGCAGAGGGCAATCACATATATGATGTGTCAACTAAGGAGATGGCATTCAATATTGTTTATATGATGTAAAAACTAAGCATTGCAATACAACATATGCATGATATGAGTAATATAACCCTGCCAAGTTTGAGCATACACCTCAGGGGGATAATAGGACTGGTCATCTACCTCTGAATCCTCCTCTAAAGAGCTATCTGTAACCAGCAAGATATCTGCTTCAGCATGTAGCATTGTCTGCTCTGAAGACCTTGTTTTCACTCCAGATTTCTCCATCACTAATTCAAATGGCTGATGCACGGGAAGAGTAATTGAATGTACTAAAATTGTTGACAAATTTAACACGTAATAAAAAATGATGGCATGATATAATTGACATATAAGATAACTGGCTAACCAGGGTGGCATTGCAAAATTCACATATATGATGCCTAGCTAAACAAGATGGCATTGCATGATTCACATATATGATAAAGAAACTAAATAGATGGCATTCACACAAAGCTTGTCTAAACTAAGAAGATGGCATATTTGACGTATAAAGCAAGCAATGCAAGGCACCATATGCATGATATTACCAACATCAGCATGCCAAGTTAGAGCGAAGACCTCAGGGGGTAAATAGGAGTGGTCTTCCCCTTCTGAATCCCCCTCAGAACAGTTATCTTCCTCTCGATTACAATCCGAAATGGGTGGAGGGGGGCTGCCTTTGCGCCCACCATGGAGCGACGCAAGGCTCATCTCTTTTTCTCTACATGTTCAGTTCCATTGTGTACAATAACTGACATGCATAGCAATAAAACATAGTGAGATTATGTAAGGAGTGTATGCACAAATCCAGAGTGATGGTAGCAAACTGTGGACAGACCCAAAACCAATGATAGCAGGCAGATAATAGCTTTAGTTAAAAAATACAGATAATGGCTCCTTTAATGTTTGTTTGCACCCAACATGAAACTCATAGTAGACACCCGAGATTAGCCAGATAGTAGACATATAATACTGATTGCTGCCCCAATATGTACCCCACAACCATTTAAAAACTCAAGTTTCAGCATTAGTTTGGACCTGACTCAGAGTCTAATAGGTGAACATGATGATAAAGTAGCATGCACTATTGTAGGATGCTGCTAACATGAAACTACGATCAGAGACCCTGTGTGAAACTATGTGCGATGCCATAGTCGCAAACGGTGCTGTATGAAAACCATTAGAAATGTGTAAAACGTTTGCGATGACGGATGCATCAAACATGGTTAAGGTTTTAGTTACATGTGCGATGAAGGACATACGGTTCAGTTCAATGAACGGTTTGCAATGAGGAGGAACAAAAGAAACATGCAGCCAAATGGAGGTGTGTGCGATACATAGCATACGGTTCACTCGGATGAACTGTTTGTGATTAGGCAACACAAAAGAAATGATCAGCCAGATCAAAGGTGTGTGTGATAGACGGCATGCGGTTCACTCAGATGAACTGTTTGCGTTGAGACATGAGAACAGAAACGGTTCAACTTAACAAGATGTGTGTGATACGCGGCAAACAGGTCTGTAATCAGAAATGTGTCTAAAGACCCATAAGAACACAGACGGTTGCTGCTAATAAGACGTGTGTGTTGTGAGCAAACGGTTGCTGGTATACAATTGTGAGTGATTGATGAAAACATCACCGAAGTGTTCCATCATTTAGTCCGTGTGCGATGTGATTTTCTTTGTCCTCACACCATCTACGCTTTGTCAACAGAGCATCAACATATATACTTAAAAATGCAGCATTGCATAACCAAATTAAGCATACAATTACACAAGTGAGTACACACATAACATTTGCACACATCAAAGTAAGCAATTACATGCATACTAAAGTAGGAGAAACGAGGATCTAATCATCTACTTATTGTTGCAATGACGCTTGCCATTGCTCTGCTTCCGGCTGGATCCCTGGCCATTTTGGGGAAGGTGGGACTTCCTCATGTCAACGATCCGCCGGTACATGTCGTAGCTCATGTACGCATCCTTGGCCGCGTACACGACGTGAGTTTTGTCGAGTTTCTCCATCCAGGCCGAGTGCCAGGCACGCTTGTCCTTATTGCACAAATCCTTCATGTCTCTATAGTAGGGGTCGATGATGGCCTCGGCGAGGTGAACCAGTGAGTCCTTCTCATGCTCCTTGCTGCCCCAGATCTTGTATTGGCCCTGGATGTCGACAAGATTCTGGCAGGCGATGCCCGAACTCTCGAGCGCCTTTACAATCTTTGGTGATGTCCACTGTAGCAAATATGTAGTGGGGGCTATTGACAAACCTGGAGAAACGCTCGCAAGACCTTGTGGCCAGGCAGTAGTGGTAGACGAGGACGTGGTGGCGCACACACATCTGGGCAACGACGACCTTGGGACGAGACCCGACATGAGCGCGGGTGTACTCGAGGTCGAACCCGACCACCTTGTACTTCTCCTCGGCAAGCAACAACTCCATGATGTGGATGGAGTGCTCCGCCCAGACCGGGTCGTTGGTGTACACCACCGAGAGGTCCATGAACCTTCTGTGGGTGTCCACCATGGCACGCATGGTGCACTGCTGCTCGTCGTCGGCAGCCGCTTGGAGCGCCATTGGAGCCACGCAGGATACTCTCTAAGAATTTCTCGTGGTGGGTGTGCTTCTTGCAATGGTGGGCGCGATCGAAAGGTTAAAGAGACACAAGGGTAGGTTAAATGGCCGCTGTAATAATAAATGGGGTCGGCTGGCCTGTAACCGTCACATCTTGTCACGGCGTTCATAGCGGAGGATTCCAGAATCCAGTGCATGCTTGACAACATCGCACCCCAGGCGTGGACACGCGAGTGCGATAATTAATTCTGCGCTCTATAGTGCACACGGTGGAAGAAACCAACTGTGTGCAATAATGTCGAAGATCACAGTCAAGTTAGCTATACAGATCGTGTGCTGTGATATCGACAAGGTAAACTGATTCGAGAATGGTTAATAAAATCTAATGCCATCACATATTAAGGTCAAAATATTGCTAGCAATATACGAGTCTCATACGATGCCATTTCAATGATTGTACCACAAAACCTCGAAATGTTACAACATTCAAATTCCAGAGTTATATGGCTCAGATTCTAAGATTACAAGGTTCAAACTGATATTAGAAATGAAATTCAGCCCATCAGCTGCAAACGCTCGCGCTGATGCGCTGAACATGGATATCAGAGAGGATCAAAATAATATCACCGCTTCTAAGTCTGGCTTCAAAACCCCACAATTTTTGCAAAGGGGTTAACCACTCAGAAGTCATGTATGGGGTTGACCTGATGACTTCCGATTACTCTGTCATCTGATGTTCCAAAATGAAATTGAACATTTTTGGAGCCTACTCCATTCTGCTGCAGGCGCCGGCGCTGAGCAACAAACCATTCATTTTTGCGAAATAACTATAGGGCAAACCTCATTTCCTTCAGCACCCTTGCTCTGAGAACAAAGAACCTGGCGAATATAATCTCCAGTATGGTCCCTCGGTAGGAGTTCAAAGTAATTTTTGAGAGATGCAGATCTAGGAATTCGATGTGATTGTTATATTGTATCACATTATCCACCACTAGGCCTAATCTTATTTGCAAAAGAAGAAAACGTGTTAGTGCCTACATGCAGTTTTGAACATTACTACAAGCCTAGCTATTTGGTTTGCAGGATTTTTCAAATGCACTAACATGCCATCTTCTATTTGACTTGATTAACATGGGCATTTGATTACACTCTAGAAAAATGTAGCCTTCTTCACAAGAGGTTGGAGTGGATGAAAAGGTCCCTAAGAAAACCTGTATAGATGAATCCAAAGGAGAAATGCTTATTGATTGTAACCATATGGATCAAGCAACCAATATGGGGTGGGGCATGTATGTACTGAAATCCTCCAAAAGAGCCTTCAGAAATCGTAGTACATTGTCATTGTAAACTTGGAAAAAGGTGTCACAAATTGAACTCCCTTATGGTTAACATTTAATAGGAAATGAACATCACCTCGATATATAGCTTCTCCAGGCACGGAAAGCATCTCAGGAAACTGACAACTTGCTCCAGGTCGGGCCCGATAGATTCTAGTGCCAAGACCTTCACTGCGCGTAGTTTCAGGGTCAAGCTTGTCAGAATCATTTTCTGAATGACTGTCAGACAAACATCTTCAAAATTAGAAATAATGTTAATTTGTAGAAGGAGAGGTAGAAGGCGGCTATTGTACCTAAACAAGTGTGGATCCAATAACAAGTTCGGAGTATTTGTCAGATGAGTAGCCCACCACTATCAATTTCGGCGCAGAAATGACATTGATTCTTGTTGGACCTTCTTGATAAACTACAAGTAATCTCTCAAGTGTAGGTGTGTCATGGATGACCATACCGTGGTCCACCTTTTGTGATGTTTTCCTGCTGCACCAGCAACACACATAAATAGTCCGAAGAGTCATGGATGTGATGTGGAAGGTACTCAACCCATTGATCGCCTGAAGACGAAGGTACTCAAGTGCAGTACAGCCACGGAGCAGGCGCTCCATGTTACCCTTTGAGAGGAAGACGGCGACAAGCTCGAGGTCCTTTAGTCGTGGTAGAATAAGAGCGAGCGCGTCATTAAGGGGCGGGAAATGGTAGTTCCTGAACTTGGCAACGCGTAGTGTGGGCACGAGGCGGAGTGCGGACGTTGGCAGCGACCGCATATGCCCATCATCAAAAGTGAGCTCCTCGAGCTGATCTAGGGTGGGGGATTGGAATCAGACGTCAAGCTTGACTCGGTCCTTGCCGTTGGAATGGAACTTGCCCATTCTAAGGCCTTTGGTTGGGCCAAGGTGACTGCCAAGGATCTTGGAGAACGCATCCAAGCTTTTGCAATAGCCATGGCAGAGCTCATGAGTGTCGATGAGGTTGAGAGGGCTGGAGTTCCATGGGGGGCGCCACCACCGAGAAAGGAGGGTTATCCACGCCCCATATTTTATTGGGAGGAGGGAGCTGATGACTCTCAACAAATCATTGGGGAGGCTGCTGATTAAGTCTAGGCCTGCTAGAGTCGCTTGCGGTTCTAGCTTGCCCCGCCTCCGCTTGTTCGCAACCCCATTCTCCACCTCCAGAGTCTCCTTGTCAGTGGTGCTTTCTGATAGAAATGGGAGTATAGGGAATATTTAGTTAAAACAGGGCAATAGAAAAGTGTATTGGGAACAAGAAGTTATCAGGTAGGAATATAGTAAGATAAGGGAATAGAAATTGGTTGCTTAAATACTACACAATTCATTTGAGATTGCTGGGTAAGTCAACATATACAGATAGTTGAAAATAAAACTTACTTTGAACAAAGTCTGGACAGATGATTTTGTCGGGGAAGATAGCATATATCTCATCACCAGGCCTTTCTATGTGCTGTGCAATTTTAGTGCCAGCTTTCAGTACATAAAACTTTGCAATTTCATTCCAAAAGCCAGAGCCAAAATAGGAGTCACCATGTTCATCAAGTCTTACAGTAGCAATGATTCTAAATCCATGGTTTGTGCGCAGTATGACATTCGTGGAGCCTTGATGTATGTAAAGGGAAAAATTGTGCACTACATAATATGTTGCATAGCGAGGGATGTCCTGTAGAAAATGGTAGGGATGTTAAAGAAAATATGGTAACATGCAAATATGGGCCCAAATTAAAAGAAATGTACAGCAGTTGAAATCGAAGGACAAAAGTCTATAATTAAACAGATAGGGTAAACATGATGTCATGGAAATATGAGAGTAATCGAAAGAACAATACATCATTAATTTTCCTAATATAGAAAGAAGAGGGGGAAAATCCCCTTTGACGTATATGGTGCATGTGGCACCTTTTATCCAAATGTAGCAATATTTAGAATATGTTTAGGAAAGTAGGCCATGCCAACCGATTTAGGGTGAGATTGAACATACCGCGCACGTCCTCAAGTTATCTGCTACGATGAGATGGAATCTCTAGCGGCGGTCGCCAAGACCTGAAGTATCGGCACACTGTACATTCTATGAATGAAAGAAAACCCTCAAATCAGCTCGAATAAAAATGAATTCACGGCGATTTCCGCTGGGTGATTAAAGGAGGCAGATGAACTGGGATAAGAGATGAGATAATATCTCATTAAATTAGTTACCTTGTATTCCATGAGAAAGAACCCTTAGTACAGCAGATTCCCCAACCGAGCGGAGCTGGGTTGACCGTGAGCAGCGTCAAGAAAGTCGATAGCGATAGGCGGCGGCAAGCGGAAG
Source organism: Triticum dicoccoides (assembly GCF_002162155.2). Taxonomy (NCBI): domain Eukaryota; kingdom Viridiplantae; phylum Streptophyta; class Magnoliopsida; order Poales; family Poaceae; genus Triticum; species Triticum dicoccoides. The sequence goes on from NC_041392.1 coordinate 614,207,133, forward strand.
TGGCGAAATGCAGTGGGATTTGCCGGCAGTCTGGTGGCGGCAGCTGGCGTCGATCTAAGTGTTTATCGCCGCGATAGGCGGTGCCATGGCATAGACACGGAAGAGCTTGTGCAGGTGTGAATTGGGATCGTACCAGAGGGGCCGAGATGGGTGGCGGGCGGGGTGAGGGTTATTGTGACGTGGGGATGGTGAGGGTTTTCTTTTTTCTTTTTTGAATTGGGTGGTGAGGGTTTTCTGTCCCACAAAGAATTTTGGGGGCGACGGTTTGCTAGAGAGAATCGTGTGTGATTGACGTAGCAGGCAAAATGAAAGTCATTGCACACGGTTCCAATTTTGGGTACCATGTGTGAGTGACATACTACCTCCGTCCTGGTTTATTGCTCCCCCGTTGTATTTTTTACCAAAATTTGGCGAAATAATTAACATACTCAGACATGGATAATAAGCGTACACGTAGATAAGCATAGTTCAACCATAAGTAGTATATAGTTCAACAGTATTAAGCATACTCAAGCATACATATATAGTTCCATCCATCCCACATCTCATCTCATAGGCCAGCACGATCCTGAAGCTTCTCCAGGTACTCGGCGTACGTGCCGTGAACCACCCTGCGAGAATACTTCTGCTTGAAGGAGCCAACGGCCCGTCCTCTTGCATGCACTAGAACACTTAGATACGGATGAAGCTTCTGGTTGCAAAATGGGCATCCATAGCCACTGTTCCAGGTCCTAATACACCTGTTATGCATTCCCGCATAAAGCTCCCTCAGGATTTGCCTGTTGTACCTCCTCTGGACATCTTCATCCTCGCTGTCCACATCGTCAGACATCACCTATACAAATAGTAAAACAAATTTGGCATCAAATCACTGATTACATGCTGTGAAGTAGGATTGGGAATTTATGGCTATTTATTTATACATATCCAGAGATTATGGTTGATTTTTAAGCACAGTCGTCTATGTACATACCAATCTTGAAGAAAATAATGGCACAAACATATGTAAGTCATTCAAAATCAATTGTCAAGTCCTGGCTAGGAATTATTAGCACGCACACTAACCCTAGTCGGATTACTAGCAAAAATCATTTGCACAGATGAAACAACTAATCACTTATCACCTGTACCATTCAAACAATCAATACACTACACGGATCTAACAAAACTTACTCAGATTTCATGGATTCGGAGAACATAACCACATGATTTCTATTCCAAAAAGGGGGAGGCAGGGGTAACCAGAGAAACCCTATGTTCTGTTTGACACATAAATGGGTATAGATGACTAACCAGCTGTCCTCGTCGTCGGAGTCATTGCCGGAGTGGTCGTCGGAGTCGTCACTGGAGTGGTCGTCGGAGTTGATGTGGAACTCCACCTCCGGCTGTGGAAGCTCGACACCGCCGAAGACATCAGGGTGCAGCGATAACTCGCCGGCGGTGACGGCAACCTTTGTCTCCATCTCCACGCCGTGCTCCGGTGCTTTAGTAGCCCCAGTGTCGCCACTCCCTCCGATGGGGCGCTTCGGCGGTATCCTCATACACTGACGGCTTTGAGGACTGAGAGCGGCGCCGAGGTTGCAAGTGCAGAGAGAGGATTGTGTGTGCATAGCGAGGATGGGGGTGCGGCCGCTCGGGCGCATCATTAATATGGAGTAGTGGGAGTTGTGGGAGAGAGGCGGGCGGCGGTCAAACCGATGGCTCAGCTCCCGATGAGCCTACGCACCGGACTGCTGGCATGCCTACCAAAGTTTCATACATCTACTCGCACGCCTCTCGATGACACTGCGCAGCGAGCATGCCTCCGGCAATTCACACACCTGCACGCATGCCTCCCCGTCTGCCTGCGCGGCGGACTGCTTGCATGTGTCCCGTCAACTCACGCCTGCTCGCACGCCACACGGGTCGCGCGGCGGCACGTATATTGTTTTTCTATTTGGATGATTAATGTTGTCGCTTTATTGCTTAACCGAAGCATGGCACGTATCCATTGTTGGTCTAACACTCACGGTTCGAATAAATAATCCGTTTGGGATATTGGTTCCCAATTATTAATAATCTCATGTCTGTAATTAGATAAAGATTACATCAAAACTGGTCTCAAATTTGACAAATAAAAAGTACAATGCCACTTTGTATTGGTGTCCACATGACAACACGATAAGTTTCATGAACTTCAAATAAGTTTTGGATGTACTAGAATTTAAAAATCAAGATTCTCAATGTTTGAAATTTGTTGCACGGGGAGTAAACATGCACCCAATGAGACACATGTGTTTTTGCAATCCATTTAGGTGCACTGTCTCGTGTGCATGTAGCTCAAATTTGATTTTTGCACATTATACCCATAGAAAATCAATCAATCAATGTACTAAAACGTCTTAATGATCTCTATGAATTTTTTGAAATTAAAACGTCCCTTCTTTTGGTAACATGTATGTTCACCGCGGGATAATTAATTTAACATGCATCGTAGTTGAAGTGGATTCGCGGTGTGTGTGTGTGGGTGTGTGCATCTGGGGGTGGCAGGTGGCTCGTAGTACACTACGAGTTGTGAGCCACCGTGTGGGTTGGCCATTTTGTTAGGTATGCTGGTGCCACATCAGAATCGTGAAATCATTATTTAAAACATTACACAATCCTTTCATACATAAATGTTTTGGCCACATGCAGTCGATGGTTGTCGTACATGACACTCGATACTCGCGTGTGATGCTTTCTGTGGGCCTGCGAGGTCGTCGTCCATCACTTTGACGAACAGCCGGCAGTGAGGTTAATTTGACCAGCAAGGTATAATATTTTTTGTTTGTGTTATGGTGGTATATAGTACGCGTCGAAGAGGTGGGAGGGGACTAGCATATATAATATACGCATGCGTCCATGAACAAGTACACCTCACTCAGTGTCGGGACTTTTTGGTTACCGAGGCACGTGCCACATCAAAATTGTGAAATTGGTTATTCAAACATCACACAACACCTTTTTGGGCCACATTCATATATATCCTAGCTAGGACACTCACGTGTGACGCTTCCATCTGTGGGCCCACGAGGCCACCAATGCATGCACGCATCACTTTGACCTACATCGGGAGAGGTTAATTTATTTCACCATCGATGAGGATTCTTTTGGGTTGTACATATATTATGGCAGGAGCATATAGTATGTGGTGAAGAGGGGGAAGGGGACCATCATATGTAGTACGCTTGATATGAACCTCGCTCTGTGTGGGTGCATGGTTTATGGTTTTTGAGGCATGTGGCACATCAAAGTTGTGCATTTTGGGTATTCAACGTATATATATATATATATATGTGTGTGTGTGTGTGTGTGTGTGTGTGTGTGTTTGGCCGACATGCAAATCAACGGTGGTTGTCATCTCGCACCCACTTAAGCGGTTATCAACGATATCGATGCTTTCCATCTATGGGCCCGCTTGGTCCATCACTTCTTTTTGCTTGACAACAAGAGAGGTTAATTTGACTTAGGAGGGGATTATTATTTTTGCTCTGGGATTACATGCATGATACACTTTGAGAATACACATATGCATGTGTATGCATGAATCCCTCCCATCGAGTCGAAGTGGCTAGTACAACGACACTATCATGAACCGATCTTGCTCTGTGTGGGGAACTAGTGTATGATTTTTGACACACGCGCCAGATCAATGTTGTGTATTCAAACATGCATGCACGCATGACCTCCATACATATGCATGTAGTGGTTTCCTTCGAACGATACACTCCCTCACGTGGTTATCGGCGAGAAGCCTATATATTCGTGGGCCCGCGTGGACATCCATGATCACCTTGACGAACGACAAGATGGGTTACCATGTCGGATTCTTCATTTGGTTAATGTTATCGTAGTATAGGTGATGGTGTGATTCAGACCTAATTAAGTTTGAGCGCATATACTATGCACGCTTGCATGCATATATGAATCCCCGTTGTTGGCTTGAAGTGTGGTGTAGCATACATATGCATCGTCAACCTAACCCTCACTCAGTGTGGGGATTTCTAGTTCGAAATCACGGTGCCACATCAAAGTTGTTCATTGTTACTCAAAAACACACCTCTCCAAATATATGTTTGGGCCACATGCATGCAGTGGTTGTCTTCGGGGAGTAGCTACTCGCGTGATTATTGGCAAGCTAGCCCATCTCCGGGGTCGCATGGATGGCCATCACTTTAACCAACAACAAGAGAGAGGTTGTACGACCAAGGAGGATTATTCTTAGTCCGTTTTACGATCCATCTTGGTGAGATATATGCCTCTCTGGCCCG
>NC_041392.1:614211857-614231605 GCF_002162155.2 Triticum dicoccoides
GGAGGGGGGGTTGCTACATCGCACTTTGCTAGGTGAACCTCGGTTGGGGGGGCATGCATTCATAGCTTAATTAGGATTCCCTTCGTGGCGACACGAGGGGGGTGGGGGCTGCTAGCTACTTCGCACTTTGCTAGGTGAACCTCTGTTGGGGGGGAGGGGGCATGCTCATAGCTTAGGATTCCATTCGGGCCGACCTTATGTAACCCTAGATCCCTCCGGTGTCTATATAAACCAGAGGGCTAGGTCCGTAGAGATATCGTCATAATCATTGTCAGGATAGACTTCTAGGGTTTAGCCATTACGATCTCGTGGTAGATCAACTCATGTAATACTCATATTCATCAAGATCAATCAAGCAGGAAGTAGGGTATTACCTCCATAGAGAGGGCCCGAACCTGGGTAAACATTGTGTCCCTTGTCTCCTGTTACCATCGACCTTAGACGCACAGTTCGGGACCCCCTACCCGAGATCCGCCGGTTTTGACACCGACATTGGTGCTTTCATTGAGAGTTCCGCTGTGACGTCAAAAGATAGGGTCGATGGCTCGCCTTGTTCTCAAGGACAACGTCACCTCCGAAGGAACATTGGCCTCAAGCCAAACCCTCCGGCTGGGCGGATTCATCATGACCGCCCGTTCGGCCGTTAAGCCGACGATGACTTCTTGGGTCATCGAAAATCCCCTCCATGTCGACTCCAAATACTCCAAACAGATGGATCCGGTGGAGCTGTCATCTTTAAACGAGCTCCTAGATTGCATTGCCGCCCTAGGGGTCACCACAGAGTATGATCGGATTGGGCTTAAACCCGACCAGAGAGAAATTAAAACTCCCCTGATCACCCATCAAATAGTGGTAGTAGAAGAGCAAGACGACAACTCTTCCTCTATATTGAGGATGAACTATGTTTGGATCTGCGAGCTTGAAGAGCCGAACACCTACCTGCAGAAAGACATGTCTTGTCCTCCGAACATAGAATCAGACGACAAGCCCAAAAAATCAGTTGACATCCCGGAGCCCGAACTACTAAGTACGGAGGTTCTTCAAACTCCAGATCCAAAATTGGGCCAGGGTTTGGATTTCAACCCACCCACCCACCCAGATATAAGCGCTCTCATGGGCATACAACAGTAGTCTCAGGAAACGGTCCACCACTTCTAGGCCAGATTCCTCCTCGTCAAAGATAAGATTGAAGATTGCCATGACGAAGATGCGATCTCAGTGTTCCACAGAAATTGCACGGATGAAGGAATCCTCAACGCCATCAACCGTCGTCGCATATCACGCTTTGTAGAGATGGCAACCATAGTATACAAGTACTGCGGAATGGAAAGCGCCTGGAAAACTCAGGCAGCTCGCTAGGAACAGCCGGTTTCCACCCAATCCCTCGTTCAGGTGAAAAGGACGCACCCTCATGGCATGCCTGGCCCAATGATAAAGAAATATAAGCCCGTTACGGGACACGGAACCGTTCTGGAGGGATGGCTCGATGGACCATGCAAGTTACACACAACACCAGATACCATATCAACCCACAACCTTAGAGCATGTTGGATACTCCGGCAGGTGGCCAAGAGCGACGAGGATATCCTCACCAAAAATAACCCAGAGCAGTATCCCCCAGAAGACGACGACCTCAGAGTACTGAAGGTCTTCGAGACTTTCGCTTCAAAAAATAAGCGCAAAAGGGCACTCCGCAACCTCGCCGTAGTCTGCCAAATCGCAGCAACAAACCCTTGGGACGACATGGCCATAATTTTCAATGCCGATGACGAACCAAAATTCAGGACAATCCGGGCACCAACTGCCTTGGTGCTCAGTCCAATCGTGGACGGCTTTTGGCTCACCAAGGTTCTCATGGACGGCAGCAGCGGAGTAAACCTCATTTATGAGGATACACTCAGTAAAATGGAAATAGACAGGAGCCGCATCAAGCAAAGTAGCACGACCTTCCGAGGAATTATTCCTAGTCTAGAGGCGCGATGCGCGGGAAAAATCACACTCGATGTGGTATTCGACACACCGGAGAAGTATTGGACAGAAGACCTAACCTTCCAAGTGGCCCCTCTCAACAGTGGATATCACGCCCTATTGGGGCGACATGCATTTACATGCTTCCAGGCTATACCTCACTACGGGTATATGAAGCTCAAGATGCCTGGGCCCAACGGCATAATCACTCTCGCTAGTGATCCAGACATAGCACTCCGCGCCAAAAATAAAACCATATCCCTGGCCCTTGAGGCATTATCTGAAGCCCTTGCGGTCGAAGAATAAATTGCATTACGCTCCATGGTGGATAGGGACTATGTAATCCTGGACAAACGACCCAAATCCACCTCCTTCAAACCAGCAAAAGAAATAGTCAAATTCCAAGTCCATCCAACGGACCCCAAGAAGACAGCATCTATGGGGGCACAACTAGACCCAATGGTCGACACCGCGCTACGAGAGTTTCTACGCGAGAACTAGGATATATTCGCCTGGCACCCTTCTGATATGCCAGGAATCCCACGCAGATTGGCCGAACACAGCCTCAGTATATTGAAGGGATATAAACCGGTCAAACAAACACTGCGGCGCTTTTCTGAACCCAAACGTCAAGCTATGGGGGAGGAGCTAGCCAAACTAATCGAGGCCGGATTCATTAGAGAAATAAAACACTCGGACTGGCTAGCAAATTTGGTGATGGCGCCAAAGAAGGATAAATCCTGGCACCTGTGTGTCGATTTCAAAGACATCAATAAGGCCTGCCGTAAGGATCTGCAACAGCCTGGATTTTTGCCCTTTTCTTTTCCCTTTGATTTTCTTGGATTTCCTATTTGTTTTGCTTTTCCGTGGCTACGTGGTTCTGAAACATGGGAAGATCATGTCTTCCTAGGTTTTATAGGGGCTTGTCACCCTCTTCATCATCCCAAGATCATGCCATTTCCATCCTTGACCTAAGCCAATATTCTTTTGTTGGGAATATTCCTTTTTAGATAAAGGAATAACCCTTAAAACCGCAGGTTGTGAAGCAACCTATATTTCTGTCACTCCTAAAATTCCCAAATAATTCTCATAAATTGTTTGGGTAATATATCCATCAAATATTGCAAAATATATCATTGTCCATGTTTCCCATCATCCTCCAATAATTCTTTTCCTATTCTGTCCTAAATGGCACATTGTGAAGAAAGTGCCATTTATCTTTGCCCATTTGAACCCAAACTTGTTGGACATCTTTTCCTGTGCATATCATTAGCACATCCCAAAATTCAACTCACTTTGCCTAGTAAATATTCCTAAGAAATTTTTCAAAGTTCCTGTCTGAGGAAGTGATTGTGAAGGAAGTACAAGCTAGACATATACAAATGAGTTGCAATTTTGCAAGGTCCTTCATATGGTCAAATCATGACTCTCCACCAAGTATGAGATCATGTAACTCATCTATGTGAGCCCAGCTCCGAATCTTAGTTTCTGGTCAGATTTTCAGTTTGTGAAGCAACTATATTTTATATTGCTTCATTTAAGCTGAAACTTTTCCAGGGCATTCTTCAATCCATATAAACACCCTCCACAAAGTTTTAGATTAATTAGTTAATCCAATTGCCTTGTGTAATTTTTTCAAGTTTCTGTCCAGAATGAAGCTTTGTGAAGCAAGTTCCACTTTGATATTTCCAAATGGCATGAAACTTTTACATCAGCTTCATATCATCATATAACCCCTCTCTGCCAGATTTCAGCTCACAGAAATCAAGTATGTGAGTGTATCATCCAAATCCCTAATTCTGGCCAGTATTGCACTTTATAGTGCAACCCTCATCTGAACTCCTCCTCTTAGTCTGATTTTTGGTGATCAACATCACCTTAGTATGTGATCATCATCAGAAAAACTCTTTACCATGTTACCTAGCTGGTTTAACCACAGAGAGTTACAAGCACCTTCTTACCGATTTACTTTGGAGCTAAGTGCAAATCTCTTCTTTGCCCCTGCACCGATTTATTTCTTCACTTAGACTAAGGGCACCAAGGTCAATCTACTGGACATGGTCGGCCACGCCAAAGAGCGCCGCTTGCACCAGTGCGCGTGGTGATCACGCTTGCGTCATGGTTGAACGCGTGCTCTGGCTGGTTCCGGCCACTGTCCTCATCTCCTCCCTCCTCATCTCGACCTCCATTCATGTCTAGTAGCTCCCCCGTGATGCCCTGCGTCGCCCTGCATCGCTGCCTCGTCGTGGTTCGCCATCAATGCATCGCAAATGCCATGCCCATGCCACAAACCGTCTCTGTCCTCCATTGTTTGCAAGTTGGAGCTCGCCCGTGAGCTCAAGAAGCCTCCCCTCGGCTATACAAGCACGACCCGAGCCCTCCCGCAGCTCATCCACTCCTCACTTGCCTCCCTAGCCCACCGGAGTCCTCGGCCCCCCTCCTCTTTTTGCCGGAGTTCGCCTCGGCCGCCTCGGTTCCTCCTTGGTTCCGGTGTGCCTAGCCCCTCTCCGCTCCTCCTGAGCTATCCAGTGTGTTACCCTCCTCCCAGAGAGCCTCGCCACCCCACCAGTTCGCCGCTGGAGTCCCTCTGGCCGTGACTCCCGGCGCTTGGCCGTCGCCGTTGCTCTCGGCCACCACCCCGACTAAGTCCATCCATGCCTCCTCTCTCCCTATTGTCGCCACCTACGCCTCCTCCTCACTCTGGCGGTTCGCCCCCACCCCTCAGCCCTCGTCGGAGCTGCCTGTTGGAACCGAAACCCTCTAACTACCTCTCCTCTCATTCGAACAGAGATGGAAGAAGAAGAACAGTGGACACAAGATTTTCTGGCCGGCGACGAACGCCGCCACGGGCGCTCAAACGCCCCAATCTTTTCTTCTTTACAGTGGCTACATGATTTACCCTCGGTTCACTTTCTCTACACACACATGCTCTATAAATAGCCTTGCGCACCAGCGCACGCACACATCCATGGCCACCCCGGCCACTAACACACGCATGCAGGGATGACCCAACTACTAACCCACTAGACACATGCATGCATATCTACTGACTTGGCTGGCACACATTTGGCCACTACCGATGACCCAGCCAACTAACAGCTTAAGAGACTCATGCGACGCACGCACATACGCACAACACACATGTGCACCCACGCACGTCACACACGCGCACAGACGTGCCACGGCCGTGCACGCACACATGGATTATGGCTAACATTCTCCCCCCTAAGCCATGACTGTGCCGCCCATCCTGACAGGACTCCGGCCTCTCGTCGACAGCCACGGAGAACACCCTTCTTCACCTCCGGCGACACACGCCGCAGCTTCTCTTCCCGGCGCACTGACGCCGTCGGCCGCAACTACGACCAATTTCCTCAAGCACGAACTCGAGCCACACCTGTTACAACGCATACGGAGGGTTCTTATACCCTGGGGCACGCCAGGGCACGTACCCTACGCCCCAGTCCATGCCGAGCGCCTGGTCCGGCCCGCTCTGCCCACTCCCGCAACATGCACACACACGTCCGGGTCGTGCGAGCCCGCCTAGGACCAACTCCGCGCTCCCCCCAATCTCGCCAACAGAACGCACACAAGCTGCACTCATGCACGGAAACGCCCGTGCACACCACACGCACGACCCGTCGTGGACCCGATGCGCCCAGCGCGCCCGGCGCGCCCATACACGTGCCCGACGCGACAAGCTCGTCCCCATGGTTGCTGCTGTCCGACGCCACCGTGTCCTTCTAGCACGAGCTGCCGCAGATGCCGTGCAACGCGGCCACCTTGCCGGCCGCTGTTGCGCATCGCTGCCGATGTAGCTACCGCCGCGCTGCGCCCCGTTGAGCGCCAGTCGCTGCCGCTGCCGAAACCCGCGGCACCATGCACCATCGTGCCGCGTCTCCGTGCCTCGTGCCACTGCGCCTCCACGACCGTCGCGCCGAGCTGCCGCGGCCTCTGCGCCACCACGCAGGTCCTCCACGACCTTCTCGCCTCCGCGACCGTCGATGCTCGTCGCGCACACGGCATCACGCCGCACCACCGCGGACTCGTGGCCCGTCACAGTCGCCACGCGCTCTCCATGCGCCGCAGCCTCCATGTCCGCTGCGCGCTCCACGAACGTCGCCGCGCACCACGGCCGCCCCTCGAACTTGGCTCTGAATACCAATTGTTGGAACCGAAACCCTCTCACTACCTCTCCTCTCACTCGAGCAGAGATGGAAGAAGAAGAACAGTGGACACAAGATTTTCTGGCCGGCGACGAACGCCGCTACAGGCGCTCAAACGCCCCAATCTTTTCTTCTTTACAGTGGCCACATGATTTACCCTCGGTTCACTTTCTCTACACACACGCAGGCTCTATAAATAGCCTTGCGCACCAGCGCACACACACATCCACGGCCACCCCGGCCACTAACACACGCATGCAGGGATGACCCAACCACTAACCCACTAGACACATGCATGCATATCTACTGACTTGGCTGGCACACATTTGGCCACTACCTATGACCCAGCCAACTAACAGCTTAACAGACTCACGCGACGCACGCACATACACACAACACACATGCGCACCCACGCACGTCACACACGCGCACAGACGCGCCACGGCCGTGAACGCACACATGGATTATGGCCAACATTGCCCACATCGCCAAAGACCACTGCCGCCCGCCGTCCTCTGCCTCCCCTCGGTCATCCTCCTCCCCGCGTCCTCCTCTCCTCCCCGGGGCCGGCCGACCCCCTGGACGGAGGCGCCACGTCGGTCCGCGCCCGCCGGTGCCCGCGCCCTGGCCGGAGCTGGCCTGGACCGGCCGCCCCAGCGCCGGCAGCGCCCCTGTCCTCCTCCTCTGCTTCCTGTTGTGGCCAGGCATGGGAGGAAGAAGAAGACTGGGGGAGGAGAGAGAAGGATAAGGTGGGCCCCGCATGTCATCCTTTGCCCGTTGACCCGGCCACTGCCATGTCACGTAAGTGGAAACACATTTCCCCGGGTACGTCTTCTTCCAATGAAAGCGTATTCTTCCTTTCTTTTGTCCAAAATACGTTTTCCCCTCTGGAAAGCGTATTCCTCTCTACTGCAGCATATAGTACGCTTTCACTTTTCTGAAAACGTATTACTACTTATATGCTTTCAGCTTCTCCTCCCAAGGGCCTGTTTGCTGAAGTTTATTCATAGATTGGTCCCTGATCTTCTACACCTCATAACTCCGCAATCATAACTCCAATTGAGGTGAAACCAACGCTCACTTCTTCGTCTCGTCGAGCTCTACCTTTTGGTAACATTTTCACTAGGTGTTCTCACAGTGAAAATGACCATTTTGCCCTTGCCTCTAATCAGCCCCCTCCGAGAAAGAACCGTCCGACGTTTTGTTCCACGGCTTCACCGCACCTCTTCCTGGAGTCTCCGTCACCCAGGCAAGCCACAATACCCACTTGCATGATAGTCATCCAGTAGCCATGGTTTTCATCTTGAATATTTATTAAATGTTTGCTTGTTTAAAACATGGTTATAGTTGTTTCGGTAATGCTTATGGATTCATGCTTACTTTCTTGCTATGTTGTTATGCACCTGGTTGTCATGCCGTGCTAGTTGCTAGTATTCCTTTCATATGCTTATGCTTGCTAGTAGTATATGTTGATGTTGGTAATGGTCTTCGGTGCATGACTGCCGTCTGTCCCGAGTACTGTTGTTATGCATGTTCCTTTGCATCCAGTTGGTTAAATGCTTGCGTGATGGCATTGTTGATATGTTCTTGCATGATGTTTATTGTTGATGCTAGTGGTCATGTTATGCTATGAGTAGTGTTGTACTGGTAATATTCATGCTCTTCATTATGGCATGCTCAGTTGGAGAAGATTCATTGTTGATATGGTGGCTAGTTATGTGGCACCCGTGCTTATGTTGATATCATGCTCATGCATTTTAATTGTATCATGTATTTTATCATGGCTTAGTATATTTTCATTCATGTTTAACCGGATTAAATTGAACTTGAACAACTGTTGGTTGAGTCATGGTGCCACCATATCGAACTGACCAGTGCAACCACGCTTACCTTTATGGGAAGGTCCTAATTGGGTCTATTGTCGTGCCTCTCGCTGGTGCGTCTAACGAGGGAAGGTTATGGGTGTGCGGTACCCTGGTGAGGGAGTCCTGGATTAGGGGGTGTTCGGATAGCCGAACTATACCTTCAGCCGGACTCCTGGACTATGAAGATACAAGATTGAAGACTTCGTCTCGTGTCCGGAAGGGACTTTCCTTGGCGTGGAAGGCAAGCTTGGCGATACGGATATTAAGATCTCCTACCATTGTAACCGAATTTATGTAACCCTAACCGTATCTGGTGTCTATATAAACCGGAGGGTTTTAGTTCGTAGGACAACATACACATCAACAATCATACCATAGGCTAGCTTCTAGGGTTTAGCCTCTCTGATCTCATGGTAGATCTACTCTTGTACTACCCATATCGTCAATATTAATCAAGCAGGACGTAGGGTTTTACCTCCATCGAGAGGGACCGAACCTGGGAAAAACATCGTGTGCCTTGCCTCCTGTTACCATCCGTCCTAGATGCACAGTTCGGGACCCCCTATGGCTAAGTGAGAGTGTTCACGCATTATAGTCTGATTGCCTCGTTCGTTGGGCTAAGCGCCTCCCTCGAAGGCCCAGGTTTATCCCCGAACACCCCAGCACTAGCGGCAAGGGGGGCAGAAGCCGATGACTCGCCATCTCTTAGTATTGATAAATAGCCGCACAGAAGGTAATATTTTAAATTCAAGCAGCATTGCTTAGCGCATATGAGCAAGTTTTCAGCGCACAGGATAACACGAGCGGGTTTTACTCAAAAAATACATCCTTGGTACATTCATCCGCAACAAGGCGGGCACCCTTCAGAACATCCTTATAATAATTCTCGGGCTTGCGATGCTCTTTCCCCAGCGATGGCCCGTCCTTCACAAGCTTCTCCGCATCCAGCTTGCCCCAGTGCACCTTAGCACGGGCAAGGGCCCTACCGGCACCTTCAATGCAGACGGAGCGCTTGATGTCTTCAACCCTCGGACAGGCGTCCACCAGCCGCCGCACCAGCCCAAAATAGCTCCCAGGCAGAGCCTCTTCAGGCCATAGCTGAACTATGAGGCCCTTCATGGCCTGTTCGGCCGCCTTGTGGAGCTCGACCAGTTGCTTCAGCTGGTCGCTCAGGGGCACGGGGTGTCCGGCCTCAGCGTACTGAGACCAGAACACCTTCTCCATCGAGCTGCCCTCCTCGGCTCGATAGAATGCGGCGGCATCGGACACACTCCGGGGGAGATCTGCGAACGCTCCTAGAGAGCTCCGGATTTGGGTAAGTATCAAGTAACTCACATTTATGTGTTTACTCTGCATAAAGAATGCCTTACCCGCCACTATCTTCTTCACCTCATCCAACTCCTGGAGGGTCTTCTGGGACTCGGCCTTGGCAGATTTGGCACTTTCAATAGCCACCGCAAGCTCGGACGCTTGCGTCTTCGAGTCACGCTCCAAACTCTCATGTTTTTCCATGAGAGCCTGGAGCTCTTGCCGCACCTTGCCAACCTCGGCCTCATACTTCTCCCGCTCGATGCGCTCCAAGGCCGAAAATCTTCTCGGCCTCGTCCAGCGCTTGCTTAAGGGTCGCCACCTGAGACGTGGCCCCTACAATAGCCACGATAATCCTGTCATTTTTTGCAATTGCACCTTATATATATATATATATATATATATATATATATATATATATATATATATATATATATATATATATATATATTTAACAAGGTATTTCTTACCTTCATTGTCCTCAAGCTGCTTCTTGGCACGCTCGAGCTCTTGCTTGGACCTTTCGAGGTCCTGCTTTAGCGTGTCCACTTCCGCAGTCAGTGCGGCGGATGCAAGCAGGGTAGCCTGCACATGCATATTGACTCATTTTTGTTAGACTCCTGCGAATTCTATTTGATCCTCTATTCGGCTTTTCTTCCCGAACGCCAAACAGAGCATCAGGGGCTACTGTCTATGCAGTACTATTATTTACGCATTCTTTACTTACCTCAAAGCCTGTTAAAAGGCTTGTACAAGCTTCAGTCAGTCCGCTCTTGGCGGACTGAACCTTCCGGATCACCACACTCATAATAGTGTGGTGCCCCTCATCGATGGAGGCACCTTGGAGCGCCTCCAACATATTGTCTGGCGCCTCCGGTTGGACAGAGGTCACCGGCACGGCGGGCTTGCTCCTCTTGGAAGGAGGTCCCCCGCCGGACTCTGGAACCTTTGAAGATTCCGGAGCGGTATCCGGCCTAGGGCCGGACTTGGAGCCCTGGGGGGTTTCATCCCCTTTACTCCTGGAGTCCAGGAGGTCGCCTTGCGGCGCCTCCGGGACCACCTCCTACCTGCTGGGAACCTGTTCGGACAACACCTCGGTGTCGTCCGTAGGGCGGGGGGAGGAAGCCGTCGGAAGTGAGTTCACGTCCGACGAGTCCAGTGAGACGCTCGACGACACGTTGAGCCGGTCTTTGGGTGGGCTGCATAAACACATTCGACATAAGGGAAAGCTGTGCAATAAACGAATACCATGAATTACTTTGGTATCCGGATACTTACGATTTCGCCAGGGGCTTGGCCCTGGGCACCCACTCCTCTTTGCCGTCGTCGGCGTCGGTGGAGTAGTCCGGAGAAAGGGTTTTCCCCTTCTTGGACCCTTCGGCCTCCCCAGTTGGGGCGGCCTTCCTTTTCTTCCCTTCCCCCGCTGAAGGGGGAGGGGTCTCCTCTTCCTCCTCCTTGTCTTCATGGGAGGAGTGCGCCTCGGATTCATCGGATGGTGAATCCGACACCTCCGGGCATCGGGCACTCTTTCGAGTCCCCGTGGCCTTCTTCTTGGCCCTCTTCTCCGGCACCACATAGGGTGCCTGAACCAGCAACTTCGCCAGGGTGAGCGTCCGCTGGGCCTTCGGGCAAATGAGCCGGACAGCTGATCTGTCCGGACGTCACCTGCCAATCCTGTCAGAGGAAAGGGAGCTTAGATCCCGCATAGAATCAAACTATGTAAAACTGCTACCCTGTAAAAGGAAAAACAGCTTACCACGAGCGCGTGACGCTGCACGCTGAATCCGCGATCCTCGGTAGCGGATGCAGGAGCCTCGGCGCCCTTGAAAAGCATCCTCCAGGCATCTTCGTATGTCGTGTCGAAGAGCTTGTTCAAAGTTTGATGCTGCACCGGGTCGAACTCCCACAGATTGAAGGCCTGTCGTTGACACGGGAGGATCAGGCGGATGAGCATAACCTGGACTACGTTGACAAGTTTGTGCTTCTTGTTCACCAGGGTTTGGATGCATGTTTGGAGTCCGGTCAGCTCTCCTTTTTTACCCCACTACAGGCCGCTCTCCTTCCAGGAGTTGAGCCGCGTAGGGGGTCCGGACCGAAACTCGGGGGCTGCGACCCATTTGGGGTCGCACGACTCGGTGATGTAAAACCACCCCGATTGCCACCCCTTCAGGGTCTCCACAAAGGAGCCCTCGAGCCACAGGACGTTGGCCATCTTGCCAACCATGGCACCGCCGCACTCCTCCTGGCTGCCGCGCACCACCTTCGGCTTGACGTTGAAAGTCTTAAGCCATAGGCCAAAATGGGGGCGGATCCGGAGGAACGCCTCGCACATGACGATGAACGCCGAGATGTTGAGGACGAAGTTCGGGGCCAGATTGTGGAAATCCAGGCCGTAGTAGAACATGAGCCCCCGGACAAATGGATGCAGAGGGAAGCCCAGTCCGCGGAGGAAATGGGGGAGGAATACCACCCTCTCATGGGGCCTAGGAGTGGGGATGAGCTGCCCCTTTTCGGGAAGCCGGTGCGTGATATCGCTAGCCAGATATCCGGCCTTCCTCAGCTTTTTGATGTGTCCCTCCGTGACGGAGGAGACCATCCACTTGCCTCCTGCTCCGGACATGACTGGAGAAGGTTGAGGTGGTAGTGCGGACTTGGGCGCTGGAGCTCGAGTGCGCAAGAATGGATAGGCAAAGGAGGAAGAAGGCGTGGGTGAAAGGGTGGATCCTTATCCCCTTATATGGGTGGACGCAACAATGTGTCCCCACCAGCCTGGTAAAAATCGCTTATCTCCAAGCGCCGTAATCAATGGCGCGGTTGGGTTACCCACGCCCGTATTGATGAGAATCCCGGAATAAGGGGACACGATCTCTGCTTTAACAAGACGTGCCAAGCAGACCGCCTCGCGTAACGCGCTAAGATGGGACAGTAAAACGGTTCGAATAAAAGCTTGGCTGTGGTGTGATGTCACACTACGGAATACGTCAGCAGATTAGATTTGTGTAAATATTATTCTCTCTATGGAAATATGTGGAAACTTATTTTGCAGAGCCGGACACTATCTTTGTGTTCAAAATCTTCTATGAAGTACTTGGAGGAGGAACCCGCCTTGCAATGTCAAAGACAATTTGCGCACCGGACTCGTCATCATTGAAGCCTGGTTCAGGGGCTACTGAGGGAGTCCTGGATTAGGGGGTGTTTGGATAGCCGAACTATACCTTCAGCCGGACTCCTGGACTATGAAGATACAAGATTGAAGACTTCGGCCCGTGTCCGGAAGGGACTTTCCTTGGCGTGGAAGGCAAGCTTGGCGATACGGATATTCAGATCTCCTACCATTGTAACCGACTCTATGTAACCCTAACCCTATCCGGTGTCTATATAAATCGGAGGGTTTTAGTCCGTAGGACAACATACACATCAACAATCAAACCATAGGCTAGCTTCTAGGGTTTAGCCTCTCTGATCCTGTGGTAGATCTACTCTTGTACTACCCATATCATCAATATTAATCAAGCAGGACGTAGGGTTTTACCTCCATCGAGAGGGCCCGAACCTGGGTAAAACTTCATGTCCCTTGCCTCCTGTTACCATCCGGCCTAGACGCACAGTTCGGGACCCCCTACCCGAGATCCGCCGGTTTTCACACCGACACCTGGCCTGGTAAGAAGACATAACCTTGTGTGCCCATTGTTGTTGTTATGGATCCGGTCCCCGTGAGGGACAGTCCCCGTGAGGGACGTTTTGGCCACGACGGTGGTCGTTGTGACTTTGGTAGACACGGTGCCACCCAGGACTAGCCCAGTTGGGATTGGGTCGGAGTGGCCAGGAGAGTGTCATGGCAGTAGATCGGTTTTGTCGGAATGCCGTTGGTCCACCTGAATGGGAGTGCGAGGCCATGGGTTCCTTAGTGTGGGTACAATGAACTAACATCTGCAGAGTGCATATTAAATCTATCGATAGCCGTGCCCGTGGATAAGGGCCTAGTTCGTAGTTGGTCACACTATGAGTCAACAGTAATAATAATAATAATGTGTTTAATAACAACCCCGGTTCGATGATGAGATAAGTTGGTTGTGATCGCCGGAAGGATCACTGTATGAGATATGTTGGTTGTGATCGCCGGAAGGATCACTGTTGGAGACCAAGTGTTGGTCGTGGTTGTGATCGCCGGAAGGATCACTGTTTGAGACCAAGTGTTGGTCGTGGTTGGGATCGCCGGAAGGATCACCATTTGGTTACGAGGTAACTCGAGCAGAGTAAATGGTGCATATAGTGTCATCATGTTGCATGCTGGTATCGTCAGATTTATATGTTCATGTCATAATCCTATTGTTCTAGCAGTATTATGTTCACGTTGTTCATGCCATGATCATATTGTTCTAGCAGTATTATGTTCATGTTGTTCATGCCATGTTATTCTGATGATCTCATGAGAGTTCCTGCTTAACCTGTAATTCCCATGTTGTTGTTTGTCTTGAATGCTTCTGGTTATTGTGAGCTTGCAAGTACATTCAATGTACTGACCTGGCGTGTCATGCCAGTTTGCAGGTCATGCCTGGATTTCTTGCTTGTTTGGTGTTGTTCCCGTGTTCGCGAGCTAGGATAAACATTCCATCCAGAGTCCCTATGGATTGGAGTCCATCATCGACGTTCGTTGTTCCGCTGCCAGTAATTGTTCCGCTGCTTCAAGTTGTTATGCTGCTTGTATGGAGCAACCATGGTTGGCATAATGTTGTAGTGCCGATGTTATTCATTGTAATATCGGAACGCTTGTATTCATATTCGTGTTGTAATAGAGAGCTGGTTTGTTCTATACTAAGAAGTGTCATATTCCAGAAGACTTCACTCGATCTCTGGGCTGGAATACGGGGTGTTCCGGTTTTCTCGAAGCCAGGGTGCCACAGGATCCCTTCCCCCTGCCCCGCACAGACCAGATTATCGATGCCACCATAGGACACGACTCACTGTGCTTCCTCGAGGCACATTCTCGATACCATCAAATCAAAATGAAGGAGTCCGATGAAGCCGCAACAACATTCATTACCCCATATGGGCCATTTTGCTTCAACACCATGCCCTTCGGGCTCGAAAACACCGGGGCCTCCTACCAATGCATGATTCAAACATGCTTGGAGAAACAGATCGGCAAGACAGTTGAAGCATACGTGGACGACATCGTCATAAAAACTAGGCACTTCGACTCACTAATAGACGATTTACGTCTCACATTCGACAACCTCCATGCATATGACATCAAGCTCAATCCGGAAAAGTGTGTTTTTGACGTACTTGCCGGAAAGCTGCTGGGCTTCATCGTTTTGAATAGTGGAATTGAAGAAAATACAGCCAAAATCCAATCTTTGTCACAATTGGCTATGCCAACGGACCTTAAACAGGTCCAAAAGCTCGAAGCATGCGTGGCAGCTTTAAGCCACTTTATCTCTAGATTGGGAGAAAAGGAATTGCCACTGTATCGCCTCCTCCGGTGCACCGACCGCTTCGAGTGGACGGATGCGGCAACAACCGGATTGGAGGAAATAAAAACCCTTCTTCCGAGCAACCCAATCCTGGCCGCACCGAACGTCGGTGAACCCATGTTACTATACATATCGGCAACACACCAGGTGGTGAGAGCCGTGCTCATTGTGGAACAAGAGCAGGACGGACACAAATTCCCACTTCAGAAGCCGGTATATTACGTGTCCACCGTCCTCACACCATGCAAATCCCGGTACCCTCATTATCAAAAGATAGCATACACGGTCTTCATGGCATCCCGGAAGCTATGACACTCCTTCCAAGAATGTTCTATCACGGCGGCTTCCGAAGTACCACTCGATGATATAATAAACAACCGTGATGCTACGGGCCGGATAGCCAAATGGGCCATTGTGCTCCTTCTATTCGACATAACATACAAACCGCGACGAGCCATCAAATCCCAAGTACTGGCGGACTTCGTCGCCGAATGGACAGAGGACGAATTCCCTAAAGAGTACGACACATATTCCAACTGAGTTATCACTACAAGAAATATGTCAACTAGTGACCTTCTGTCAGTGACCCTAGAAGAATTGGTCATAGATCTATGACCATTTTAGACCAATTGGTCAAAAGCTATTCAGGGGGCTCCAAACCTAAACCATTGCGACCATTTTGGTCAGAAAGGTCGTAATTTCCTTACACGAAATGGTCACAAAGCAAACAGTGCTAGTCCGCTGCCTTATTTCTAGTTGTTAATGACCAATATAGATGGTCATAGCCTTGTAGATTGTGGTGGGTTGTGATGACTAGGCGCCATCTCATCAGTTTTGCCTATGTGTCATGTCCATGTGGCAGTTTTTGCCCTAGGTTGTGAAGCAACCTATATTTCTGTTATTCCAAAAATTCCCAAAAATTCTCATAAATGTTTTGGATCATATCTTCATCAAATGTGTCAAAAACATTCCTTGCCTAGTTCAAAAATAATTCGAAAATATTCATTTTCCTATTCTGTTCAGAGCAGCACTTTGTGAAGGAAGTACCACTTTGGCATGTCCAAATGGTATCCATTTTCTATAGTGCTTTCCTATTCACAAATAACCATCCTCCACCAAATGCCAGCTCAATCCATTCATTATTTTGGGCCCAGCTTCAACATTTGTATTTATGTCCAGTGTGGTAATTTGTAAAGCAAGTACCACCTAGGCTCCTTCTTTTGAGGTGAAAATTTGTGAAGACGGCCTTCTTAGTAACTGATCATCCTCATCCAAAACCCACGCCCATTAGCCATGTGCATTTCCCGTACCGCAAATCAAACACTTGGCTGTTTATTCATGTTTGAGCATCGATCAGTCTCCTCGTGAGAATCTTATGTTGTGATTTTCTTCCTAGCACCTAACTGGGGAGTGCCCAACCTACTAGACATGCCTAGGCCGCCCAGAACACATGGCAATGCCACGGTCACGTGGTGACCACGCGGCGGGCATGCGAGCGCTCTAGAGTTGGGGCCCTCGGCTACCGTCCAAACATCGATGTCTCTCCATAAAACCATGTATTTCTGATTAAATAGTTACTTATTTACCTAGAAATGATTTTTGTAAAAAATAAATAGCAAATTATGAGGCAGCTGCAGTTCAAATTTGACCCGCTTCCAACTGAATCGGCGACAATTTGTCTTTTTTACCAGAGGTGGATCAAAACTTTTTACACCCAACCATTTTGTCAATTGTGCATTAAGCATGGCCTAGTATTTTATAAAATTGATTTGGTCCATTTTTGCAACAATTATTTGGTAGTTCCTTCACAAAAAAACCTCATTTCGGGCACTCGAAAAATGGAAAATGAATTTTCCATGCAAAGAAAATGAAAACTCCCTTAGGCAACATTGTTTGGAATTCCAAGATGCACCCTCGTGCACAATATGAGATCATTTGAACAAACTATGCCATGAATGTGGCCATAAGATTGATCATTTGGCTTGAAAGCCCTGAATCTTCACGCATGATAGCTCATTTCTGAGAACACTTTTTTAAAATAATTACCGTATTACAAGTTTATTATTTTTCATGGAAACTTGGTCACATATAATGACACAATGCGAAGGTTTTCCAATTTTTTGATTTTTTTTGAATTTTTTATGCCCGTTTCAAAATGCGGTCAAAACGGCGGGCTTGACCGTTCCTAGCTAGTGGTTGAATCTTGGAAAACTTTTGGTGTTTCTATGATAAAATAGATACTTATGTACCTAGAAATGATTTTTGTAAAAAATAAATAGCAAACTATGAGGCAGCTGCAGTTCAAATTTGACCCGCTTCCAACTAAATCGGCGACAATTTGTCTTTTTCACCAGAGGTGGATCAAAACTTTTTACACCCAAACATTTTGTCAATTGTGCATTAAACATGGCCTAGTATTTTATAAAATTGATTTGGTCCATTTTTGCAACAATTATTTGGTAGTTCCTTCACAAAAAACCTCATTTCGGGCACTCGGAAAATGGAAAATGAATTTTCCGTGCAAAGAAAATGAAAACTCCCTTAGGCAACATTGTTTGGAATTCCAAGATGCACCATTGTGCACAATATGAGATCATTTGAACAAACTATGCCATGAATGTGGCCATATTATTGATCATTTGGCTTGAAAGCCACGAATCTTCACGCATGATAGCTCATTTCTGAGAACACTTTTGTAAAATAATTACCGTATTACAAGTTTATTATTTTTCATGGAAACTTGGTCACATATAATGACACAATGCGATGGTTTTCCAATTTTTGATTTTTTTTGAATTTTTTATGCCCATTTCAGAATGCGGTCAAAACGGCGGGCTTGACCGTTCCTAGCTAGAGGTTGAATCTTGGAAAACATTTGGTGTTTCTATGATAAAATAGATACTTATGTACCTAGAAATGATTTTTGTAAAAAATAAATAGCAAACTATGAGGCAGCTGCAGTTCAAATTTGACCCGCTTCCACCTGAATCGGCGAAAATTTGTCTTTTTCACTAGAGGTGGATCAAAACTTTTTACACCCAAACATTTTGTCAATTGTGCATTAAACATGGCCTAGTATTTTATAAAATTGATTTGGTCCATTTTTGCAACAATTATTTGGTAGTTCCTTCACAAAAAAACCTCATTCCGGGCACTCGGAAAATGGAAAATGAATTTCCGTGCAAAGAAAATGAAAACTCCCTTAGGCAACATTGTTTGGAATTCCAAGATGCACCCTAGTGCACAATATGAGATCATTTGAAAAAACTATGCTATGAATGTGGCCATATTATTGATCATTTGTCTTGAATGCCATGAATCTTCACGCATGATAGCTCATTTCTGAGAACACTTTTTTAAAATAATTACCGTATTACAAGTTTATTATTTTTCCTGGAAACTTGGTCACATATAATGACACAATGCGAAGGTTTTCCAATTTTTTGATTTTTTTAAATTTTTTATGCCCGTTTCAAAATGCAGTCAAAACAACGGGCTTGACCGTTCCTAGCTAGTGGTTGAATCTTGGAAAATTTTTGGTGTTTCTATGATAAAATAAATACTTATGTACCTAGAAATGTTTTTTTGTAAAAAATAAATAGCAAACTATGAGGCAGCTGCAATTCAAATTTGACCCGCTTCCAGCTGAATTAGCGGAAATTTGTCTTTTTCACGAGAGGTGGATCAAAACTGTTTACACCCAACCACTTGGTCAATTGTGCATTAAATATGTCCTAGTATTTTAGAAAATTGATTTGGTACAATTTTGCAACAAATATATGGTAGGTCCTTCACAAAAAACCTCTTTTCGGGCACTCGAAAAATGGAAAATGAACTTTCCGTGCAAAGAAAATGAAAACTCCCTTAGGAAACATTGTTTGAAATTCCAAGATACACCATTGTGCACAATATGAGATCATTTGACCAAACTATGCCATGAATGTGGCCATAAGATTGATCATTTGGCTTGAAAGCCATGAATCTTCACACATGATAACTCATTTTTTAGAAAACTTTTTTAAAATAATTTCCATATTACAAGTTTATTATTTTTCCTGTAAACTTGGTCACATATGATGACACAATCCGAAGGTTTTCCATTTTTTTGATTTTTTTGAATTTTTTATGCCCGTTTCAAAATGCGGTCAAAACGGCGGGAATGACCGTTCCTAGCTAGTGGTTGAATCTTGGAACTTTTTTGGTGTTTCTCTGATTAAATAGATACTTTTGTACCTAGAAATGATTTTTGAAAAAAATAATGAGCAAACTACGAGGCAGCTGCAGTTGAAATTTTACTCGCTTCCTGCTAAATATGCGGAAATTTGTCTTTTTCACGAGAGGTGGATCAAAACTTTTTACACCCAACCACTTGGTAAATTGTGCATTATATATGGCCTAGTATTTTAGAAAATTGATTTAGTACAATTTTGCAACAAATATATGGTAAGTCCTTCACAAAAAAACTTATTTTGGGCACTCAAAAAATGGAAAATTGTTTTTTCATGCAAAAGAAATAAAAACTCCCTTTGTCAATGTTGTTTGCCAATCTAAGATGTAAACTTGTGCAAAATATGACATCATTTGAACAAATATTTGATAGGTCTTAAAAAAACTCATTTTGAGCATTGAAAAATGAAATGAAAAATTTATATGTAATCAATCATGACCAATTTATATGGTCAAAAAATCTTCAAATTGTTTGGTGTGCTCTGATTGGTCCAAAGGCATATCACGCGGATCATGCATCAACTACCGTCGGATGCTTCTGGATCCAATGGCAGCCCTCACCCCCTCACCCTCTCACCAAAACCCTAACTTCCCCGATCCACTCCTCTCCCCCGATCCACTCTCCCCCTCTCGTCCAACAGCCGCCACCCCCAACCGTCTCACTCCTCCTCCGTCTTAATCTCTCTATCCCCAACCACCCAGCCGCTGCCGCCCCCGCCGTCCTCTATCCTCTTCCC
>NC_041392.1:614232333-614260285 GCF_002162155.2 Triticum dicoccoides
CTCGCCGCCGATAGCCTCCCCTTTCCCGAGGAGATCGAGCAAGCGCCCGAGCGCGCCTGTCCTCGCAGCCTCCTCCCACGATTCCCCGCACCCGAGCCTGACGAGAGGAGCTCCGCCTGTGGTTTTGCACGCCGCCGCCGGCGCCCGCTCATCCTCGTCCACCTCCTCCTCACTGTCGCGCCGCCGCCGCCATGTCAGGCTGGGACGAGGGCGCGGTCTTCTACATCGACCAGGCGCAGTTCCCGCAGGGCGACCCCGCCGCCGCCGACATCACCCGCCACTCCTCCCTCCGCAAGTTCAAGGAGTTCCTCCGCGGCTTCACCGACCCCACCGGCGACTTCCCCTACCGGTACCCCCTCCCGCCCCCCTCTTTCCTTGCTAGATCTGGTCGAATCGGTCTAGGCTAACCCGTGGACGCGTTTCTCTGTTTCCAACGAGAGCCTCGTGTTGGAAATATGCCCTAGAGGCAATAATAAAAGTATTATTATATTTCATTGTTCATGATAATTGTCTTTTATTCATGCTATAACTGTATTATCCGGAAATCGTAATACACGTGTGAATACATAGACCTCAATATGTCCCTAGTGAGCCTCTAGTTGACTAGCTCGTTGTGATCAACAGATAGTCATGATTTCCTGGCTATGGACATTGGATGTCGTTGATAACGGGATCACATCATTAGGAGAATGATGTGATGGACAAGACCCAATCCTAAGCATAGCACAAAGGTCGTTTAGTTCGTTTGCTAGAGCTTTGCCAATGTCAAGTATCTCTTCCTTAGACCATGAGATCGTGTAACTCCCGGATACCGTAGGAGTGCCTTGGGTGTATCAAACGTCACAACGTAACTGGGTGACTATAAAGGTGCATTACAGGTATCTCCGAAAGTAGCTGTTGGGTTGACACGGATCGAGACTGGGATTTGTCACTCCGTATGACGGAGAGGTATCTCTGGGCCCACTCGGTAATGCATCATCATAATGAGCTCAAGGTGACCAAAGTGTTGGCCACGAGATCATGCATTACGGTACGAGTAAAGTGACTTGCCGGTAACGAGACTGAACAAGGTATTGGGATACCGACGATCGAGTCTCGGGCAAGTAACGTACCGATTGACAAAGGGAATTGTATACAGGGTTTGATTGAATCCTCGACATCATGGTTCATCCGATGACAACATCGAGAAGCATGTGGGAGCCAACATGGGTATCCAGATCCCGCTGTTGGTTATTGACCGGAGAACGTCTCGGTCATGTCTACATGTCTCCTGAACCCGTAGGGTCTACACACTTAAGGTTCGATGACGCTAGGGTTATAAAGGAAGTTTGTATGTGGTTACCGAATGTTGTTCGGAGTCCCGGATGAGATCCCGGACGTCACGAGGAGTCCCGGAATGGTCCGGAGGTAAAGATTTATATATGGGAAGTCCTATTTTGGCCACCGGAAAATGTTCGGGATTTTTCGGTATTGTACCGGGAAGGTTCTAGAAGGTTCCGGAGTGGGGCCCACCTGCATGGGGGGACCCACATGAACGTGAGTAGTGGGGGAAAGGCCCCACACCCCTGGTCAAGGCGCACCAAGATCCCCCCTTAGAAGGAATAAGATCATATCCCGAAGGGATAAGATCAAGATCCCTAAAAAGGGGGGATAACAATCGGTGGGGAAGGAAATGATGGGATTTCTTTCCTCCCACCTTGGACAACGCCCCAATGGACTTGGAGGGCAAGAAACCAGCCCCTCCACCCCTATATATAGTGGGGAGGCACATGGGAGCTGAACACAAGCCAAGGCGCAGCCCCTCCCCTCCCCAACACCTCTCCTCCTCCGTATATGCTTGGCGAAGCCCTGTCGGAGTACTGTTGCACCAACTACACCACGCCGTCGTGCTGCCGTTGGAGCAATCTTCCTCAACCTCTCTTTCCCCCTTGCTGGATCAAGAAGGAGGAGACGTCTCCCGTCCCGTACGTGTGTTGAACGCGGAGGTGCTGTCCGTTCAGCACTTGGACATCGGTGATCCGAATCACGTTCGAGTACGACTCCATCATCACCATCCCCTTGGCTAGCTTCCGCTCGTGATCTACAAGTGGTATGTAGATGCAAACTCTCTCCCTTGACTCGTTGCTTAGATGAACTCATAGATGGATCTTGGTGAAACCGTAGGAAAAATTTTAATTTTCTGCAACGTTCCCCAACAGTGGCATCATGAGCTAGGTCTATGCGTAGTTCTCTTTGCACGAGTAGAACACAATTTTGTTGTGGGCGTGGATTTTTTCATCTTACTTGCCTCTACTAGTCTTTTCTTGCTTCGGCGGTATTGTGGGATGAAGCGGCCCGGACCAACCTTACACGTACGCTTACGTGAGACCGGTTCCACCGACTGACATGCACTAGTTGCATAAGGTGGCTGGCGGGTGTCTGTCTCTCCCACTTTAGTTGGAGCGGATTCGATGAAAAGGGCCCTTATGAAGGGTAAATAGAAGTTGAAAAAATCACGTTGTGGTTATTCGTAGGTAAGAAAACGTTCTTGCTAGAACCCAATTGCAGCCACGTAAAAGATGCAACAACAATTAGAGGACGTCTAACTTGTTTTTGCAGCGATTGATCATGTGATGTGATATGGCCAGAAGTTGTGATGAATGATGAATTGTGATGTATGAGATCATGTTCTTTGTAATAGGATTCACGACTTGCATGTCGATGAGTATGACAACCGGCAGGAGCCATAGGAGTTGTCTTTATTTTTTGTATGACCCGCGTGTCATTGAAGAACGCCATGTAACTCACTTTACTTTATTGCTAAACGCGTTAGCCATAGAAGTAGAAGTAGTCGTTGGCGTGACAACTTCATGAAGACACGATGATGGAGATCATGATGATGGAGATCATGGTGTCAAGCCGGTGACAAGATGATCATGGAGCCCCGAAGATGAAGATCAATGGAGCTATATGATATTGGCCATATCATGTCACAACTATATAATTGCATGTGATGTTTATTATGTTTATGCATCTTGTTTACTTAGGACGATGGTAGTAAATAAGATGATCCCTTACAAAAATTTCAAGAAGTGTTCTCCCCTAACTGTGCACCGTTGCTACAGTTCGTCGCTTCTAAGCACCACGTGATGATCGGGTGTGATGGATTCTTACGTTCACATACAACGGGTGTAAGACAGTTTTACACAGCGAAAACACTTAGGGTTAACTTGACGAGCCTAGCATGTGTAGACATGGCCTCGGAACACGGAGACCGAAAGGTCGAACATGAGTCGTATGGAAGATACGATCAACATGAGAATGTTCACCGACGATGACTAGTCCGTCTCACGTGATGATCGGACACGGCCTAGTCGACTCGGATCGTGTAACACTTAGATGACTAAAGGGATGTCTAATCTGAGTGGGAGTTCATAATTTGATTAGAACTTAATTATCATGAACTTAGTCTAAAACCTTTGCAAATATGTCTTGTAGATCAAATGGCCAACGCTCATGTCAACATGAACTTCAACGCGTTCCTAGAGAAAACCAAGCTGAAAGATGATGGCAGCAACTATACGGACTGGGTCCGGAACCTGAGGATCATCCTCATAGCTGCCAGGAAACAATATGTCCTAGAAGGACTGCTAGGTGACGCTCCCGTCCCAGAGAACCAAGACATTATGAATGCTTGGCAAACTCGCGCTGATGATTACTCCCTCGTTCAGTGCGGCATGCTTTACAGCTTAGAACCGGGGCTCCAAAAGCGTTTTGAGCATCACGGAGCATATGAGATGTTCGAAG
Source organism: Triticum dicoccoides (assembly GCF_002162155.2). Lineage (NCBI taxonomy): Eukaryota > Viridiplantae > Streptophyta > Magnoliopsida > Poales > Poaceae > Triticum > Triticum dicoccoides. The sequence goes on from NC_041392.1 coordinate 614,236,120, forward strand.
AGCTGAAACTAGTTTTCCAAGCTCATGCCCGGGTCGAGAGATATGATGTCTCCGACAAGTTCTACAGTTGTAAGATGGAGGAAAACAGTTCTGTCAGTGAGCACATCCTGAAGATGTCTGGGTTGCACAACCGTATGACCCAGCTGAACATTAACCTCCCAGATGAGGCGGTCATTGACAGAATCCTCCAGTCGCTCCCACCAAGCTACAAGAGCTTTGTGATGAACTACAACATGCAGGGGATGGAAAATACCATTCCTGAAGTGTTCTCGATGCTGAAGTCAGCAAAGGCTGAGATCAAGAAAGAACATCAAGTGTTGATGGTCAATAAGACCACTAAGTTCAAGAAGGGCAAGGGTAAGAAGAACTTCAAGAAGGACGGCAAGGAGGTTGCCGCGCCTGGTAAGCCACCGGGAAGAAGTCAAAGAATGGACCTAAGCCTGAGACTGAGTGCTTTTATTGCAAGGGGAAGGGTCACTAGAAGCGGAACTGCCCCAAATACTTAGCAGATAAGAAGGCCGGCAAAACCAAAGGTATATTTGATATACATGTAATTGATGTGTACCTTACCAGTACTCGTAGTAACTCCTGGGTATTTGATACCGGTGCCGTTGCTCATATTTGTAACTCACAGCAGGAGCTGCGGAATAAACGGAGACTGGCGAAAGACGAGGTGACGATGCGCATCGGGAATGGTTCCAGAGTCGATGTGATCGCCGTCGGCACGCTGCCTCTACATTTACCTACGGGATTAGTTTTGAACCTTAATAATTGTTATTTAGTGCCAAGTTTGAGCATGAACATTGTATCTGGATCTCGTTTAATACGAGATGGCTACTCATTTAAGTCTGAGAATAATGGTTGTTCGATTTATATGAGAGATATGTTTTATGGTCATGCTCCGATGGTCAATGGTTTATTCTTAATGAATCTCGAGCGTAATATTACACATGTTTATAGTGTAGATGCCAAAAGATGTAAAGTTGATAACGATAGTCCCACATACTTGTGGCACTGCCGCCTTGGTCACATTGGTGTCAAGCGCATGAAGAAGCTCCATGCCGATGGACTTTTAGAGTCTCTTGATTATGAATCGTTTGACACGTGCGAACCATGCCTCATGGGCAAGATGACCAAGACTCCGTTCTCCGGAACAATCGAGCGAGCAACCAACTTATTGGAAATCATACATACCGATGTGTGCGGTCCAATGAGCGTTGAGGCTCGCGGAGGATATTGTTATGTTCTCACTCTCACTGATGACTTAAGTAGATATGGGTATGTCTACTTAATGAAACACAAGTCTGAGACCTTTGAAAAGTTCAAGGAATTTCAGAATGAGGTGGAGAATCAACGTGACCGAAAGATAAAGTGCCTACGATCAGATCGTGGAGGAGAATATTTAAGTCACGAATTTGGCACACACTTAAGGAAATGTGGAATCGTTTCACAACTCACGCCGCCTAGAACACCTCAGCGAAACAGTGTGTTCGAACGTCGTAATCGCACTCTATTGGATATGGTGCGGTCTATGATGTCTCTTACTGATTTACCGCTATCATTTTGGGGATACGCTCTAGAGACAGCTACATTCACTTTAAATAGGGCACCGTCTAAATCCGTTGAGATGACACCATATGAATTATGGTTTGGGAAGAAACCTAAGCTGTCGTTTCTAAAAGTTTGGGGATGCGATGCTTATGTCAAGAAACTTCAACCTGAAAAGCTCGAACCCAAGTCAAAAAAATGCGTCTTCATAGGATACCCTAAGGAAACTGTCGGGTATACCTTCTACTTAAGATCCGAGGGCAAAATCTTTGTTGCCAAGAACGGATGCTTTCTGGAAAAAGAGTTTCTCTCGAAAGAAGTAAGTGGGAGGAAAGTAGAACTCGATGAAGTACTACCTCTCGAACGGGAAAGTGGTGTAGCTCAGGAAAATGTTCCTGTGATGCCCACACCAACTGAAGAGGAAACCAATGATGATGATCAAGGTACTTCGGATCAAGTTGCTACTGAACTTCGTAGGTCCACAAGGACACGTTCCGCACCAGAGTGGTACGGCAACCCCGTCCTGGAAATCATGTTGTTAGACAACGGTGAACCTTCGAACTATGAAGAAGCGATGGCGGGCCCAGATTCCAACAAATCGCTTGAAGCCATGAAATCCGAGATAGAATCCATGTATGAAAACAAAGTATGGACTTTGACAGACTTGCCCGATGATCGGCGAGCGATAGAAAACAAATGGATCTTTAAGAAGAAGACAGACGCGGATGGTAATGTCACCATCTATAAAGCTCGACTTGTCGCTAAGGGTTATCGACAGGTTCAAGGGATTGACTACGACGAGACATTCTCTCCCGTAGCGAAGCTAAAGTCCGTCCGAATCATGTTAGCAATTGCCGCATACTATGATTATGAGATATGGCAGATGGACGTCAAAACAGCATTCCTTAACGGGCATCTTAAGGAAGAACTGTATATGATGCAGCCGGAAGGTTTTGTCGATCCTAAGAACGCTAACAAAGTATGCAAGCTCCAGCGATCCATTTATGGGCTGGTGCAAGCATCTCGGAGTTGGAATACTCGCTTTGATGAGATGATCAAAGCGTTTGGGTTTATGCAGACTTATGGAGAAGCCTGCGTTTACAAGAAAGTGAGTGGGAGCTCTGTAGCATTTCTCATATTATATGTAGATGACATACTCTTGATGGGAAATAATATAGAATTTCTGGACAGCATTAAGGCCTACTTGAATAAGTGTTTTTCAATGAAGGACCTTGGAGAAGCTGCTTACATATTAGGCATCAAGATCTATAGAGATAGATCGAGACGCCTCATAGGTCTTTCACAAAGCACATACCTTGATAAGATTTTGAAGAGGTTCAAAATGGATCAGTCCAAGAAGGGGTTCTTGCCTATGTTACAAGGTGTGAGATTGAGCTCGGCTCAGTCACCGACCACGGCAAAAGATAAAGAAGAGATGAGTGTCATCCCCTATGCTTCAGCCATATGATCTATTATGTATGCCATGCTGTGTACCAGACCTGATGTAAACCTTGCCGTGAGTTTGGTAGCTAGATACCAAAGTAATCCCGGCAAGGAACACTGGACAGCAGTCAAGAATATCCTGAAGTACCTGAAAAGGACAAAGGACATGTTTCTCGTTTATGGAGGAGACGAAGAGCTTGTCGTAAAGGGTTACGTCGACGCTAGCTTCGACTCAGATCCGGATGACTCTAAGTCACAAACCGGATACGTGTATATGTTGAATGGTGGAGCAGTAAGCTGGTGCAGCTGCAAGCAGAGCGTCGTGGCGGGATCTATGTGTGAAGCGGAGTACATGGCAGCCTCGGAGGCAGCGCATGAAGCGATTTGGGTGAAGGAGTTCATCACTGACCTAGGAGTCATACCCAATGCGTCGGGGCCAATCAAACTCTTCTGTGACAACACTGGAGCTATTGCCCTTGCCAAGGAGCCCAGGTTTCACAAGAAGACCAGGCACATCAAGCGTTGTTTCAACTCCATCCGTGAAAATGTTCAAGATGGAGACATAGAAATTTGCAAAGTACATACGGATCTGAATGTCGCAGATCCGTTGACTAAACCTCTCTCGCGAGCTAAACATGATCAACACCAGAACTCTATGGGTGTTCGATTCGTCACAATGTAACTAGATTGGTGACTCTAGTGCAAGTGGGAGACTGTTGGAAATATGCCCTAGAGGCAATAATAAAAGTATTATTATATTTCATTGTTCATGATAATTGTCTTTTATTCATGCTATAACTGTATTATCCGGAAATCGTAATACACGTGTGAATACATAGACCTCAATATGTCCCTAGTGAGCCTCTGGTTGACTAGCTCGTTGTGATCAACAGATAGTCATGATTTCCTGGCTATGGACATTGGATGTCGTTGATAACGGGATCACATCATTAGGAGAATGATGTGATGGACAAGACCCAATCCTAAGCATAGCACAAAGGTCGTTTAGTTCGTTTGCTAGAGCTTTGCCAATGTCAAGTATCTCTTCCTTAGACCATGAGATCGTGTAACTCCCAGATACCGTAGGAGTGCCTTGGGTGTATCAAACGTCACAACGTAACTGGGTGACTATAAAGGTGCATTACAGGTATCTCCGAAAGTAGCTGTTGAGTTGACACGGATCGAGACTGGGATTTGTCACTCCGTATGACGGAGAGGTATCTCTGGGCCCACTCGGTAATGCATCATCATAATGAGCTCAAGGTGACCAAAGTGTTGGCCACGAGATCATGCATTACGGTACGAGTAAAGTGACTTGCCGGTAACGAGACTGAACAAGGTATTGGGATACCGACGATCGAGTCTCGGGCAAGTAACGTACCGATTGACAAAGGGAATTGTATACAGGGTTTGATCGAATCCTCGACATCGTGGTTCATACGATGACAACATCGAGAAGCATGTGGGAGCCAACATGGGTATCCAGATCCCGCTGTTGGTTATTGACCGGAGAACGTCTCGGTCATGTCTACATGTCTCCCGAACCCGTAGGGTCTACATACTTAAGGTTCGATGACGCTAGGGTTACAAAGGAAGTTTGTATGTGGTTACTGAATGTTGTTCGGAGTCCCGGATGAGATCCCGGACATCACGAGGAGTTCCGGAATGGTCCGTAGGTAAAGATTTATATATGGGAAGTCCTATTTTGGCCACCGGAAAATGTTCGGGATTTTTCGGTATTGTACCGGGAAGGTTCTAGAAGGTTCCGGAGTGGGGCCCACCTGCATGGGGGGACCCACATGAACGTGAGTAGTGGGGGAAAGGCCCCACACCCCTGGTCAAGGCGCACCAAGATCCCCCCTTAGAAGGAATAAGATCATATCCCGAAGGGATAAGATCAAGATCCCTAAAAAGGGGGGATAACAATCGGTGGGGAAGGAAATGATGGGATTTCTTTCCTCCCACCTTGGCCAACGCCCCAATGGACTTGGAGGGCAAGAAACCAGCCCCTCCACCCCTATATATAGTGGGGAGGCGCATGGGAGCTGAACACAAGCCAAGGCGCAGCCCCTCCCCTCCCCAACACCTCTCCTCCTCCGTATATGCTTGGCGAAGCCCTGTCGGAGTACTGCTGCACCAACTACACCACGCCGTCGTGCTGCCGTTGGAGCAATCTTCCTCAACCTCTCTTTCCCCCTTGCTGGATCAAGAAGGAGGAGACGTCTCCCGTCCCGTACGTGTGTTGAACGCGGAGGTGCTGTCCATTCAGCACTTGGACATCGGTGATCCGAATCACGTTCGAGTACGACTCCATCATCACCATCCCCTTGGCTAGCTTCCGCTCGTGATCTACAAGTGGTATGTAGATGCAAACTCTCTCCCTTGACTCGTTGCTTAGATGAACTCATAGATGGATCTTGGTGAAACCGTAGGAAATTTTTTAATTTTCTGCAACGTTCCCCAACACCTCGTGCACAACCGTGACCATGTCACCGTCGCCATTGAGGACCTTGACGCCTTCGATGCCGAGCTCGCTGACAGGATCCGCAAGGCACCCACGAACTACCTACCGCTGGTGCGTTGCCCTCTTTGAACTGTCTTTTTTTTGTCTGGCGGGCTATTTGAAACTATGTCATGTCTGTCTTTTATCTGTTGATTCAGAGCTGTGTTTAACTCTTCGTGTGGTGGGTTTCTGCAGTTCGAGACGGTTGGGTCAGAGGTTCTCACCAGCCTTAGGTCTAAGGTCGTTGGCGAGACCGGGGAAATGGAGGAGCCCGTCACCGGCGATGTGCAGACCTTCCTGTCCTCCAAGGAGAATTGTGTCTCCATGGGATCTATCGATGTTCTGAAACTAATTCTGTAAATTAGTTGATTCCAGAAAGTTTTAGGAACTCCATGTTGATAACAAACATAGAAAGTTTTAGGAACACCATTTAGAGTACATTTGCTTGCTCTATTTTTTTTTTGGGTTACTCCATCTTGCTCTGTTAAGTAAAATAAGATATGTGGAGTAGCAGCAGTAAGCTAGAACCCTCCATCTTGCTCTGTACATAGTCAAAGAATGTGGAGTAGCAGCAGTAAGCTAGACCCACCAAACAGCTAACGCTCAGGGTAACCTTTTTCTCCATCAACCCCTCTCTTGTATGTCTAGTGTTCCTGTACGTGTGTTGTTGGTGAATTTCTTCCAAGTACTCTTGTACTTGAGTTTGCAGTAACAATTGGAGCAGAGTACTGTTGTACTTCACTTCACAGCACCAATTTCTACAAAGTACTCTGGTACATCAGTTGTAGTTTTCACTAGTTACTAATTGAGTCACAGTTCATTTTTGGTACTTGGCATGATTTTACTCAGTAGATATGCATGTGAATTAGTAATTAGGTATTGCCACATTAGTGAATTTCAGTCTGACATATAATTTGGCAGGTGTACCTTATTCCCTAAAAGAATAAAGATAGAAAAAGGTAATTTAGGTTGGTAGGTACCATTCACTACAACTTAGAGATCACAATATTTCCAAATCTACAGAGTTTATTCTCTTGACTAAAACTACACACTCTAGATATTATGTACTTTGTCTTGCACTGAAGTTTTTCTCTGTTGATGAGATTATCTATTACTATCTACTAGTAATTCAAGAGCAATTAGTTGATGAAACTTCTATTTTTGGCAAACTTCAATTATGGCGATTGTGTTCAGCTTGACTAATTCTTTTGTGGGGCATCGAACACTGGCATCTACTAGTAGTGTTTTTCTTCTCTATTAACTAGTTATCTATGCATACCTTATTCTAAAGTGTGGAGTGTCAACTATTTCAGCAGCATCACATATTGCAAGTAACATCTTTCTGTTTATGGAGTGTAAACAAAATAAGAGCCCACATACACTTGCATTTTTTCTAAACATTTAGCCCGTCCTGTTTAGTCGAATGAAGAAAAAATGCAAGGACAGTAAAATGTGTGTAGATAAACAGATAACAAAAATGTGGTTCCATACTAGTTGGAACACTGTTCGCTTAAATGATGTTCATGACAGATTTATCCAACCGCTGCACTTTACTGAACAGTTGTTTCCTAGACATGTTGGGTTTTTCAAACCTTCTCTTGGGAGTAATTATATTTGTTAACTGCTGTCCTTTTGCAAGAAAAATAAAAGATGCTGTCCTGAATGAATATAAAAATACTATAACAAGCTCTTCTTTGTGGCATTTAGGGGCATTGCAAGGCACTGCAATTACCTACAGAACCAGAAGGCCATGCTGTATTGTTATTGTAGACCGTGATGATCATGCAGAACTAAATGACAAGTTCTTCTGTACATTGTTCTTTGATATCCAGTTTTGAATTGAAGATGCATCAATCTCTAGCTTCGACACCGCGTCGTGACCTGATCTGGTGCGTGCAGGGGTTCCCTGTGGTGGACCATGGAGGACGCCGTCTTCACCCCCCTGCCCCGACGCCATGGACGACGCCGTCTTCATCTTCCTGCCCTTATGCCATGGAGGATGCCCCTCCACCACTGCTCCGACGCCACCCAGGTCTTCTTACCTTCAGTTTCTTCTTCTTCTTCCCTTACCCTCCATTCCCTTGACTAAGATGTGATGTGGTTTCCTGCCATGAATGAGGAGCTGTAGCCGGATGGATGTAGGACGACCGACCATGGATGAGCAACAACAACACCCCCATGGTGAGCCCCTCCACCCCTTTGTTCCCCTCTGCTTTCTGTGATGCTAGAGTTTGGCCTCGGTTCCATGGTTGATTACTTGCTGGCCGTCGTGTCGAGGACTGAGTGTTCGAGCTGATTTGTGTTGTTAGTGGTCATCTAGCTACGGATTTGCTGCTGCAAGTTAGAATGCCTACTGTTCTGTGGTGTAGAAGACTACTAAATTATCTAGTTTGCATCCCTTTGATGTCATGTATGCTACTGATTTGTTGCAGGTAATTAGAATGTTGTAGATTCAGTACAAATGTGGCATAATCCATTGGAATAAATTAGATGGGAATATATGGTAGGTTTAGTACAAACGTGGCTTAATCCATTGGAATTTTTGTTTCCAATGGGATAATCAGAATGTTGTAGGTTTAGTACATGATGCCATGGAAGGTTGTTCTTTGTTATTGCCTCTGTCAAACTGATGCTACCGTCAAACTGTCGTAGTTTATGATGTTGTTGTTGACTTGCTGTTAATGTTGTTATTGACCGGTTGTTGATGCTGTTGTTGACCTGTTGTTGATGCTGTTTTAGGAGAAGAAGGACCTGCTGTTGATTCTCGCAGGATGCGCCCACAACTGCCTCGATGCTGCTAGAAACGCCCCTGGATCGCTACTGCTGCTGGACCTGACCTGGGTGCATGGAGGAGAAGCATGCGCGCTGTTGGAACAGGGCCTATCACCGTTCTATTGGCCCAGTCCTGACAGGAGTAGGAACAGGGCCTATCACTGTTCTGTTTGTGATTGTTATCGAAGGAGCTTCTAGAGAATGTTTGGAGTATCACGTGTAGAGCTTGTAAAGTATATGTTATTTGTAGAATAGGAGCTCTGTACTGAATCTAGATGATAATATTTGGAGTATTATGTGTGTTTTTTGTTTGTGCCAATTTAAATACTGGTTATTTATTTACTGTTAAATTGAAATATGAAGAATATGAACTTGCTAGCTGGGACCCACGTACTTGAACCTGACATCTGGGACCCATTTGAAAAAACTAAAACTTTCTAGCAGAAAAGGCCACGGCCCCAAAATGAGAAGGCTTAATTGTTGGGCTTGGCCCATCTACCTAGCCAAAATTAATATGAGAAAAAAACACAAATAGGCCGAATTGTTGGGCTAGGCCCATGTAGAAAATCGAATTGGACCGGGCTGAATCCTGTGCCACATCAGATTGCCACGCTGGATGCCTACGTGGCGTGGGGAGGTTGCTAGTGACCAAAACGCCACAGTAGACGTATTTTGGTCATAAACGTCTTCGACCATTCCAGAAGAAAGGTCGCTATAGTCAGTTTATGACCGCCACCTTTTGACCTTCTGTTTTTGCTCACAAAAAGGTCACAAGAAAAACAATGACCTTTCAGTGACCAATAGTGGTGGTCACAAGTTGACATATTTCTTGTAGTGTATATATTTCGATGGTTCCAAAATGCTGGCAGGATTAGGAGCGGGTGTTGTTTTGACGTCCCCCACTGGAGACGTAGTCCAGTACGTGCTCCAAATATTATACATAGACTCCAATAATGCAGCCGAATACGAGGACTTATTGCATGGTCTCCAGATGGCTGTCTCCATGGGCATACAATGCCTGGAAGTGCGCGGGGACTCAAACCTTGAAATGTCTCAAATAAATGGAGATTTTGATGCTAAACATCTAAAGATGGCGGCTTATCACAATGCCATCCTAAAAATGTCATCTCGGTTCGAGGGGCTCGAGTTTCATCACGTGGCTCGAGAAAACAATCAAGCAGCGGACGTCCTTGCCCGCATCGGCGCTAAGCACCACCCCGTCCCACCTAACATCTTTCTGGAAAGGCTTTTTAAGCCATCCATGGTGTGGCAAGGGGAGAGCGGCAACACCAGTCCGGATCCGAACACAACCCCAGATTCCGAACACAACAATATCCTCGGTGCCTCAGCCACCGAAATAGCACCGTCGGCCCATCTCATCATGGCAGTCATTGCCCCATGCACCGAACCCTTCTTGGCGTACCTTAATAGGAGAGAACTCCTAGAGGATCAGAATGAGGCTCGCCGCATTGTCCGGTGTTTGAAAGACTGCAAGGTCCATGATGGAGAGCTCTACAAGAAAAGCGCTACCGAATTTCTTTAAAGATGTATCTCCGAGTAAGAGGGGCGGCAACTCTTGGCTGGAATTCATGTCGGTCTCGGCGGGCACCATGTTGAAGCTCGGGCCCTTGTTAGCAAGGCCTTCCATACAGGTTTTTACTGGTTGACGGCCCGAGCAGATGCACAGGACCTGGTCCAACGTTGCGTCGGATGCCAGCTCTTCGCCAACCAAAGCCATATGCCCCCACCGCTCTACAAACGATCCCCATCACTTGGTCTTTCGCGGTCTGGGGGCTCGATATGGTCGGACCCCTTAAAGGAGGAAGCCATAAGAGGAAGTATCTGCTGGTAATGGTGGATAAATTCACTAAGTGGATAGAGGCCAAACCAGTTAAAACGGCCGAGGCGGGGTCAGTGATAGAGTTCATATCCGGCGTGGTACACCGTTATGGTGTTCCACACAGCATCATCACCGATAACGGCTCCAACTTCACAGCCGATGAGTGAAAACTTGGTGTGCTAATTTGGGCATCATGCTCGATTATGCCTCTGTCTATCTCCCGCAAAAAACGGCCAAGTTCAACGGGCCAACGGTCTTATTATGAGCGGCATCAAACCCAGGCTAGTGCGGTCTTTGAGAGAATCAGACAAGCACTAGGTTGAGGAGCTCAACTCCGTACTCTGGGGGCTACGGACCACGCCCGACCGCACTACTGGATATACACCTTTCTTCATGGTGTACGGCGCGGAGGCTGTGTTTCCCTGTGATATTATTCATGACTCACCTCGAGTGCGCATGCACGAAGAGAGAGAGAGAGGCCGAGCTTGATCGGCAGGACAACCTAGACACCCTGGAGGAAGAGCGCGATGTTGCAAAAGCCCGTTCAGCATTTTATCAACAACAGGCCCGCAAATATCAAAGTAGAGAAGTACGGGCCAAGACTTATAATGTTGGCAAACTTGTTCCACACTTGCCGGAGAAGAAAAAGGACAAACTCAAGCCCAAGTGGGAAGGTCGTCCCTTCATCATTGACGAAGTTCTCACTGGAGGAGTGTACCGCCTGCGTGCTGCATCAGACAATCGCCTAGAGCCGAACCCCTGGAAAGTGGCCAGACTCCGAAGATTCTATGCCTAGCGCCGAACTATTTGTTTGTCTCCTTCTCCCTATTGTTTCCTTTATTTTCCCTCTCTTTTCGTAATTTCTTTTTTTCTAAGCCTTAAAGCTTTCGCACGGCTAAAACATACACCTGTGATGTACACATACTTGAACATGTACGTCCATTATACCTGGGAGCTTCCTGGACAGAAGCTTATTCTTATTTTCTGAGCATCAAGCTCATCACATATGCATTTTTCCCATATGTACCTTTTCTTCGCCATTATATGCACAGATATGACTTAAGTTTTGGCCAAGCTGGGTTGCCTGGCTCCTGTGCTTATGCCCTACGTTCCCGTTAGTTCGGCTAGGGCATAAAGGGAGCACCTCTGCGATTGTTACTGCCGGGTCATCCGGATGTGTACCTCAGTCTAGGTGAAGCCGAAAGCTAGGGTTCTTAAGAGAATATTCTGTCGGTGGACTAAAGATGTTTTATATTCCTTCCACTATGAACCCCCAGATGATTACCTATACTGTGATGTTACCAATCACAATTCGGACATGCACTTTAATGCATGCACACCCAGGGAAAGGAGCCCTTAACAGAACTATTCTCTTTGGAAGATGTTTCTTACAATCATGATGTAATATAACATAACTAGCCGGATACAACTTGTATGTTCAAGCAACTATGACCACTACGCTTGGTTTCCATGCATACCCCGGTCTATTTTACCGCTCAGGTATTGGGAAACACTCCGCACCTTTGGGTCCAGAGGTCGAAGCGAAAAGGTCTGCCATGACAATCGTTTTTACAATTCAGCTAGAGTTACATATGTCAAGGAAAGTACATAGTCACTAGGACTCAAAAATTTCCTCCTCTATGCCGTCCAGCAGGCGGTCTAACTTATAATCTTGCTGGGAATACTTGGCGGCTACTTCTACTTGGTCATATACAAAATTAATGGGAACTTCTTTTCCGTCTGATCCTAGAGGTCCGACCCGAGCCTTATGATTCGGATCAAGCCTGGTATACCGCATTTTTACCATGGCCCAGGCTTCTCGTGCACCTTCCCGGCAGTCCGATATCTTCCACAGTCGAAAGCACCGCCACGCTCCCTTGAATAGTTGTATAAGCTCCTCCATCTTTCCCGGAGGGTAGGCGGATGGCCATAGGGCCTTGGCAACACTTTGCATCGCCTGCCGAGCCTGCTCATGCACCTGCGACAGCTCTTGTAGCAGATCACTCGAAGATCCGGACATCTCCTCTTCGGGACGACCGGTCAGCATACCTGCAGACATAACTTTGTCAGTCCCCTCTATCTCCAAATTATTTGAAGGTAAGTTTGACCGCATACTGAATATGCCACCTCGCAGCCTTTTATTCTCCTTTACGGAGTCCGCCAGCTGGGCCCGTACATCTTTCAATTCCTTGCTGTCGGATTTCGGGTTCCAGCAGACCCTTGAGGTTCGAACACTAGGGTGCACGCAGAGATCTATCCCCTACTGATCTATGTCCAATCTCCTCGCGTGATCTAAGCTGGAAACAACGAACAACACAAGGGACACGAGGTTTATACTGGTTCGGGCCACCGTTGTGGTGTAATACCCTACTCTAGTGTGTGGGTTGGTGGATTGCCTCAAGGGCTGATGATGAACAGTACAGGTGAAGAACAGCCTCGCGAGAGGTGTTCTTGAGCTGGTGCGATGAACTGCTTTGGTGGGTTCAGTCGCCACTCTCTCTCTCTCTCTCTCTCTGCTGGGGTTCTACTAGATCTCTAACCGTCCCTCTACTCTTTGGTGGGTAGCTCTATTTATAGAGGCCCTGGGCCTCTCCCCAAATAATGAGCGGGAAGGGCACCAACACTTGGTCATTTTGAAGGGGAACATATAGTACAAGTTATCCTGACCAAAGGTGATCTTCGGCTGCCAAAAGCATTGGTGATGACGCTGTCTTGGGCTCCACGGTGACCTCCATCCTGCTGCTCTGTTGGTCTTGGTCTCGTTGCACCGGAATGGTAACCTTTGCCCGATGCCTTGGCCTGTGCTTGCCCCATTTGCACAAAAGGGGAAACAAGGAGACTGTGCAGGCCGGCGCCCGCCTGGCACCCGCCTGGTCTCGATCGTCATGGCTTGCGTCACGGGCTCCTTGCGAGGTACCCATGCCTTGATCTCTCCGCCTCCTTGCGAGCCTACACGTTGAGGCTGCCTCTGAGGAAGCTTTCGGTCGTCCGCCCCGCAAGGCTTGGCCCCTCGCGAGGGTCTTGAGCTTGAGCTGATGAAGATGGGCCGTGCTGGGCCCCCACTTGAGCCACGCCGCAGGCCGCAGGCAGGCAAGTCTGGGGACCCCGTTCCCAGAACAACGACAGTAGCCCCCGGGCCCAAGGCGCGCCCGGGCTTGGCCTAGCAGGGAAGCGAAGGGGCAAGCGCGAAGCACCGCGGGCCCCAATAGCCTGCGACCTTGGGCGCCGCGTGGCGATTGATTGGACGTGGGCGCCTGCGCTTCCCCATGATGCCTCGGCGACTGCACGACTTGACAAGTCCCTGCATGCAGAGAAACCGGTCATGATTACCTGCAATCGTGGTGCTCGGCGGTTGGCCTCCTCCGGCTATAAGTACGGGGCTGTGTGAGCCCCTTCAGCTCATCCCTTCTTGCTGCTCCTTTTCTTCTTCTTGGCTACTCGCCATTCCCATGGCTCCAAAGAGATTGTCGGCCGCGGAGAAAGGAAAGGCCCGCCAGGCAGGGCCTGACTCCCCCCCAACCAAGCACGGCCGAGGCCGCCCTCGCAAGTATTCCATGGTCCCCGTAGTGGCCTCCCGCGGCCATGGAGGCGGTTCCCTGTGCGGTGGTGAGCGCTCAGCCGCCGATGGGGGGCACGCCGTTGCTGCGCGCCCCCCTAGGCCACGCTTTCGCTCTGCGGAGCTGCTGCCGGAGTTAGTCGTGTGGTCAGTGGACCCAACCAGCACCCGGCTCCAGCTCCCCCATTTCATCGTAGGTGATCTGCCGGCCAGTGCCCGGTGCGGCTTCTGGCTCCAGGCAGACGGCTGCTGCTGCAGGGCCTCCCGGGCTTCGCTGGAGGTCTCCATTTCTGGGAATGGGGCCCTGACCCGCGACTAGCAAACGTTTGCCTGCGCACGCGGCCTGGGCCGGTGGTGCACCCTGCACTTCAAGTTCGATGGCGACGCCACCCTCTACGTGAGGGTCTTCGGGGAAGACGGTCACCGTGCTGGGTGCTGCCCCGAAGACGACGACCGCGGCCGCCTGCCCAGCCCCGATACTGACCAGGATGAAGACGGCGATAGGCGTACTGGCAGCGGTGCTCGGGGTTCGCTGAGCTTCGGCGACTCCCTCTCAAGCAGCAGCTCCTCCAGTGATGGCCGCGACCAGCCCCCGCGCCGTCGTGCCAGCCTCGGTGAAGGTAGCAGGTCAGCCAGCCGTCGCGCCCCGACAAAGTGAGAGGAGGGATCCGCCTGAGCCCCAGGAGCAGCTCGAACCTTGGATGTGGGTTGGTGCAGGACGAATCGCGCCCATTTTGTTTTCCTTCTTTTCCTGCGCAGAAATAGAAGGTAGTATAGGGCCCCGCGGGGGCGTGTTAGAACTGATGTTGTTAACCATCGTGTTGCTTCCACTACTTCTGCACTGTGTTCCCGCGACGTGCACCCATGTGCGGGAATTATTTTAGCTCGGTGGGGCTTGACGCGGTCCTCGCCTCCCGAGGCCGTGGCCTCGCCGTGCGCTTTGTGCCCTGCAAGGATCAGTAGGAGGGGTAACTTTCGGTCTTGGTTGTGGGGGCGATCGGCAAGGTCCTGCGCTCGTGTCGTGATGCCCGTGAGGCACAGACTGGGAGGGGTGCTCTTGCATAGGACTCGGATAGGAAAGCTCCAAACGATCGGGGCAGAAAACACTCACGAGGGCGCACGCGAACCTCCCTCGCGAGACTTGTGCGAGAGAAAACGAGGCAAACGAGTGAAAAAGACAAAGAGTCACAAGCCAGGAACGTCAACAGCTTCAATAAAACTTCAAACGAGAGTAAACAAGCCAACTGCAGAAAGCAAATGGAAAAGCCGCGTCCGGCACCTATTCTAGTCTTCGACGTCTTCTCACCAGCGCGGAGCTAAGTGCTGCCACTGGGCGTGGGCGGGAGCCCCCGAGGCCCAAGGGCGGCACTCCGGAGACTCCGGGGCGTGTACAGCCCCACTCATTATTACGTGAGAGTGTCACAGGCGGCGAGCTTCACAGGCATTGGCCTTCTTCACAAGCACCGGGCCTTTCCCGAAATGCGGCAGCTTCACAGGCATTTGCCTTCTTCACAGGTATCGGGCCTTTCCCAAAACGCGGCAGCTTCACAGGCATTTGCCTTCTTCATAGGCACCGGGCCTTTCCTAGGCGCTAGGCCTCGCTCAGGGATAGAATCTCCAGAGATGTTGAATGTTCTACACGTTCTGGATGGGTACCCCCTCCGAGGTCTCCAAGCGCGCGGAGCCAGGCCTGGAGACATGAACAACCTTGAATGGGCCCTCCCACATGGGAGAGAGCTTGTGCAGCCCCTCCCTAGAGAGAACCTGTCTGAGCACGAGATCCCCTGCCTCAAGAGTTCGGGGGTGGATGTTGCGGCAGTGGTATCGTCACAGTGCCTGTTGATACCTTGCCGCTCGCAGCGCGGCTTCTCGACGGCGTTCCTCCCCAGCACGAGATCCGTCCCCCGCATGGCGTCCTCCTGCGTCTTGTCGAACGCCAGGACCCATGTGCAGCGACGCCTGACCTCATGAGGGAGAACAGCCTCTGCTCCATAGACGAGTAAGAACGGGGTCTCGCCAGTCGGCTTGGTCGCAGTTGTGCGGATTGACCACAACACGGACTGGAGCTCGTCGTACCAGCCCCTGCCATAGGTCTCCAGCTTCTTCTTGAAGGTCCTGGCTTTGAGGCCCCTCAGGACCTGTGCGTTGGCTCGCTCGGCCTGGCCGTTGCTCCGGGGGTGTGCTACCGAAGCGTAGCATATCTGCGTTCTAAGGTTAGCACAATACGTTTTGAAGAGATTACTGGTGAATTAGGAATCGTTCTCGGTGATGATGTGGTTGGGCACCCCAAATCGGCTCACGAGGCCCTTGATGAATTTGACCGCAGAGCCTCTCGGGATTGTGCGGATGGCTTCCACATCAGCCCACTTGGTGAACTTGTCCACATCGACATAGAGGTAGCGATAGCCCCCTAGAGCCCGAGGAAACGGGCCCAGAATGTCCAGCCCCCAAACCGCGAATGGCCATGAGAGGGGTATAGTCTGTAGACCCCCCGCAGGCTGATGGATCTGCTTAGCGTGAAACTGGCAGGCCTCGCAAGCCTTCACCAGCTCAACGGCGTCGTTGAGCGTCATGGGCCAGTAGAATCCACTACGGAACGCCTTGCCAACGAGGGTTCGTGACGACGAGTGGTGCCCGCAGTCTCCGCCATGTATGTCCGCCAGTAGCTCCTTCCCTTGCTCTCGGGAGATGCAACGTAGGGACACGTTATTTGGTCGCTTCCTGTAGAGCTCTCCATCCTTGATGCAATAAGCTGTGGCCTGCTGTGCCACACGCCCCGCTTCCTCCTCATTCTCCGACAGAGTCCGTTGCATCAGGTAGTTCTTGAGATCAGGGATCCAACACCCTTCCTGAGGCTCTAATGCCAGGAGTAGGCGTGCCCCTGAGGCCGGGCTGCAGACCGGGGCTCCTGAGGCAGGCGGCTGAGGGAGCTTCTCCCTTGGTTGCGCCGTGCTCGACAGTGACGGCACCGCCGAGGGTTTGAAGAGCCGCTCCTTGAAGACACCGGGCTCCTGAGGCAGCCGCCTAGATGCCCTCTTGGCAATGTCATCAGCCTCCTGATTGGTGCCGCGAGGCATATGCTGCAACTCCAGCCCCCAGAACTGTTTCTCCATCTTGCGAACCTCAGCAAGGTAGGCTTCCATGTGCTCGTCCTTTGGCTCGTATATCTTGTTGGAGAAGTTGACGAGGAGCTATGAATCGCCCTTGATGATGAGGCGCTTTACCCCTAAGGCAATTGCGGTCTTCAAGCCTGCTATTAGGCCTTCGTACTCCGCTATGTTGTTGGAGACCTTTTCTCCATGCTGGAAGCAGAGTTGTACGACGTAGTAGAGTTTGTCCTGGGTAGGGGATACGAGCACTGCGCCAGCTCCCGCACCATGCGGGAGAACACCCCATCGAAGTACATGACCCAGCCGTCCGGTGCTTCACTTCCCGGGGAAAGTGATCGGTCTTCGCCTGCCTCGAGACCAGGCGCTTCTGCCAATTCTGCCATGAAATCCGCAAGTGCGGCTCCCTTGATGACTCTGGTCGTACTGAATTCTAGCTGAAATGCCTGTAGTTCAATGTTCCATTCAGCAACCCTTCCAGCCGAGTTGGGGCTCCTGAGTACTCTTTCCAAGGGGTATGCTGAGACGACTTTGATGGGATGGCCTTGGAAGTAGTGGCGCACCTTGCGTGAGGCCACTAGTAGCGCGAGGAGTTTTTGAGGCATGGGATACCATGCCATTGCGTCCCGTAGCACCGTGCTAACGAAGTACATGGGATACTCGACGAGGTTGAGGGTGCTGGCGCAGCTTGCGTCCTCCAGAGGCCGAGGCGTCTCTTGAGGCGATGGAGCTCCCAGTGCTTGGTCGCCTGAAGAGGCCTCTCCTGCTTCGGGTGCACTCTCCTGCTGCTGCTGTTCCTTTCCGGCTGCGGTTGCGGCCTTCGCGAGGCCCTCCTGGCTCTACTTTGCTTCAGTTAGGACGGTCGATGCTCCTTGGCATAGTGCTCCTCCCTGACCGCCACCAGGGCTGCGCTAGCAGAGTAGGGGGTGGCCGCAAGGTAGAGCACTAGGGGCTCCCGAGCACACGGAGCTACCATCACTGGTGGGCTGGTAAGGTACCTCTTGAGGTCTTGGAATGCCTTGTCAGCCTCTTCAGTCCATTTGAAGGGGCCCTTTTTCTTCATTAGCTTGAAGAAGGGCAGCGCTCGTTCCCCCAGCTTGGAGATGAAGCGCCCCAGCGCAGTTACGCGCCCGGTGAGCTTCTGCATTTCTCTGAGGGTCCTTGGCGGGCTCATGTCTTCGACTGCCTTGACCTTCTCTGGGTTGGCCTCGATGCCCCTGTGGGACACGAGAAAACCCAGGAGCTTGCCCGAGGGGACTCCGAACACGCACTTGTCCGGATTGAGCCGTAGGTCCACTTCGTTGAGGCTCGCAAAGGTTTCATCCAGGTCCTGTATCAGGGTTCTTGCCTCACGAGACTTCACCGCAATGTCATCGAGGTAAGCTTCAGCGTTCCTCCCGAGATGCCGGTCTAAGGTGATGTGCATCAGCCGCTGAAAGGTCGCGCCTATGTTGCGCAACCCAAATGGCATGCACGTATAGCAGTACACTCCACACGGGGTCAGGAAAGCCGTCTTCTCCACATCTTCTACCGCCATCTTGATCTGCTGATAGCCCGAGAAGGCATCTAGGAAGCACAATAGGTCACACTCTGCGGTGGAGTCGACTATCTGTTTAATGCAGGGGAGCGGAAATGGATCGTGCGGGCACGCCTTGTTAAGGTTGGTGAAGTCGACGCACATGTGCCCCTTTCCTCCCTTTTTTGGCACAACGACCGGATTAGCCAGCCAATCAGGGTAGCGGACCTCGCGGATAACTCCTGCCGCCTCTAGCTTCCGGGTCTCTTGAACGATGAAAGCTTGTTTCTCAGTGGACTGCCACCTCGCCTTCTGCTTCACGGGGCGCACATTGGGGCACACGTTGAGGTGATGCTCAATCACTTTCCTTGGGACCCCTCCTAGCTTATCAGGTTCCCACGCGAACACCTTCTTGTTTGCACGCAGGAACCTCACCAGGGCCTTCTCCTACTCGGGCTTGAGGTTGGCCCCTATGGTGAAGGTAGCGCCAGTGGACCCATCCTCGTCGACTGGTACCTACTTGGTTTCCGCCTTGTCTTGGGTGAATAGCTCCTTCTTTTTAGCCAGCGCAGCCCCCTTGGCCTCAAGGGCGTCGGTGCTAGTGGGTTGTGCCACCGCGG
Source organism: Triticum dicoccoides (assembly GCF_002162155.2). NCBI lineage: Eukaryota > Viridiplantae > Streptophyta > Magnoliopsida > Poales > Poaceae > Triticum > Triticum dicoccoides. The sequence goes on from NC_041392.1 coordinate 614,255,025, forward strand.
CTGCCTTGAAAACAAGCTGGAGCACCTGCAATGCATCCCTTGTGTCTCCTGACACGGTGAGGATGCCGCTGCTCCCGGGCATCTTCATGAGGTTGTACGTCGAGTGAGTTGCTGCCATGAACCGAGCCAGGGCCGGATAGCCGAGGATGGCGTTGTAGGGGAGGCCAGTGGGGGCGATGTCAAAGTCTATCAGCTCCGTGTGGAAGTTGTCGTGGGTGCCGAAGGTCACTGGGAGGTGGATCTGTCCCAAGGAGGTGGTGGAACCGGCTCCGACGCCTGAGAAAGGTCTGCTGGGTTAGAGCTGCTCCAGCGGCACGTGGAGGAGGCTGAAGGCCTCCATCGAGAGCACGGTGAGGCCAGCACCACTGTCGATGAGGGTCCTGGTGACGGCCACTTGGCAGATGGTGGGGGTGCACAGCATTGGGAGCGCGCTTGAACCGATGGGGTTGAAGGGGTGATCCTCCGAGTCAAAGGTTAGATTGGCCTCGGGCGCCACCCAGCCCGGGGGCTTCCCGGCGCTTGGAGGCAGTGCTGATCCGGCGGGTGAACAGCTTGACGTGATGGCTCGAGGGTGGTGCCTGGGAGCCACCCAGGAGAGCTGCGATGACGGGCGGTGCTGGTGCGGCAAAACGGGTGAGGAAGAGGTCACGCAGCTCCTCCCAGGAGGTTACAGAAGCCGTCGGCTGGTGGAGGAGCCATGCGCGCGGGACGCCTGTGAGGGCCATGGGTAACTAGTTGGCCATCACCCGGACGTCGCCCCCGGCTCTAAGGACGGCCTCCTCGTACGCCAGCAGGAAAATCATCGGGTCTGTCGCGCCGTTGTAGAGTAGCGGCGTGTCGGGCTTGAACTTGTGCGACCACTGCACCTGTCGCAAGGTGGGGGCCAAGGCCCGGAGCCCCCTGACCCCAATGTCATCATCCGTCGCTGGAGCGGGCGGCGCGTTGTCCGCCATGAGGGCAGGATGCGATGTTGGGGAGAGCGGGTCGTCAGAAGGGAGAATTCCGGTGCACCCCTACCTGGTGCGCCAAATGCCGGATTTCGGGTTCCAGCACACCCTTGAGGTTCGAACACTGGGGTGCGCGTGGAGATCTCTCCCATACCGATCTACGTCCAATCTCCTCGCATGATCTAAGCTGGAAACAATGAACAACACAAGGGACACGAGGTTTATACTGGTTCGGGCCAGCGTTGTGGTGTAATACCCTACTCTAGTGTGTGGTGTGGTGGATTGCCTCAGGGGCTAATGATGAACAGTACAAGGGAAGAACAGCCTCGCGAGAGGTGTTCTTGAGCTGGTGCGATGAACTGCTTTGGTGAGTTCAGTCGCCTCTCTCTCTCTCTTCTAGGGTTCTACCAGATCTCTAGCCGTCCCTCTACTCTGTGGTGGCTAGCTCTATTTATAGAGGCCCTGGGCCTCTCCCCAAATAATGAGCGGGAAGGGCGCCAACACTTGGCCATTTTGATGGGGAACATATAGTACAAGTTATCCTGACCAAAGGTGGTCTTCGGCTGCCAAAAACACTGGTGATGACGCCGTCTTGGGCTCCACGGTGACCTCCGTCCTGCCACTCTGTTGGTCTTGGTCTCGTTGCACCGGAATGGTAACCTTTGCCCGATGCCTTGGCCTGTGCTTGCAACCTTTGCACCGAAGGGGAAACAAGGACACTGTGCAAGCCGGCGCCCGCCTGGTCTCGATCGTCATGGCTTGCGTCACGGGCTCCTCGCGAGGTACCCCTGCCTTGATCTCTCCGCCTCCTCGCGAGCCTGTCTGTTGAGGCTGCCTCTGAGGAAGCTTTCGGTCGTCCGCCCCGCGAGGCTTGGCCCCTCGCGAGGGTCTTGAGCTTGAGCTGATGAAGATGGGCCGTGCTGGGCCCCCACTTGAGCCACGCCGCAGGCGCTGGCAGGCAAGTCTGGGGACCCCCGTTCCCAGAACGCCGACACTTGCCCAGTTGGGTATTCGAATCCTGGAGCTTGTTTGCACACTTTCTCCATCACAACTTTTGTTTGCACACGCTCGCCCGCGGCTAGCAGTTTTTTGGCTTCTCGTTCTTCGCCTTGAGTGGCTTTCAGTTGCTCTTGCATTTGATCTAATGATCCTATTAAGGGGTGAGCAACTGTGTTAGCATTATTGGTATACCATTATGTTTTCTTGATGGAGGGAAACATTACCAGGAGACGCCTTCTTGGATTTCTCCAGTTCGGCATTGGCAGCATTTAGCTAGGTCCGATACTTTTCTAGTTCCTGAGATAACAGGCTGTTCTTCTCCGAAAGCACCTGGTTATACAATGATCCTTAAATCAGTTGTATCAAATGCTTTAAGTCTCGGGGGCTACTAGTGTATGATTATTAAATCTATGCTTGCCCGCATATCTTTCAGATGCTGGTCTGTGGCTCTGGCAAGCCCATCCCGAGAAGCTTGGATGTATGCATCGGCCGAGCTGAAGGCATCAAATGCCTCCTTTGAGAAGCCGGGGTCACGAAGAGCGGCCCTTCGACGATGATGATTCATAGCGCTCTCCACTTCAGAGTTCGTGACGGACATATCGTCTGAATCCTCTGTGGAAGGACAGTTCGGCGCCACTCCCATGTCAGCCCCTGTCCTTAGGGCAGGGTCGGGAACCTGAGTAGTGGAGGCATGTCCGGCCGGATCCCTGGATATAGTCCGGCAGATAATTTTACTGATAGAATGCGGCGAATGGCATCACAATTTGATGTGGTGATCAGAAGGTGTATTCTTGAAAAGAAAGCCTTACCTCTTTGACGAGGGCTCTGTCGTGTTATCATTTGCCTTCCTCTTCGAAGATGTGCTCGGCGCGGGCGCCGTTCTCCTCGGAGACGCTTCTGGTGCACGTTGTGGCATCGAGCGCCTCCCCTTTGGAACAGGAAATAGTGTGGTGGGTGAGGCGTCGTAAGGAAACTCTTTCAAAGAAGGTGTCTTTTAAATTACTCACATGAAAAGCAGGGAGGAGACCGCGGTAATCCGCAATGATGGGTACTTCGGTACCATCGTAACTCGTCTGATAGAATACTCCATCCTCGAGCTCCACAAATATGTCCGGATCTTCTTCGAATCTAGGGTCAAGGTCCTGGTTGTGACCCTCTGGCTGGGGAGCAGGGCTATGAATCCCCTCGATAGCCTTCCGCCATTCCTATAGCGAGTGGATAGGTTACCGTCTGTTGAAAATAATTCAGGGAGAGGAGTAAAATGGTGAGATTGGAGCTTACCCAGCTAGGAGGGTTATACATGAAAAATCCATCTCGACAATTGGGACGAGTGAACTCCTCCTTCTCCCCTTTGTACAGTTCGGCTAATATTTTGAGCAAAGCGGCAGGGGTCTTCGGACCCTTTCGACCGTAGCATGAGCCATCATCTTCCCCATTATAGTGCCACATGGGAAGCCCTCTGTATTGGAGTGGCTGGACCCCCCGCACTATGGAGATCACCATTACCTCGACTATTGACAGTCCGGACTAGGTGAGCATCTTAATCTTGCCCATCAACAGACTGACTTCGGCGCTATCCTCCTCCTCGAGGCTGCGAGGACGCCAGCTATGGCGTTTCTTCAATGGAGTGCTTGAAAACTCGGGGAGGCCCATTCGAACTGGGTCAGGAAGAGCGACATTGTCAATATAGAACAATTCGGAAGGCCACTCTTCGGAAATCTTCGTCGGCGTGCCGGACAGGTATCCGATCCCGGCTATGCGCCACACTTTGGCTCCTCCCACTTCGAATATTGACCCCCCTTGATTATGAGGGACGAGGCAGAATAGTCTTCTCCATAAATCAAAATGGGCCTTGCAGCCTAGGAATAGCTTGCATAGAGCAATATAACCCGCAAGGTGCAGGATGGAGGCAGGGGTGAAACTATGCAGTTGGAGGCCATAATACTCCAGAAGCCCATGGAGGAAGGGATGGATTGGAAATCCGACGCCTCTTAGTAAGAATGGTACAAAGCATACTCGTTCCCCCTTGGACGGATTGGGAATGTCCTCTGCCTGAACCACGCCATTGAAGGACTTCAATCCTGCTCGTACAGGGACTAGATCCGTGGGGGGAAGAAAGCCCTGTTTTTGCAGCTTCGATAGCTGACTGTGAGATACAGAGCATCTCTCCCAATCACCCTTTTCGGAGCCGTGGGGATGAGAGGAAGAGTTGGGAGCATTAGCCATGTTGGGGTGGTTCTGCCTAGAAAGCTCTAAGGATTTTTCCATGGGATGTGGAATGGATCTGAGATCTATTCTCTTTAAATAGGCATCTCTCTTGTACAGTTAGGGTGGTATGTGCAAAAATACCCCGACCTCTCGTATTCACTCGCCACGTGGAAGCTGAAGTTAGGAAGGCGTGGAAGCCGAAGGGAGCGGCATTAAATGGAGGGCCGAATACGTTACTTTGAAATCATTGAAGGAGGATCCCGCCTTGCAATGCTGAAGACTACCTGCGTGCCGGACACCTCATCATTGAAGTCTGGTTCGGGGGCTACTGACGGAGTCCTGGACTAAGTGGTCCTCGGGCGTCCGACCTATTGGACATGGGCCGGACTCATGGGCTGTGAAGATGCGAAGACCGAAGACTCTACCCTTGTCCGGATGGGACTCTCCCTGGTGTGGAAGGCAAGCTTGGCGTCCAAATATGAAGATTCATTTCTCTGTAACCAACCTTATGTAACCCTAGATCCCTCCGGTGTCTATATAAACTGGAGGGCTAGGTCCGTAGAGATATCCTCATAATCATAGTCAGGCTAGACTTCTAGGGTTTAACCATTACGATCTCGTGGTAGATCAACTCTTGTAATACTCATATTCATCAAGATCAATCAAGCAGGAAGTAGGGTATTACCTCCATAGAGAGGGCCCGAACCTGGGTAAACATTGTGTCCCTTGTCTCCTGTTACCATCAACCTTAGACGCATAGTTCGGGACCCACTACCTGAGATCCGCCGGTTTTGACACTGACAGGGTGGCTGCTAGCTACTTTGCACTTTGTTAGGGTGAACCTCGGTTGGGGGAGGGCATGCATTCATAGCTTAGCTAGGATTCCCTTCATGCCTACACGAGAGAGGGGGGCTTCTAGCTACTTTGCACTTTGCTAGGTGAACCTTGGTTGGGGGGCATGCATTCATAGCTTAGGAATCCCTTCGTGCCTACACGAGGGGGCTGCTAGCTCTACTTCACACTTTGCTAGGTGAACCTCGGTTTGGAGGCATGCATTCATAGCTTAGGATTCCCTTCGTGTCGACACGAGGGAGGGGGCTGCTAGCT
>NC_041392.1:614260723-614277414 GCF_002162155.2 Triticum dicoccoides
GACACGAGGGAGGAGGGGGCTGCTAGCTACATCGCACTTTGCTATGTGAACCTCGGTTGAGGGGGAGGGGGCATTCATTCATATATAGCTTAGGATTCCCTTCATGCCGAGACGAGCGAGGAGGGGGGCTGCTAGCTACTTGGCACTTTGCTAGGTGAACCTCGGTTGAGGGGGAGGGGGCATGCATTCATAGCTTAGGATTCCCTTCGTGCCGACGGAGCAAGCAATACCATGCGCTTTGCGAGAGAGGTGCCACATCGAAGTTGCATTTGGTATTTGAAAATCAAACCACCCTTTTGATACATAAATTTTGTCCACATACAAGTGTGTTCGTGTTCTGACCCTCTCCCGCATCATTTCTCTCCAAATTTATGAACATTATACAAGTCGGATGACGCAACAGACATGGTTCACTCAAACTAACTGTGTGCCATGCCGGTGCACCTGTCACGCACACATCCGCACAATACATTGGGCTCCACGAGGCTCCCCCTCTCAAAAATATCTGCCTGCTTCAAGGGTTTTTCTGTTTCATAACACATGGTTGTTATCTCCGGACCGTGTATGATGCTTCTTGTTCCCAATCCCGCCTGCATCGAAAATATCTGCCTGCCTCGAAGATTTTTCTTTTTCATAACACACGGTTGTTATCTCCAGACCGTGTGCGATGCACTATCATCAAAATTTTCAATAGCCTGGCATTTCAATCCCGCGTAGTAAAAATTTTAGTACCCGCGTCATTTCCTAAAACACCCCCCTCCACACACACACACACACACCAAAACCTCCTCAGGCGTGCGCGCGCGCACACACACACACACCCTCCCTCGCTCGAAACCCTAGCAAAGTCCCTACCACCGCTGCCGCCGCCGCAAGGCCTCCATTGTCAACATCTGCCGGTGTGCCCCTGCACCTTACCCACCGATCTCCATACCCAGGCCGCCCTGAGTTTCTTAGATGACGCCTGCCAAATGCCCCCTTTCCCACAAATCCCCATCCCCATCCTCGCCCCCACTCCAGAGCGTTGCAGCCTAAGCCCGGCTAGGCTTCTGTGGAGCTCAAGGAGCGACTGGCCCAAAAGAGCTGTATAGCGGTCCCTTTGCCCGACGTCGCCAAGGAAGCTGACAACCATTACTAGCGGTAGGCACTCAAGTAGCGGGCTAGAGTATGCGAGCATGTCTCATCCGCTGGCTACGACATCGAGGTCATCGACCGCAATGCCCTAAGGCGGGCCGTGTCAAAGGTTAAGTGGCCCACCCCCAACCCCTCGGGTTCAACCTCCATCGATCTCATCCATGGCCCCGCCATTGATCTCCTCTGGCTCATTGTCAACAATTTTCCATTCTACATTGCCATCGAGCCCCTTTTATCATTTTTGAAGGACACGTTCTGTGACGTTGTCTTGGGATCCACAGCTTCCAAGTCGGACCTCCTCGACGGTGACCACGAAAAGGGAAGCCTCTCCGGCTCTTCCAAGGGGAAAGAGCCCATCTGCTCTTCCAAGGGGAAAGTGCCGGTGTGCGACATCAGGGACGGCACCCTACAGTCGTGCTCTTCCAAGGGGAAGGTGCCCATCTGCGACAACATGGAGCGCATCCAGGGTCCATGCTCTTCCCATGGGAACGAGCCCATCTGTGACAATGAGGAAACCCATGATTTTTTTGTTTCAGTCATTCACAATGTGATGCTCTATATGTGCAATTATTTATTGTGCAGTACATTTCATCAATCCAGTTTTAAACATACCGATAGGAATGCATATATTTGCTTACTGTTAAGCTTGTTATAGCTAGCATATGCCTCTTTTAAAGTTTTTTGATTGTTCGGTTGTTTGTAGTTAGCATATGTTCAGTGTCAAATGCTATCTTTGGTTGTTCGTATTATGCCTTGTTTATTCTAGTTTATTCACAACGTGATGTTCTATATGTGCAAGTATGAACTGTGCAGTTCAATTTCATCAGTACCAGTTTCAACAATACCACTATGAATGACTACATCTTGTAGTTAACACGCCTTTCCATTTTTATTTAACCATAACCAGTGTACTTAGACCGGCACAATACTAGTTTGAATGACCATGTTTCCTTGTTTTAAATGTTAGGCATGTTGCAGTTAGCACACCTTTCCACTTGTTTTGCTTTACTAGCGTGTTTAAACTTGCACACTGAATCTATCTTTTGGAGATTATTTTGTCTGTCATGTGTTATTTTGGTTGATGTTTAGCCTGTTGTGCTTAACATGCTTCTTGATGTACCTACACAGGACAATTTTGGGAATGACTGCTGTTTTCCATCGAGGTTAGTTTCATCCCATGGCATATATCTTCTCACTATTTAGGATATCCGTAGCTGGTACCATATAGGTCGATGGCTGATAAGGGACTAATCGGTGAATTGGACTTTTAACTGAATATATCTGCAACCCAATTTTCCTTAGGTTAACTAGGGCCATATGCAATATATCTGAGGCTACATAGCAATATGCACTGTACTTCATGTCTAAATATGCAATCCTAGGCTACATAGCAACAAGGAAGAGTGTTACATTAATGTTCTAATGATGTCTAGATATACATAGAAGAGTAGCAGCAGAAACAACAACAACAACAACAACACAGCCCTGTTTGGATACTCAATTTAGCTAGAGGTTAGAGTTAGTTTCTAGCTCATTACTAACAATGAACTAACTCCATCCAAAGAGTTGTTTGGATGGCAGGGTTAAATTGACAATAAATGCACAAGGAGAACTAGCTCCAATTAGCACCTCTTGGGTTGGATACTAGTTTTTTGGGTTGTTTATAGATGCAACTAGCTTAAACTAGCCCTCATGTTTAGATATACTTTAGGGCTATTTGAGCCCGAACTAGCTCAAACTAACTGTAACCCGTGGATACAGTAGTAGATAATTTTTAAGAACGAACTAAACTCCTTTCGGCCCATAATATAAGATGTGAATTCATCTAATATGTGAGTATATTGGATGTTATAAGATACTCCCTCCGTTCCAAAATATTTGTTCTTTTTAGAGATTTCAAATGGACTACCACATACAGATGTATATAGACATATTATAAAAGAGTGTTGTACTACATCATTGTGCCATTGTTGTTTAGCTTCTAATATTAACTTGGTGCTTTTAGGTACATATGTCATTGGTAAAGATCCGCATTTTGACCCATTCTGCATATGGAGCAATGAGATATCGATGAACCAGCATCAAGTCAGGAAACTGATAAAGATTGTTAGTAAAATGGGTATAAAGATGGCAATTAAACTATTTGTTTACACTTTATCCAAGACAACAACAAACTGCAGGATGGTAAGTAAGAACTCTATAGCCTTCTTTTTACTGCCCATAATGAGTTGTGTTATATGAAAATGTCTGAAATCTTATTCCTTTGCAGTGGTTGCCAAAGCAGTTTACTCAAGATTACCTCTCAAACTACATGATTGGTGGGCATGCAAAGGTTAAAGTATTTCTACCAAAACACGATGATTATCTAGATGTTTTCATGAAGACCGTGAAGGATGGGCAGTCGGCCATCACAAGGGGTTGGACTAGAGTCGTGTGTGCCTTCTGCATGGAGGAGGGCACAATATGGGCATTCCACTTCACCTTGTTCAGCAACCAGAATATATTTTGCCTCTTTCTTTACCGTCTTTAGTAGTACAAGTATACAAATATGGTTCATCATTCTTTATTTGGTTCTTATGTAATTCTTGAACATATGTACCTATGAATCGAATAATGCATTGGTTGTTTGAACCTGATGGATATGAATAAAGTTGTAGCATACATTCAGATTCAAATACAAACCCGGTACAATTTGGAAAAGCATCAATTAAATTACAGCGAAATTACGCTCTCCAAGTTGTTACGGCACACACGGTTGGTAAAACACAAACGTTTGCGATATGCACCATATTCCGAGACGGTTCACAGAGAGGAAACGTGTGCAAGCATGCACATAGTTGCCGTTTGTAAAGCATGTGTGATGTCAGACAATATCACAAACGGTGTGGGCAAACTAAACATTTGTGCAAGTTGCCTTATCATATACGATTCGCAACCATGAACTGTTTCTGATGAAGTATGCATCGTAAATGTTGCACCACAGAATAGTGTGTGCGATAGTTGTCGTGTACGACGATGTTACAACGGTCCGATGTTTCATAATCTTGCCTGACACTCGTATGACAATTAGCTAATCTTCTTAACGGTGAACCATTTGTGATGGGCTGCGCATCATACACGTTCTATAATAGTGAACCATCTGCGATGGGCTGCGCATCGCAAACGTAGCAGCAAAAAATACCGACTACGATGGCAATGCGAGCATAAATGAGTAGGAGTACTGTAGGGGCCCTATCCCCGACAGTTTCTGGGTCGTGTGGGAAGGACACCCCTATCGCCCACACTCACTTGGCGACGGTTCCAAATGTCGTTGCGGAAAGGGGTTTTAAACCGTTTGTTTAGGACCGATGCGCACCAGTGATGTCATCATATTAAGCGATGCATAACGTAAGCAGACACGGAAGAGTGTGACCACTCTTGCAGGCCCGTGTAGTCCTCAAGGTCATCTGCTCAGTTGGTGATTGTAATGCAGTTGTCGTGGCTGCCGGCGGCGAGGAAGAAGATCTGACGTGGGAAAGACAGTCTGGAGAGCAGACCCCTGCTGTGGTGAACCCTTCCGTCGTTGGAGTAGCTGAGCTAGGGTGGAACACAGTGCAGCAGGAGCATGACAAACCACACAAGGTTTTATTTGACACATGTTTGTAACAGGAGTAATTGTGTAAGGGCTTGTTTGAATTTGAGGATTCTAACAATGCAGGGATAGGAAAGAGACATGAATAGGATAGGAATGCACGTGCAAAACAGAGAATTTAAAAACACAGGATTTCTGCCAATCTGGGTGTTTGGTTCACAAGAATTGGAAGATCACAGGATGCAAAGAAGCATGGTGAGATTAAGTCAAACCACAAGAAAATGTACGGTTATAATGCTATTATGATACTATCTCTTAGTCTTGTGCTTCATGAATAGGAATTTGAAATGGAGGACAAGTGGAAATTAAAATTCCTACAGTTGTTCTTTCAAGGAGACACTAAAGGAACAAATCCTACAGTTTTCCTTTGCTCCATTCCTTTGAACCAAATGCATGAATATAGTACCATAGGAAACTTTCCAATTCCTATGTTTTTCCTTCACTTTTCCTTTCAAGTACTGGCAATTCTAGTAGGCAGGCTCGAGCAAGGAAAAGCCTACACTAAAAAAATGTTTTTGTGCTACTTCTACTACTTTGGACCCAGGCCACTGCCCTACTAGCTCAACTCCCAGGCCCATCGACAAATGCACAGCTCAAACACGCAGAGATAAATAATGATGGCGTTCAAGAGAGTCCATCACGGATAGCTAAGTTGCCTAATACCTCACTTCTTATCATATAGTAGGATAAAATAATCGTATTTCACATTACTACATGTGCTCAGTGGACAATATATATAACTTGTAGAGTAAAAAAGAGATGCAACAAGTGTAAAACCTCTTTGGCGAAGCCATGTCGATCTCAGCATGATTGGGTTGGCCGGTGAGGATGGTCCGGCTGACTTGGCTGTCGGAGGAGGGATAGAAGATATTAGGCATCTGGAGATGGAGCCCGGGGTACTGCTCCGCTGTGATGGAGGGTTTCATTGTTGGAGCAGCTCCGGTGAGTTGTACGATGCCGAGGCTGAAGCAGGACAAGAGAGACAACGTTAACCTGAGTGGAATTCTAATAGCATCTCCAATAGATGACGTAAAATACATAACCACAAAGTGCTAGATGTAAAATACATCGGCGGCTCATCTCTGAACTTAACTGTCGAAACTGAATTTAACTGTGGAAACTAAACTTAACTGTCGAAACTGAATTTTGCTGTCGAAACTGAATTTTGCTGTCGAAACTGAATTTTGCTGTCGAAACTGAACGCACTAGTAGTAGAAAAGCAGTAGCCGCAGCACGTGTGAGAGCCGGGGCAGCTGGTCGTGTAGCAGTTCATTTTAATCCTCCACCCCCCTGGGCCGCCAGCCACCGCAGGCCAAACCGCCGGCACCCGCCGCCCCGCCCGCCCCGAAACCACTCCCCACCGCCGGTCCGCCGCCACCCCGGCCATCCCTCTAGGCCCCCCTGTGTCGAGTTTTTTCTCCGGCGATCCCCACGCCACAGCCGGTGACCACCGCCCCCACCCTGAACCCTAAGATAGATAGTGGGGTACCTCTCCGGTGAACCCCCTCCCTGATGCAGCCGGTCCTTCCTTAACTCCAGCGAGCCCACCCACCCCTTGAAAATCGACAGACCCAAAAGTCGATTCAGTTGACTGAAGTGTAGCCAAATCGTAGCAGCATCGCAAGAAAGAGCAAGAGCAACAGTGCGATCAAGAGTAAGAGCAATAGCAAGAGCAGACCAAGCAGGGGACCGAGATCAAGAGTAGAGCAGCAGCGCGAGCGAAAGCTAAAGCACCAGCAGCTCCTACTGATGTGGACGTCGCCGCCGAGGGAGCGACGCCGTGGAGGAAATGGCCAGCGACGCCGCCGTGGATGGAGCTGCGCCATGTTGGCTCGGGACCGAGAGCTGGCAGCACCGTGAGATCGAATGAAGAAGAAAATGCGGTGATTAGTGTACAACCTCTTTGGTGGTGCCGATTAGGTGTCAGCTTCATCGAGGAAATGGTGATGATGATGCCCTTCCGGTGGTGCAGGTGAAGACGTCGGTGTGGGAATGGAGGTGGCATGAAAGACGACGGGAACGTCGGGGCAGCTCCTTGGAGGTGGAGGACGGGGTGGCTGATCCGGTGGGACGACGAGATCGACGATGGATCCTCATCCGGTACGGTGGATGAGGGACATCGAGGTGTTGCTATGGACGACGTCGTCTTGGAAGAGGCTCCGGCTGGGCAGCGGTGAGGTGGCGGACGGAGGAGGGTGGGGTTTCGCGGCTGGAGCGGAGAGGTTATGGCGGCCTGGGATTTCGAATGGCGAAAAGGAGGCGATGGGAGGGGGAACCATGGCTTGGGTACGTGCTTGTCCGAAATGTGGGGTAAGTTATGAAAGTACACCCACTGATTTGGGCTAGGCGGTTCTTTCGGTTCAGGGGTATCACGGGCATTTCATGTGTCGGGATTTCGCAGGAGGTGGGAGTTTTCGCGCGCGTTGTAATTTTGGGATAGCAAGGCGCGGGTTGAGATGGAGGGAGTTTTCGGAGCACAACGAGACAAAGATATTTCTTAAATATTTCGGGGTAATAAGGCGTGGGTTGAAGAGGCGGGTGTTTCGCAGCATAACAGACAGAGATACTAGGTTGAAATTTCGGCATAACAAGGCGCGGCTTGAAATTTCGGGAGAACAAGATTAACGTGTACCGAAAAAAGACAATTCGCACCTCATCACTAGAGATAGCCATGTCCCGTTTTACTATATTACTAGAAATGCATTCAAATACAACAACAAAAACTAAAAGAATCGGGACAACAAACATAATGTTTATAGTACCAAAACAATTTGCACTTCCCTCAACAATAAAAAATGGTGTGTGTTGTCTAGCATATGGACTAAATTTGAGTACATTTTCCCTGTTTGAATGGGATTGTACTCGGGTTAGTTATACAACCATCTAAATATTATCTTCACAACACATGACCTGAATATAGGAGAAGTGAATTCCTATATAAATACGAACTACATGTACAACGATCTCAAATTCAAATATATGTATCCATTTTATGTTGAATTCGAATCATAGTACATGTATGCTCTAGCTAGATGTTCGGAATCTAAACCATGTATGATACTACATACAATGTGTTTAACACGCACAACACACACACAAACACCATTTAGACTAGTAAGGTACACGTGCATTGCACGCATGACATTTGGCAACCAAAATATGAATAAATACCACATTATAGCATGTAAGCTTTGAGTCATATATGCATGATGTAGATGTTCGTTTAATTCTTATAGTTCATTTCATTCAAAATCATCTAGTTTTTATAAGAAAGCTAATCTATTTTAAGATTCATGGATTGTCTGTTGTAAAGAATAAAGTAAAAATAAATAATGGCAAATCATGTAGAAAAACATTTGGGCAATTCTGATAAGGAAGATTCTAGAACAAAGAAGAAGTGCTTGTGTTTTCAGGTTTGTGCATTATGCTTAAGTTCAACCATGCAGTCTTCTAGATTGTACATGTGACAAAATCTGGTGGAATCTAGATGATATCCAACGGCCAGTAGTGCTCAAATTTGCCATCTCTGAACCATCGGATTGGCTTCATCCAATGACCATCTTTCAAAGTTAAAGTTATCCGCACACTATATAAAAATGTAAAATATAATATGTGTGGGTATATATAGATATGTGATGCGAAAGCCACCCGTCATCTCCAATTAGAATAGTGTGTCCATGCACGGATGCAATGTGGCCAAACGATGTCTGTCATCGGTATCTCGAATTCAAATCAGTCTGACCTTGTTCAATGTGTATACAGTACAACATGCTCGTTTCCAAACCACACTGCGCATATCTCAGTTATATTCATGCATGGATGGGTTTCAAACATCATGATCTCTTATTCAAATATTTGAATTCAACTTTACATTGATTATGACCTCACCTAGTCTTTCACACCCACACAGTCGTCTTCTCTTTACAATTGTACCACTAACTTTCTCTCGTGCATGCATTCACACACACTACCAGTCGGCATTATCCATCGCACACATGCTGCAATCTTTTTCTTCAGGTCGGTCTCCCATGCATGCACACACACACCTCCCCCTCTCCATCATATCGGGCATTCTTTATCTCTCACGTGCATGCGTAACGACCGATGTTCCTCTATGTGTGTGTATATATAGCTAGGTCTTTCATCATTTTCCACACAAACCAATCAATCTATGTATCTAGTGAGGTCTCACCCTCTTCCCATGTCCACATCGATCAATCTATACCTATGTATATAGGATTACATAGCTAATACACCCACATTAATTACATATCCAACGCCCCCTCTCATCATCCATGCCTTCCGCTTCATCTCTCAGATGCGCGCATAGTGGCGAAGACAAGGGCAGCAAGGGCCCTGCCCCCCCCCTAACATCACTATATATCGAGGCTAATATGAATGTGATCATTAGACAATTGCTGGTAAAATGGTTTAAGTTGATGAATTGGCCCTCCTCGTAAAGGATTAGCAATGCTTGGCCCCCTAGCTCATTTATTTTTCATGGCTCCGCCACTATGCGCAACAACGCACGTTCTCGCCCCCTCTCTTTAAATATCGATCTCGCACCTGTGCACTCCTTCATAGTCTCCCTCCACTTGGCCCCTCGCACCATCTTCTAGCCCCCACCAGATTTTGCCACATGTACAATCTAGCAGTCCATGGTTGAACTTAAGCATAATGCACAAACCTCAGAACACAAGTGCTTCTCCTTTGTTCTAGAATCTTCCGTATCATAACTGCCCAAACTTTTTTTCTAGTTGAATTGTCATTATTTGTTTTTTACCTTATGATTTACAACGCACAATTCCATGAATCATAAAATAGATTAAGGGATTCTTTGATTCAAAGGATTCTCAAAAGAATTTTGGAGGATTCTAATCCTTAGGAATTTTTCCTATCTTGGTTGTTTGATTCGAAGGATTGTAAACCATAGGAATTTTTCCATAGGATTCATTTGCACTAGATTTCATAGGAAACATCCCATCCACTCAAACTTGTTTGAAAGAATCCTGCGTTTTTTCTATGCACAATCAAACACTCATACAATCCTATAGGATTCAAGACGACATTCCACTCTAATCCCATGTTTTTCCTATTGCCGCATTTTGGAAATCCTACGAATCAAAGAGGCCCTAGATTTTTTATAAAAAATAATTGATTTTGAGTGAGTTGAACTATAAGAATTAAACGAACGTCTACATCAGGCATACATGGCTCAAAGCTTACATGCTATAGTGTGGTATTTATTCATAATTTGGTTGCCAAATCTAATGCATGCAATGCATGTGTACCTTACTAGTACTTTGAGTATGTGCAAAACACGTAAATTAGAATTCCAATGGCACACTACACAATGTCTCTCTTACAGTTCATGAAGCCACGTGGAACATGAGGATGCGCTGTCGCGACCTCCTTGTGTGGATTGATCACAATTACGTGATGCTGGTTCCAGAAGTACATGCATGAAGCGAAGATGTGCACGCACACCACGCATGCACTCATTCCCTCCCACGCACACGCGGGTACACGGGGGGACGCATTTTTGTATGAAGATCCACCCCATGTGATACTTTGAGGCGTGTAAAGTCCTTCACTTCATTGATGGTCAATTAATACAGCACATGCAAATTGAGTGGACGTGAGGGAGGAAGAAAGACATTACTACTCCACTACGTGCACGCGAGTAGTTAAATCATGGGTTTCTACTTCCATTGGTCTCCTTCATATTTTGTGCAAACCTGCTCACACCTAGTAGTACGTATCAAACCTGAATGTGTTCCCACTATGCATGTTTTAGTACTAGTGCTAGTACTAGTTAGAAAAGGGGAACTAGTACCTAGCCGAATCTCACTCTACCTCTTCCTCCGCATAAGTCTTTCTTGTTCGTCCGTCCTTGCCATGGCCGGTGTGCTGAGCTCTAGGTTGAGAACTATCCAAACTACTCGTAACAAGGGAGCGGCCACCAAGGCCGCAGAAAAAAAAGAGGGCTCGCCGCCTCGCAAAGACATCGAAAGATCTCTCACGGGCAGGCGATGGTTCCCAGGAGCGCCCTAGCCGCAAAGGCGAACATGTCGGCATGCCCAATCAGCTCAATAAGCACCTCAATAAGAAGAAGGAGTTCATCCACGGCTTGGTGGAGCTACTGAAGGAGAGCCTCGACGACATGCGCACTGAGCTCAATGAGCAGGGGGAGTTGACCGCCGGCTTGGTGATGCTGCTGAAGAAGAGCATTGCCTCGGTGAACAAGGCGACCCGTGAAATCCTGCAACTTCAGGAGGACAAGGCGAAGCTCTGCCACAAGCTTGACCTGCTGAAGGAGGAGAATGCCGGCTGGAAGAAGCTGCAAGAGTATAGTAGTTCCTCAGTGAAGATGATGTAGGCCCTCGTCATGGAACAGAAGGAGGAGTTGGCGAAGCTCTGCATCGAGCAGCCGGCTGCTGTCAAGGTACGTAATGCGGCCATGGAACAGATGATGAGGGCTTGCGTCGAGAAATCCCGCGTCATGGATAGAATGAAGAAGATGGCGGAGGAGACGCGCAAGGAGATGGAGGTCATGGAGGCGATGAAGAAGCAGTTACGACTGCGCGGCCAGCAACCCTTCATGTAGTAGAGAGTAGCGCCCCAGACTTGTGTGTGCGTCTTCCATCTTTTTTGGGGGTGATAATCTTCCTTCTTCTTTTGCTCCTGGGTTTCTTATTTTGCTTTGGGTGTTTCACCGCACGTGTCACGTTCTCTGCGAGGCATGAATAGAACAATGCTAACAATGAGATGACTAGCAAATTAGATCATTTTTATCGCCATATGGCACTAGGCTACTATGTTTCGTGCTCCTCCATCATACTACTCTAGTGGAAAACTTGAGTATACTGCGTGGTTCTTTGCTCCTCCTCAGGTTGTCAGCACATTTATACGAGCAGTCAAATCACAAGGCCCCGCCTTCCAGCAGTAATGAGCCGTCAAATGACAAAGGCCCTCGCCTCTCCTGAAACCGACCAAGCTAGATTGCCCCACCCTCCAGCCTTTTAAAAATTGTATACTTTTGTACAGTAGTAGTATCGATGGATTGCGCCATGGAGCAAAACTAACAAGATGAAATTAAAGAAAAAAGGTGGTACATATAGAGAGCGCTCGTCGCCAAATTATGCATATAGTACTATTAAAAAAGCTAGTACGTGCTTAAATGGGGTGCTAAATTATATTAAATAAATTAGCATACCTATTTAATTCTTGGGTTCTTATTTTTTATGCCACTAGTTGTGTATCACTACTCAGTTTTGCCATTAGAAGTTACAACTACTCAAAAATTCCATCAATCCATGAGATGCCTGCTCAAAATGCAATTAGATATCTCGAAAATGACATCGTTAAGTTAGATGTTTGCTCAAAATGCCATTAGACATTGTAATTTTCATGTCAAACCCGTTGACCATTTTATATGACAAAAATAAGCCGATTCTCACAATGATAAGGGTGGCCCCGCTTGTCAGGAGTAACCAAGCGAATAATTTTACGGGAAAATAAGAACGCTGTTGGGATCAAGTAGGCCCCACACTTTATTTTACTGTAGTGAGATAGAGGGAGAGCTGGCATGTTGGTCCATCGGTATTTATGTCATTATAACATGGCCAAAGAGATTTGAGTCACAATAATGGTGTCCAGCACAACACACCCCTCAAATAAAACTAAGCACCCTAAAATTCTTTGACAACTAAACTGTTGGATATATGATGTTGGCCATATATATTGTACGTATATAATGTGAAGAAACGAGTTGTAGTACTATACCAACTAAAAGATGAACTGTAAGAAATACTAGTACGTATGTACTGAAGAGTTAAAGTAACGAGAAGGAACATAACATAGTTCTTCTGGGGGCTCAGCACAACACACCCCTCAAATAAAACTAAGCACACCTGAAATTAAACTAAGCAACTAATCCGATAGACACTGCATTAGAACCACCATGAGCAACGACACTGCCACCTTACTCGGACTCCTCGTCCACGTCCTCGACTTCGTCCTTGTCCCTCTTCCTCTTGGCCGATACTTATTTGCTTGAACCGAACACTTGGCTCTTGCTCTTCATCCAACCCTTGTAGATATTGAAACAAAGGTAGCCATCCATTGTAGCATAGTGGATGTGGTCTATATCTAATACATTCCACTCCCATGCATGATGAAACTTGAATGGAGGTTTCTTTAGTGTACCGTACGAAGGATGAACCATGGCTCCTGCCAGTGTCAGCATTGAAGGCTGATCACGGGAGGGCACCATCCACTGGTACAATGACGTCTTAAACAAATGGTTTAAAACCCCTTTCCGCGATGACATTTGGAACCGTCGCCAAGTGAGTCTATGCGATAGGGTGTCCTTCCCACACGGCCCAGAAATCGTCGGGGATAGGCCGTCCTGGGACCCAGGCTGGGGTCGTGTGCGATCGAGTGAGGCATCAAAACCCAATCATTTCTGTAGGTATGTACATCCCACATGGTGAATCCCAGAAATCATTTCCGTAGGTATGTACATCCCACACGGTGAATCCTAGAAATCATTTCCATAGGTATGTTATAACGCCCTCGATGCGGCTATATCTCCCACGTGTCGAAGCACGACTTAGAGGCATAACCGCATTGAAAGCAATGTCGCAAGTGAGGTAATCTTCACAACATCCCATGTAAATAAATAAAAGGGGGAAGGATACATAGTTGGCTTACACTCACCACGTCACACAAATACATAAATAACATTACATTCATCTAAATACACTCAAGGTCCGACTATGGAACCAAAATGAAGATAAACCCCAAATGCAACATAGTCCCCGATCGCCCCAACTGGGCACCACTACTGATCATCTAGGAAAGACACGTAGTAACGACGAGAGTCTTCATCGAACTCCCACTTGAGCTTGGTCATATCATCTGGAGCAGTGTCAACGGTGCCTACATCTGGTTTTGGAAGTAATCTGTGAGTCACGGGGACTCAGCAATCTCACACCCTCGCGATCAATACTATTTAAGCTTATAGGTAAGGCAAAGGTATGATGTGGAGCTGCAGCAAGTGACTAGCATATATGGTGGCTAAATACACAAATGAGAGCGAGAAGAGAAGGCAAAAGCATGGCCGAACAACTATGATCAAGAAGTGATCCTAGAACAACCTACATCAAGCATGACTCCAACACCGTGTTCGCTTCCCAGACTCCGCCGAGAAGAGACCATCACGGTTACACACGCGGTTGGTGCATTTTAATTAAGTTAAGTTTCAGGTTTTCTACAATCGTACATTAACAAATTCCCATCTGCCCATAACCGCGGGCACGGCTTTCGAAAGTTCAAATCCCTGCAGGGGAGTCCCAACTTAGCCCATCACAAGCTCTCATGGTGAACGAAGGATATTCCTTCTCCCAAGACAATCCGGTCAGACTCGGCATCCCGATTACAAGACATCCTCGACAATGGTAAAACAAGTCCAACAACACCGCCAGAATGTGCCGACAAATCCCGATAGGAGCTGCACATATCTCATTCTCAAGGCACACTCAGATAGGTCAAGCTACGAGTAAAACCAACCCTCGAGTTTCCCCGAGGTGGCCCCGCAGGCTGCCCATTTCAGACAAACACTCAGAGGAGCACTGGCCTAGGGGGGTTTAATAAAGTTGACCCTCGGGCTCCGGAAACCCAAGGGAAAAAGAGGCTAGGTGGCAAATGGTAAAACCAAGGTTGGGCATTGTTGGAGGAGTTTTATTCAAGGCGAACTGTCAAGGGGTTCCCATTATAACCCAACCATGTAAGGAACGCAAAATCCGGGAACATAACACCGATATGACGGAAACTAGGGCGGCAAGAGTGGAACAAAACACCAGGCATAAGGCCGAGCCTTCCACCCTTTACCAAGTATATAGGTGCATTAAGATAAACAAGATAATATGGTGATATCCCAACAATAAACAAGTTCCAACAAGGAACGATCTCCAATCTTCACCTGCAACTAGCAACGCTATAAGAGGGGCTGAGCAAAGCGGTAACATAGCCAAACAACGGTTTGCTAGGACAAGGTGGGTTAGAGGTTTTACATGGCAATATGGGAGGCATGATAAGCAAGTGCTAGGTATCGTAGCATAGGCATAGCAAAAGAGCGAGCATCTAGCAAGCAAAGATAGAAGTGATTTCGAGGGTATGGTCATCTTGTCTGCAAAGTTCTCAGAGTTGCCTTGATCCTCGTAAGCATAATAAACGGGCTCCTCGTTCACGTACTCGTCTCCCAGCTCTACCCTAGCAAGAACAACAAGCAACAGGAACACAATCAACCACGTGCAATGCTCAAGCAACATGATGCAAACATGGTATGATATGCGGGATGCGGTATGAGATGCATATGCGAGATTTGGAAAGGAATGAATGAACCTGGCCTCAACTTGGAAATACAAGAGTTCCACTGGAAAGGTGAGGTGATTTCGGTCGAAATCGATATAAAGATCACCGGAATCGGATGCACGGTTTGGAAATGGCAAGCAAAACAAATATGGCATCGGTCTGCGATTAACAGCAAGTAGCCTTCTAAATACATCAAGATAAATAAGCTACTGCACTCAAACATGGCAACAAAATACATGGCAGGTATCCACTCATAATGCTTGACAAAATATGAAGACTGAGCTACGGCTAAATCACTCATTAGCAGGTTCAAACAAGCATGGCAAAAGTGCAAAAGATAACAGGTTCCAGACTTGGTGGAATTAACAGTAAGTCAGGAATTTATCATCAGGAAGCAATGTTTAGAGCACGATAACTACATGCTGCAGGAACATATCATGGCAAATCAAGGCATGGTATGAAGCTACTCTAAGCATATAACAAAAGTCCCTTAGTGACCATGAGCCAAAAGGGATCAGAAAATACAATTGCAAGCATGTGAACATAGCAAAAACATAAACAGATTCAGACTTAGTGAAAAACTGGAGCATGCAAAACAGATAACGATTAGGCGTGTTTACGAGCTCGATGCACTCACTATGAGGGATTGCATGACGAACTAAGCATACACCCAGCAAATAGACATGGCATAGAATCTAGACATGGCAAGAACAACAACATAGCATGCATGGATCAACAACAACAAGCTCGGCAAAATTGCTAAACATGTTAACAATCTGCCAGGAACATTTTATAGCAAACATAGAGCTCGATTGACTCAAGATAGGGTGCTCCATAATTGCAAACAAAGACATGGATGGATAGAGCACAACATTATCTACAAAACATCCTTACTGACTGACCATCCTCAAAAAAGGCACGGATCACTAGGAAACAACATGAACATATGGCATAAAAATAATGGCATGGCAAGGACTTAGTGAAATTCTAAGTCCCTGAAATCAGCATCATTGATTAAGCTACTTTGGATGCTTGTGCTAGTCACCACAAAGATCAGAAATATACATGGCATACACCCCTGTAAAGATGGCATGGCATATTCAAAACACATGTAGAGCTCAGGATCATAGCATGCACACATTAATCATGGCAAAAATGACAAAAGTGCATTTGCTGAAACAGATCTGAAACTATCATCACATAGCCCTATTCCAACAGCATTTCAGGCATCAAGATGAGCTCAAATGAAAATAATGCAATGAGATGAAATGATGTACTCATCGATATGAACATTTTGATATGCTACACACACGAATCGGAGGTACGATGAGGAAGTTATGATGCTATGAAAAGTGCATAAAAACTAGGGTTAGGGGGCAAAAGTCAACCGAGTCTCCAGATCCAGATCTGGCGCGGATTTGGAGGTTCCTCGGGGTTCCACTGTTCACCGGAGATGAGGGAGGTGGCCGGATCCGGTGGTGAGGAGGCGATGGCGGCGGAGGGCGTTGCCGGAGAGGAGGGGCGGCGTCTCGGGCGGCGAGGCGCGGGC
>NC_041392.1:614277540-614336812 GCF_002162155.2 Triticum dicoccoides
GAGGCGACCGCGGGCGGGCGCCCCGTGCGGCGGCGGCGGGATGGGCCGCGGGGGCCTGGATCGGGCTCCGCGGGGGCCTGGATCGGGCTCCGCGGGCCTCGGGCGGTGGCGGATCAGCGGGATGACGTGGTGTGCTGCGGTTGGTGGCAGCGAGGTTGTCTGGCCGGACCGGACGTGTCCGGCCGCGCGGAGGAAGAAGGGGCTAGGGCTAGGGTAGGAGAAGACCCAGAATTTTAGAGTGGGGTCTATTTATAGAGGTAGAGGGAGCTAGGAAGCTCCAAATGAGGTGCGGTTTGCGGCCACGCGATCGTGATCGAACGATCTAGATGATGGACCAGGTTTAGGTGGGTTTTGGGCCACTTTGAAAGGGTGCGAGGCCTTTTCGGTCCCTCGGTTAACCATTGGAGTATCAAACAAAGTCCAAATGGTACGAAACTTGACAGGCAGTCTACCGGTAGTAAACAAGGCCGCATGACAAGTCTCGGTACAATCCGAAAATGTTTAACACCCACACACGAAAAGAGGTAGAAAGGGACACCGGGTGACATAGGAGCGCCGTAATGCAAAACAGACAACAGGGAAAATGCTCGAATGCATGAGACGAACATGTATGCAAATGCAATGCACATGACGACATGATATGAGATGCATGACAAAGACAAAACACACGGAGACAAAAACCCGACAACGAGGAAATAAAATAACTTAGTGCCGAAAATGGCAAGAGTTGGAATATAAATAAGGTAAATTACATACGGGGTGTTACATATGTACATCCCACACGGTGAATCCCAGAAATCATTTCCGTAGGTATGTACATCCCACATGGTGAATCCCAGAAAATCATTTCCATAGGTATGTACATCCCACATAGTTCTTTGTGTGGAAACATTTGTGCAAGGTGGCCTAACGCAAATAGTTCGCTGCCGAAAGCCGTGTGTGATTGTTAGTTGATCAAACACGCCTACTTTCTAGAAACCATGCGGGTTGTTTGAGGTAATCGCCCACGGTGCTATCTGAGTAACCGTTTGAATAGAAAACCCCAATAAGCAGGGTAATTAGCCTATTATTGATAATCCATGTACTAATCAAACTGATATTTCTTATAAAACACGACAGATATTTCATATCCGTATAAAAGCAACCAGGATTTCATAATCGAGTTACATCAGATAGCTTCGGAACTCAGTTACGCCATTACACAACAGCACCAAGTTTCACATGCAGCATCAAAAACCTTTGGAAAGTAGCATCATACACGGTAAATAGACAGATGAATCTCATCTGGGAAACTGCAGAAGCATAAGGCGAATATTGAGCCTTTAGTGATGTTGAATGTCCTTGCAACTTTAGGCCAGTGGCTATGGATAATTGCCCACCCAACCTTCATCCTCTTCAGCAAGACTTCAATATTGTACTGTGGGTGTGGAATGAATACCTTCCTCACCTCTTGACCATGCAGGTGGTTTGAGAGGTAATCATCGGTGAACTGCTTTGAAAAGTACTGAAAACAAAGCTATGCATAAATCGCTATTGTAAATTTTGAAATGGCGCAAGCGGTAAAAACAAGGTAAAAGAGTTGGTACCATCCTATAGTTGACTGATGTCTTCTTCATTGTGCAAACAAAGATCTCGTTGTTATTCGTCGCAAGTTTCTTCATCCTAACAATCTTTCTGAGTTTCTTGACTTGACTGATATTCATGGACATCTCATTTCCCCATATGGAAAATGGGTCGAATAGTGGGTCTAAGCCTCTGACAGCAGGACCTACATGTGCAAGACCAAATTGTAAGAAACCTAAATATTAGAATGATACCTGCAACTGCACAATAATGTGCTATTAGCCAAAGGAGCCTGCTTGAACAAACCTCGATGGTAAACCGCAGTGTCTCCCATTGTTTCCCTGCAACACACATAAGGAAGATCTTGATCAGGTTAACTGAGAGTTGCCATACTATCAGTAGAATATGTATTGAGTACAGCCAAATTCGATTGGTGTCACATGCATAACAATACAAAATTGTACCCACCGCAAATGAAAATCAAATTGCAGAACAGAACCAAACAGTTAAATGGATAGCAGACTGTCGGTGTACAAAAAGAGGGGTACACTTTTTGTACCCCTATAACTGTGCACGGGCAGTCGGAGTCACGGGCACCACCACACTGAGCAAGGCAAGGAAGGTGAGCCAAGGTAAGGCCGAAGCTCGAGAGAAGCAGAACGACGCCAAGACCAAGCCCACAAAGAGCAAAGGAGACGAAGCGGACTCCCCCCGGCAAGATCGTTGCCGGGAGGCGGTTTTAGCAAACCCGGCAAGACCCTTGCCGTGGCAGCTCGCCCCACACCTACGAAGTGAGTCACCCTTGAGTCCACTGCCCCCATGGGGCAAGGATTCAGGAGACATCCCCGTGGTGGCATGCAGATCTTGGTGAAGACATTCAAGATCAGATACACCCTTTAGAAGATGATGATCCTTGGCGGGATCCAAGCCAAGGAGGACCACAAGGCCCCCGGCAAGAGCCTTATCGGGGATGACAGCAGGCGCCACGGCAAGACCCTTGTCGGGGCCCCGGCAAGGCCCTTGCCAAGAACACCTGTAGGGCCACCATCAGGCCCACGCCAGTCAAACCTCCACCGCCGTTCGCATGCAGCTGCCGACCCAACCAGCTGGGCAGGCACCTGCGTGGCGGCATGCGGATCTTCATGGAGACCCACCACTGCGCCACCTCAGCTGCCTGCCTGCCTACATGGCGTCGCGGGCGCCGCTGGCCAGGGCGCGTGTCGACACGAGATGGAGCGGCGACGGACGAGACAGGGCTCTCCCCCATCCCCGATAAAGCAAGGACACCTGGGCAAGACGCATTAAATGCGCCTTGTCATGTAATGCGAGGGATAACCTCACATCACTATACCCTTTCCACCTCCTGTGTGCCACTATGGCAACCCCTTTCCTATAAAAGGAGGCCCGAGGCGACCAGGAGGAGGATTCGGCTTTTTGGAGCTCCTCACGCCCCATAGCTAGCTCAAGAACACAGATATACAATCCACCAAAGCATGAGTAGGGTTTTACGCATCCTCGCGGCCCGAACCTGGATAAACGAACCGTGTGCTATCTGTTTGATCCGCTCTTCTCGCGACCCCGCGCCCCGCAACCGTAGTAGGGATTCTTGTGATCCCATAGGTGTCGTTCCCACCGACATCTTTGGCACGCCAGGTAGGGGGCGCAGTATTGAGAATCGACTGTAGCAGTTAGCCCGGCACTCCTTCATCTTCGTGACCCTTGAAGAAGATAGGAGGCCAAAAGATCGACACTCGAGCGATCGCAAACAGAAGCTAAGTTGCACTGAACCCTTATTTGTGCTACCTTTCTTATTTGAGGTTATTCCCCCCCGGAGATATTTGCTTTGTATGAGAAACCTGCACGCCAGGGGGCTCTACCACGATCGGCAACACCCTTGCCCTATTTTGAGTTCGCTCAACAGCTCAAGCGGCTGCGTCGAGAATGGCAGAGTAGCCTTCCGCGATCAGCAAGGCCCCCGATTCTGACTCGAGTCAGGCTCGACAGTTCGAGCGGCCGTGTTCAGAACGGAAAGGTGGCTCATCCGGCAACACGCGTACCCGGCCGGCCATGGGGATCCGTCCCCAAAATGCTGCTAGGGGCTTCCGCACCGGCAAGCCTTCCCGATTGACGTAGGGCACGCATACAAAGAGGAATTGAACAGGGAAATAACATGCATGAAAATTAAGAGTACTTCAAAGTTATATTACATCACATCATAGCTGCGGTTCTAACTAAAGATAAAATTTGTCTTGGTCGGGAACCCGCAGCGGCGAAGAAGAACGGGATGCCTAATCCCGGCGCTGGCCTTCCAACCTCTTGATTTCGTCGATGCAGTCGGTGATGGGCTTGATGCGCTCCTTGAGCACCGTGAGGTCAGCACCATCCGGCAAGCTCTTCATCGCGGCCGCGAAGTCAAGATCGGGATTCCAGTACGCCATCTTGGTGAGGACCTTGGTCACGACCCTCCGGCAAAGTCGCCGGGCCTCCTCAGCCAGCGTGGCCGTCCTGTTGGAGTGAAGATAGGCCAAGGCTCCGAGGACGCCCTCGAAGAACTGGGTCAGCTTGGCGTTGACGGTCCCGCTGCGCTCGGGGGCGTACCTCACATTTGGCAACCCCATGGTGGCCAATTGCGAGGTAACCCTGCCAGCGACGACCTCTAGATGGCTGATCCACCTGTTCTCACCCGCCACATATTCCTGGTGGGAGGCGGCCTCGTTCGCCCGCAGCTGCTTCTCCTCCTCGGGGCTTCTGGTCAAGGTCTCCTCCCGAGCCCTGCTCTCCGACAACATCTTCTCGAGATCCTCTAGCTTCAGCTTGAGGTCTCTAATGGAGTTCTGCGCGTTGGAGAGCTCCCCAGTCCTGCTGATGACTGCTCCTTGCGCCTCCACCAAGGCGCGGTTGAGCGTGCTCTTCTTGCCGGACAGCTTGAGGGCCTTCTCCTTTAGCTCGTCCCGCTCTGCTTCCAGCTCCTTCACCTTGCCGGCATGGGCCAGAGCTTGGGCATCGAGTGCCCCTTTGTGCCTCTGCTCCAGCTCGCGAGTCCGCTGCGCGACAAGGGCCTCGAGTTCCTCATCCTCGCCACGAAGCGTTGCGGCAAGCTTCGCTTCACGCGCAGAGAGGTCCTCTTCCTGAGAATCCAAGTTGGCTTGACGCTGGTTCCGGGCGGCCTCGGCCGCGGCAGCCAAGTTCGCCGCCTTTTCCTGGGCCTTCTCGATGTCGGCCATCTTCATGGTTAGCTCCACATCGCGCTCGGCCAATTTCTCCTGAAAGGCCCTCTGCTCCTCGCGAGCCTGGTGGAACCAGGTCTGCGTCTCGGCAACGCGCGCCTTGAAGTCCACCTCCGCGTTGTCCACCGTTGCCATCCTGGACTTGACCTTGTCCAGGCGAGCACGGTAGAGCACTTGGAGCTTCCGGAAATTGGCCCCCATGGCACAGAAAAGCTGCTCTTCTGGAGAACCATCGCCACCAATGCCTGGCTCATCAACCACCTCGAGCCTGGTGGCGGCAAGCACCTCGCCGTCAAAAACTTCCCCTTCGGCGGGCGCCCGGCTTGACGCCCCTGGGAGCTGGACGAAGAGATCGTCGCCCACATTCAGATATTTGCCAGGGCCCGAGGTTGAGGAGGAGGGAGGCTGGTCACCCACCACCTCTTCCTCGGCGGAGGCCTTGCCGGCCTCACCGGCAGGTCCACCGCTGGTGCCCTCGGCAGAAGCCTCGTCGGTCGCCCTGGCGGCCCCCGCAGCGGTGCCCCCGGCGGCACCCTTAGCGGCTTCGTCGGCGGCGGCCTCGTCAGCATCTTTGGCAGCCTCCTCGGCGGCAATCCTGCTGGCCTCCATCGCGGCCTCCTCAGCAATATCCCCGAAAACAGTGTCCACGTCCTCCATGTCTATTGAAGGAGGGCCTGGGCAGCAATGGGAGCAATGAAGCCAAGAAAAGAATAAGTGAAAAATAGAGACGAAGGACAGGCGACTCACCAGTGCCAGGCTGTGAAGCAGAAGTCCCCTCTCCGCCAGCATTTGGCGCCGTGGCAGAGCCACCAGCGCCAAGTTCCCCTCTTCCTCCATGGGTGTGGGCTCCGTGCCTGATGCCCTTGCCGGGGACGCCCCCCACGGAGGCGTAGTCGATGGGGGTGGTGTGTTAGGAGTAGCCCTCTGTGGCTCCTCCTGCTGCCGCTCCCCTCCTGCAAACCCGGCAAGGTCAGCATCATAGCATCGAGCGCCTACCACATGTCAAGTAAGAAGAGGGTGACGAACTTACGCTGGGGGCTGCTGTCCGGGCTGCTCAGCACCACCAGTGGTGTCTTTGAAGCCCCAGCCAAGGGCTGGCTGCTCGCCGAGGTCCTCGCCCTCTTCACCCTCTGGGCCAACGTCTCTGCCTCCCTACGGAAGCAAAAATGGATCAAGACAAGCGACCCAATTCGAGGAAATGGAAATGACAGTAAGGAACGGAGAACTTACTCGTCATCTGTCTCCTCCTCTTCCACTAGTTTCCTTTTCCTCTCCGGGGTGAGAGGCCCGAGATCAAAAGGGAGCTCCACATCATCATCCGAGTCGACGCCTGCCGGAGGAGGTGAAGGAGGAGGCGGGGTTTGTGCACGCCCGGATGAGGAAGGGGCTGTTGCCTTCTTCTTCTCAGCGGCCTTCATCAGCCTCTTCGCTGCCGTGGCCCTCGTGTGGCGCCCGGACCCTTCTAGGGTCAATTGAGGCTGCGTAGCCCTGCCGGGCCGGACCGACTCGCCGGAGCCAGACCGCCGCAGGACTCGCCCTCTTCCCCTGGCTGGCGTCGAGCCCACCGCCACGTCCTCCTCCGACGACGACTCGTCGGCCGCGTCCTCGACAAGCGGAGCTCCGGTGTCGACGCTCCTGGCCTCCTCGGTGGCCGCCGCCCACAGGGTGAACTGCTCCTCCTCCGTGGCCATTGCGGCCTTGTCCTCCACGCCCCCGGTGCTGCCGGTCTCCATGGCAAGATGTGCCTCCCTCGCCCTGGTGGCGATGTAGTCCAGCTCCGCCTGGGTGGTGTCCATGACAAGCCACCGCTCGGCGTCAGCATTGACGTACACCTCGATCAAGGTGTCGAAGAATTTCTGCACATCTGCGTTCGATGGCTCCCTCCAGCTCGGGACGGGGCCGTGCGCATTGCAGTCCGACATCATGGCGATGATCTCGGACCGGCGTGAATTATTGCACAACGGGACCAGCCCCGCTGGCAACTTGAAGAACGACCCCTTGACGGCCTTGCCGACCTTTACGGCAACCCTTGAGGCCTTGCCGGTCTGCTCGACTTCGCCGTCGCGACCCACATCCAACTGAAAGAGCCGCTGGCAGAAGTGGGCATGTGCCATCACCGTGAAGTTGTGGTCGAGGCCAGGGCAGAACTGCATAATGTCAGCCGGATTCATGAAAAGCCAGGCTGGCCTCCCCTTATTGTGCAACGGGGCGATCCGATGGCGAATAAAGTCCGCCCCGATCATCTCAAGGGTGAGCCCAGCCCGGGTCAGCCGAAGAATCCTGGTGGTGGCGACAGTAAGCCTCTCGTCGGTGGCATCGACATCACCCCAATAGCTGTCGCGGACCGGTGGCACACAGCGGACCTTGCAGAATTCTGGCGGGTCTTCGTCTTCAATCCAGCACCACCGGTCACGCCATTCCTCCCACCTCTCCTTCACGGCACCGTCCGGGTACGCATCCTTGGATCTTGGGATCCAGGTGACGCAACCAGAGATGGCACCTCCTGTTTGGATTCGAGGATAGAAATAATGGCGGAAGAGCGCCGTGTTGGGCTGCACCCCGGCAAAGCCCTCGCAAAGATGCGCAAAGAAAGACATACATGCCACCGCATTCGGAGTAAAATCCAAGAGGCGAAAACCGAAGGTGTGCATGATGTCGCGGAAGAAATCGGAGAAAGGGGGCATAACCCGCAAGAAAAGTAATCAACGCAGAAGGGGTACCGATTTGGGGCAGGATCAGCACAAGCGGCAGGAATGACGCGCGTCGCCGGGTGTCCCGAATCCTCTCCCCCCGTCTTCACTCCCCATAGGGGCTTGAAAGAGGCCCGGAGCTCATGAACATCAACCGTCGAGGGGAAGAAAAAGGTAGACTTCGTCTTGTCCCCCAACAGCGCGCTCTTCGGCGGCTCCCGGTCCCAGAGCCCTTAGCCACCCCCTTGCCCTTGGCAAATTTGGGCGCCATGGCGACCGAGAAGTCTAGAGGGTTGAGGAAAGGGGGTGGCAAAGCAACGGCGGCGGGCGACAACGAAAGCTTAGGAAGGAATGAAGAGAGGGAACGGCGGCTCTGAGATTGGAAAAGGCACGAGGGAAGAGGAGAAAGTGAGCAGCGCGCCCACGGTTATTCCTTCTTATGGGGGAAAAACGCGGGCCGCCTCCTTTCACATTAACTGTGATGTGACGCATGCCCGCGGGAAGCAACCCCATGCATGCCACCCATGTCACACACGCCTCCCCACGCCGCGCCACGCGCGGGAAGCGTGGGAAGCACAGCGCGCGAATAGACTTACCGCGGTAAAAACCGCCCCGCTTGCCCACGCACCGTTTTTGGGACTAGCCCAACGACGCGATTGCACTTACGTGTGGCCCAGGCCCGGGGGCTCCTGTCGGTGTACAAAAAGAGGGGTACACTTTTTGTACCCCTATAACTGTGCATGGGCAGTCGGAGCCACGGGCACCACCACACTGAGCAAGGCAAGGGAGGTGAGCCAAGGTAAGGCCGAAGCTCGAGAGAAGCAGAACAACGCCAAGACCAAGCCCACCAATAGCAAAGGAGACGAAGCGGACTCCCCCGGCAAGATCCTTGTCGGGAGGCGGTTTTAGCAAACCCAGCAAGACCCTTGACGTGGCAGCTCACCCCACACCTACGAAGTGAGTCACCCTTGAGTCCACTGCCCCCATGGTGCAAGGATTCGGGAGACATCCCCGTGGTGGCATGCAGATCTTGGTGAAGACATTCAAGATCAGATACACCCTTTAGAAGATGATGATCCTTGGCGGGATCCCAGCCAAGGAGGACCACAAGGCCCCCGGCAAGAGCCTTGCCGGGGATGACAGCAGGCGCCACGGCAAGACCCTTGTCGGGGCCCCAGCAAGGCCCTTGCCAAGAACACCCGTAGGGCCACCATCAGGCCCACGCCAGTCAAACCTCCACCGTCGTTCGCATGTAGCTGCCGACCCAACCAGCTGGGCAGGCACCTGCGTGGCGGCATGCAGATCTTCGTGGAGACCCACCACTGCGCCACCTCAGCTGCCTGCCTACCTACATGGCGCCGCGGGCGCTGCTGGCCAGGGTGCGTGTCGACACGAGAGGGAGCAGCGATGGACAAGACAGGGCTCTCCCCCGTCCCCGATAAAGCAAGGACACCTGGGCAAGACGCATTAAATGCGCCTTGTCATGTAATGCAAGGGGTAACCTCACATCACTGTACCCTTCCACCTCCTGTGTGCCACTGTGGCAACCCCTTTCCTATAAAAGGAGGCCCGAGGCGACCAGGAGGAGGATTTGGCTTTTTGGAGCTCCTCACGCCCCATAGCTAGCTCAAGAACACAGATATATAATCCACCAAAGCAGGAGTAGGGTTTTACGCATCCTCGCGGCCCGAACCGGGATAAACGAACCGTGTGCTATCTGTTTGATCCGCTCTTCTCGCGACCCCGCGCCCGGCAACCGTAGTAGGGATTCTTGTGATCCCATAGGTGTCATTCCGACCAACACAGACCAAATGAACCAAAATAGTTAACTGAGCACGACATTGCAGATAGAAAAATGTACTAGAAGATAAGTCAGTTAACAAAACAAAGAATGCTTGAGAACAGTATTACAAAATGTAGCAATTGTTGGACCAAAGTGATAACTGAACATTACATTTCAGAGGACCAAACTGTTAACTAAACATCAGATTGCATATTAACATTACAGAGGACAAAACACTAGAAGGCACTGACGTGGCCTCGATAAAACATCACGAACTGTATTTTAAGGTAGACAACCGCACTGCGGTGTCGATGGTGGCCTCGAAGACGAGGTGCTCCTCCAAGATCTGGCGGTCGACACGCATGTCAGCCATAGCGACCTCGTTCGCACGTGCGGCCGCATGCTACTCAGCTCCACATTATACTGCATGTAAGATGGTTGTGGGCGGCGCTTAATTGGAGGAGGGGGACAGTGATTTCGGTGGAAGTTTTAGCTCCATCAGTCAGGGCATGTGGGACAGGAAAGGAGGAGGATGGTGTGGGTGGGGTGTGGATTACCTGACCATATCGACGAGGCCGTGAAGCAAGAAGAAGGGTCGGCAGTGAGGAGGCTGCGCAGCAAGAAGAAGGGTCGCCGGCGAGGAGGCGACGCTGCAAGAAGAAGGGTCACCGGCGAGGAGGCGGCGCTGCAAGAATAAGGGTAGTCGGCGAGGAGGCAGCGCTGCAAGAAGAAGGGTCGCCAGCGAGGAGGCTGAGATGCCAGTAAACAACAGTGAAGGTTTGAACTTGGAAAGCAAGGAGAAACATTGGAAATGTGGATTTTGGTAGGAGGGAGGGGACGGGGAGATAGATATTTTCGTGGTGGCAAAAAAGTTCGCTCGGTGCCGCGAGAAACTGGCGCGCAAGTGTGGTTCAAGAGGGGGCGGTGGACTGTAGACGACGAAGCTTCTTGTGTAAGCCAGACAAAACGGTGCGCCAAGATATTTTATATCGCATCCCACACGATTCTTTCTAGTAAACTATTTGAGGTATACCTCATTTTTCATTATGTTTTGAAAGAAAAAATGGTGTTACGGAGGGAAAGGATGGTGTTTGAATTGCTAGAACATTTACGTACAGTGAACATGCAACTAGTACATGAGTGTCATGTTTAAATTTGGAATTATTCTGGGTTCATTTAGCATTTTTATGCATTAATTGAGTTTCTGGGCATTTAATGTGCATAATTCAAATTTGAACTACAAGCACATGCTCCATTGCACCAAAGTTTGCTGAAAAATCACATGTGTGTCTTTGGATGAATTTATAGGTCCCATGCAAGAAATGGGAATAAAATTCAAACATCTGGGTGTCGTGGCTCGGTCGAAATGATTGAGAAACTTGGTTTTTTAATTCCTGTACATCCAAAACACGCCTGAAAATCATGAAACTTGGCATGGTGTCATGACATGGCACCAACATGTTGTAGTAAATTTTTTGGCCAAATTGGAAGAAGCTTTGGTGTAAGCTTCTTGCAAACCGGAGCTTCCCTCAAGAAGGCTCCTGGTTCCAAGAGGGAACGTGTCACCTCCGTGTGTGAAACGACATACGTACACTACCTTCTCCCACCTTAATTTTTTTACATAGCCAGATTAGACCAAATAGAAGTATCGTGCTAAATTTTGGAATTATTCCGTGTTTGTTTGGCCTTTTTTATACAGTAATTGAGTTTCTACGCATTTAATGTGTATAATTCAATTTTCAACTACAAGCACATGCTCCAGTGCACCAAAGTTGTTTGAAAAAATATGTGTGTCCTTGGGTGAATTTCTAGGTCCCATGCAAGAGATGGGAGTGAAATTCAAATATCTAGGCATTGTGGCTCGGCCAGAAAGATTGAGAAACTTGGTTTTTTAATTTCTGTAGTTCCAAAACACGTCCGAAAATCATGAAACTTGGCATGGTCTCATGACATCGCACCAACATGCTGCGGTAATTTTTTTGGCCGAACTGGGACAAGCTTGGGTGTAGGCTTGTTGCAAACCGGAGCTTCCCTCAAGAAGGCTCGTGGTTCCGAGAGGGAATGTGTCACCTCCGTGTGTGAAATGACGTACGTACACCGCCTTCTCCCGCCTTAATTTTTTTACACAGTCAGATTAGACAA
Organism: Triticum dicoccoides; assembly: GCF_002162155.2. Classification (NCBI taxonomy): domain Eukaryota; kingdom Viridiplantae; phylum Streptophyta; class Magnoliopsida; order Poales; family Poaceae; genus Triticum; species Triticum dicoccoides. Next base: position 614,288,946 of record NC_041392.1, read on the forward strand.
AATAGAAGTATCGTGCTAAATTTTGGAATTATTTCGGGCTCGTTTCGCCTTTTTTATACATTAATTGAGTTTCTGGGCATTTAATGTGCATAATTCAAATTTGAACTACAAGCATAGGCTCCAGTGCACCAAAGTTGTTTCAAAAATCATATGTGTGTCCTTGGGTGAATTTCTAGGTCCCATGCAAGAGATTGGAGTGAAATGCAAACATCTGGGCGTCATGGCTCGGCCTAAAAGATTCAGAAACTTGGTTTTTTAATTGCTGTAATTCCAAAACACGCCTGAAAATCATGGAACTTGGCATGGTATCATGACATGGCACGAACATGCTGCGGTAATTTTTTTGGCCGAATTGGGACAAGCTTTGGTGTAAGCTTCTTGCAAACCGGAGCTTCCCTCAAGAAGGCTCGTGGTTCCGAGAGGGAACGTGTCACCTCCGTGTGCGAAACGACATACGTACACTGCCTTCTCCCGCCTAAATTTTTTTACACAGCCGTATTAGACCAAATAGAATTACCGTGCTAAATTTTTGAATTATTCCGGGCTTGTTTCGCCTTTTTATACATTAATTGAGTTTCTGGGCATTTAATGTGCATAATTCAAATTTGAACTACAAGCACATGCTCCAGAGTACCAAAGTTGTTTGAAAAATCACATGTGTGTCCTTGGGTGAATTTCTAGGTCCCATGCAAGAGATGAGAGTGAAATTCAAACATCTGGGCGTCGTGGCTCGGCCGAAAATATTGAGAAACTTGTTTTTTTTAATTTCTGTAATTCCAAAACACGCCTAAAAATAATAAACTTGGCATGGTGTCATGACATGGCACCAACATGCTGCGGTAATTTTTTGCCCGAATTGGGACAAGCTTTGGTGTAAGCTTCTTGCAAACCGGAGCTTCCCTCAAGAAGGCTCGTGGTTACAAGAGGGAAGCTGTCACCTTCGTGTGCGAAACGACATACGTACACTGCCTTCTCCCGCCTTAATTTTTTTACACAGCCAGATTAGACCAAATAGAAGTACCATGCTAAATTTTGGAATTATTCCGGGTTCGTTTGGCCTTTTTTATACATTAATTGAATTTCTAGGCATTTAATGTGCATAATTCAAATTTGAACTACAAGCACATGCTCCAGTGCACCAAAGTTGTTTGAAACATCACATGTGTGTCCTTGGGTGAATTTATATGTCCCATGCAAGAGATGGGAGTGAAATTAAAACATATGGGCGTCGTGGCTTGGCCGGAAAGATTGAGAAACTTGGTTTTTTAATTCCTGTAATTCCAAAACACGCCTGAAAATCATGAAACTTGGCATGGTGTCATGACATGGCACCAACATGCTGTGGTAATTTTTTTGTCCGATTTGCGAAGGCGCACACATTAACAATCAACAAAGTCATTTTGGAACAAGTGCTGTCATGTTACAAATCAGAAACGCAAGTATTATTGAAACTATGGGCGTTCGACTTACCAATTACGTGGGTGCACGCGTCCCCTTTTTTTATTGGCTAGGAGGTGACGTGCGGGGTGGCTATTTGAGTACGGGAGGCATGCGATCAGACCCCTGCGCGTGCTCATCGGGAGGAGAGCCCTTTTGGCCGCTACCCGCCGCGCACCTCCCTCCAAACGAATCCATTAATGGCGCCCGAGCACCTGTTCTACGGTGTGGCTATATGTCTCACTGGACTGAGATTTAAGAGAGAAAAATGAAAATATGAAAAGAAAGTTTTGCATGGATCTTGATGTAAGATTCGACGGACCTATATAGCATCGACTGCGACTTATAGCAAGCATGATGAATATAAGGACAATGACATTGGATAATAATTGTCTTACATATTTATAAACATAATTAAAAAAGCCACATGCGGCAACGCCCGATATACACAAGGGAAAAATAAGAAGGAAGCCACAGTAGGTACTAATCTCCGCGGCGGGCGGCGAAGAGCTCTTTCTTGTCCTCATGATGCTGGTTGAGAGCATCCACAGATTCCTCCACCAGCCTTATGTGCTCGATGCGCAGCATGGCATTCTTGTCCATGAGTTTCTCAACGATGACGCCGGTCCTCTTCAACAAGGCAGTGGTCTGCTCCTGCTGCTCCGCACTTCCGACGATCTTCACCCTCAGCAGGTCGCGCTTGGCCCGGAGCTTAGCATTGCTCTCATTTAGTTGTCAGATGACGTCGGTAGACTATTCAAACGAGGTTTGCAGGTCATCCTGCAACCTTGCCCACCTAGAGATCTGATCCACCTACCTGAGGACGAGGGAACGCATGCGCCTGTAAGAGTCCTCGCCTACCCGCGAGGCAATTTCCCAGGCCGCCGTGGTGTGGGAGGACATCTCTACTGCATTTGCGGGGCGGTGGGACATCTCTTCTACTTCCGCGGCGTGGCCGGACCAGTCTGCCGCATCGACGGTGCGGTGGGTCCTCCGTGCTGCTTCGGCGGTGCGACAGGACCTCTTTGCTGCTACGGCCATGCGGCGGGACATGTTGGCTGCTTTCGCGACGAGGCAGGACATCTCTCGTGCTGCCGCTTCCAGGCTTGCCTCTCCCTAGTGGCAATCTATCGACCCAGAACTCACGCTGGCCATGGCGGACACAAGGGAACGGTGATGAATGACTTGTTTGTTTTTGACTTTTTGCGGATGAGGAGTTGAGGAGGAATGTGCAGTCATCTTGGAGTAGTAGTATTTATAACCGCGTAGTAATACGCTCCCAAGTGGGAAACTGTTTAGGTTTTGATCGGTGTGAACAGGTTTGCAATTTGGAATGTGATGGGACGCATGCTCAAAATTTACCGACGGTTATAAGTGTGGAACTATTCCCGGAAGGCGTAACGTGGGCATGTACGCCTTCTCGGCTGCGCACATGGCGTTTGCACCATAGGGTGTACCGCAATGGGCAATGTCAGCACCATCGCGCACGGTTCTTTTAATTAGAATGGGTATGCCCGTCTAGCGCACACACGTTGATCTATCTAACTGTTTCAGTTCCATGTGAAGTGTATTACATCAATCGCAGACACTTTGATCTGGCTGACCGATTTCTGTTCTGTTGCCTAATCGCAAACACTTAATCCTTCTGAAGCGTATGCCCTCAATCACACAAACCTTGATCTGGCTAACTATTTCTTTTGTGTTGCCTAATCACAAACAGTTTATGCGAGTGAACCGTATGATGTGTATCGCACACGCCTTCATCTGGTTGCCCGTTTCTTTTGTTCCTCCTCATCGCAAACTGTTCATTGAAATGAACCGTATGCCCTTCATCGCATGCAAATAAAACCTGAACCGTGTTTGACGCATCCGTCATTGCAAATGTTTTACACATTTCTGACGGTTTTCATACAACACCATTTGCGATTATTGCATCGCACACAGTTTCTCGAAGGGCCTCTGATCGTACTGTCGCGTTAGCAGAATCCTGCAGTAGTGAGCCCTTTCTTCTGGAGGTCGAAGGGGCTGCCTACAATGAGGCCTATCCGATCCAGGACATCCATGTCGTTCGTAAAGTCTACAGTAACGAATTTGACTCTGCCATCCTTGAAGAAGTTCTTAAAATCCTTGCACTAAACATCGGCATGGCATATGTGGTAGCCCAAGCATAAGTCATGCACGCAAACCTGGATCACGGCGGGCTTCTTCTTCTCTACCTCCTTTAGAGTCTTCTCTCTTTGTAGGACGGTGGTGTACTCAACATCTAGCCCAACGACCCACTCATCCTTTGAGTTTTTGAACATGCGTCTGAAGCAAGCAAGGCATCCTTTCAGTGTCGCGGAAGAACGGGTGTAGATGACGTAGAACTCATCGCCGGTGATGGTTCTAACCTTGTACTCACCGCCGATCATGGAGATTTGGGACGCCATGGATTTGGGAGGAGGTTTAGTATTAGTGGAACTGCCGTAATGTGAAAGGACGAGATGACTAGGAGCGAACCACCGTAATGTTAAAGGACGTCCGGGGATGAGTACGAGCAAACTGCTAGTGGTTTTTTGATTGTAAAAATGCTGAGTGGGGCGTGCGAACGGTGGGGTAGTGGCTTGCCTGGTGGATAAATGGATTCATGCATAGTACTATGGGGCCAGTTAGATGTCATGTCTACTCGACGCCCAATTAAACGGCTTCCGATGTCATGTCAAGCGTCGGGAAAATTACAGGTGATATGAAGCTTTCCATTCTCCCATGATACGGGCTTCCGAGAGCCCTTGGATCTGAGATAGAACGGTTGCATGGCGTGATTCTTGACCTATGGGTGAATATCCTATCCTGGAGGGTTATTCTGCAAATTTCCAGCAACTTGGCATGCGACCGTTCGATCTCAGATCCAACGGCTGCCAACAGCCCATATCATGGTCATGCCTACCAAGACCGTCGCCTCGCTCGCGCGGTCATGCCCTTGGAGATTTAACACGGTGCGTTAGGCTATCTGATGTTGGCATGTCATACATAGTCATCACTTAGTCACTCATACAACAAGGTTAGCTATAGGGTTGCCTATAAGGGTATTTTTTTTACTTCTCTCTATCTCTTTCTTCGAAGTATTTATTGCATTTGCCAAGGAGTGACCTCTTCCAATGAAATGGTAGTCTCAAGTCATTAAAAGCATGCACACCCCACATCTCTTATTGGATGATATGTTAAGAAACAAGAAACAATGTAGAAGTTAATGCACCGCCAATAAGTGTTTTGGGATTATTTGGTTTTCGTAAGATGACTTGCGCACCTAGACGGAGGGAGTAATTAACTTGCCACAGCAGACTTTTATGCCTATGTGGCAGGCTTAGCACCTGTGCGAGCGAGTACAATAGTGGGCTATAAGCCCGCTTACATGGCATTTTTGCATATGTGGAGGAAACAGGCAAGGAAAAAGTGGAGGATTGGGCTCTCATGCAAGAGCCAACCTCTACATGGTGGAGCATTGGGAGAGGCACCTGTATACCATGGAGGTGGTCAGGAATCGGGAGATTCACGCCGGTCGTAGCACCACAGTTAAAATGATAAAATGGCAAGTCAAATCACGGGGACCCCACCTGTCCAGTAGTAACCCACTGTCAAATCACACAGCCCTACGTTTGCAGCAGCCTACTCCCTTATCTTCTTGCGTATTTGTCAAACCGACTAGGCGGAACTGCCTCATCTACCGCGCAGGAAAAGCCCCGCCCTCGACTTTTAAATAGTATAGTATACTAATTTTGTATCCATGGATTGCGCCATGGAGCAAAGCCTCAAGAAAACAGCGGTACACATGTACGGAGTATATAGCACGCCCATCGCGTTCGTGTCGCACCCCAGACGGTCGGTTGGTCTGGCACACCGCTCTCCGAATGGAACGCACGTTGTGGCACCCTAGCTCAGAGAAACCGGAACGCCCCGTATTCTAGCCCAGAGATCGAGGAGAAGTCTTCTGGAATACGGCACTGCTTAGCATAAAATAAACCAGCTTTCTATTATTACACGAATATAAATACAAGGTCTCCAATATTACAATGAATAACATCGGCACGTCGACACTACGCCATCCTCAGTTTCTCTATGCAAGCAGCAGAACTACTCGAAGCAGCGGAAAAACTTCTAGCAGCGGAACAACGACGATGGTGGTGAACTCCACTCCGCAGGGACTCTGGCTAGAACATTTATCCTAGCTAGCACGAATGGAAACCATGACAAGCAATCAAGAAATCACGGCATGACCTGCAAACTGGCATGACATACCAGGTCAGTACATTGAATGTACTTGCAAACTCACAATAACCAGAAGCATTCAAGACAAACAACATCATGGCAATTACAGATTAAGCAGGAATTTATCATGAGATCATCAGAATAACATGGCATGAACCACATGAACATGATACAGCTGGAACAATATGAGCATGGCATGAACATATAAACATGATGGCACTATCCTGCGACATGATGACATTATCATGCACCAACTTACTCTGCTCGGGTTATCTCGTAACCATCACATGCAGCACTTACCAACCTCGGACATCACACGATCATCTCAGGATCAAATCAAGCTTTGTATAAACAATACCGTAGTAATCATTAAATGACCACAAGGAGCTTGATCTTTACCCACGATTGTCACATCCCTAGATCTGGTATACACTAGGCTAGCCCTTCATGTGAGCATCATGTTTAAATTCAAATGAAATTAGAATTGAGGAATTTTCAAAAGCCTCAGAAGACCTCTAAAAATAACCAACATTTAAATCTCATCAAATGAGTCCAAGAAAATGTTCCTGTTAATCTCTGGAAATGTTGGCAAGGGATAAAATTCAAACCAATATTTCTAGAATCTCAGAAACAATTATTTTGGGCCTTTGAATTAATCCAATAAATATTTGAATTGGATCTATATTTGTTATATAATAAATATATGTTCAATAATTCTGGAAATTGTTGTGTAGCTTTGGATAAGTCCATTTAGTTCACACAATTATTTTCATGAATTTTGAAAATGGTTTGGTCTTTGAACTAAATCAAAACATAATAGAAAAAATAGAAAAACAGAAAACAGAAATCATCATAGATAGCAACTTCATTGTCATAATCAATTGAAACCTCTTCCAAAATAGTGGATGTATCATTAAATAAAGTCATGACCTCTCCAAATCCACTTTCATCAATATTGTAATAAGATTCAACACCCTCCAAAATAGTGGGATCACTACTACCTAAAGTTGACACTCTTCCAAACCCACTTTCATCAATGTAATCATCATAAAAAGGAGGCATGCTATCATCATAATAAATTTTCTTATCGAAAGTAGAAGGAATCAAAGGATCATGTTCATTAAGCAAAGCATCCCCAAGCTTAGGACAAGCATTATTTCCAGCATATAATTCTTCAAACATTTCATACTCATCAAACATAGCATACCTAAGCTTGTGGTTTTGCATATAATCACAATCATTTTTATCAATAGCATGAATGGCACAGGAAGGTGAGAGAGAGGAACCTCACCTGGACTTACCTGGCGGCTCAAGTAGACGGCCCAGCCCACCACCGCAGCCCCTCTGTCGCCTTCCTCCTCACGCCAGTAGGCAGGGGCACGTGCCCGGCTTGCGCAGCCACACGCCGGCCACCTCCTCCCTTCCTGGCTGCCTCCTCGTCCCCCTGGACGTCTCTCGCAGCGCCACGCCACCCCCTGGAACTCTCTCACTCTCTCCCGACCTCTTCCCCCTCCTCTGCTCTCTCCCTCTCTGCCCGAGCGGAGCTCGTCGCTGCAGTACGCCGTAGACGTGGCCTCTGTGCTCCCCTCACCTCCCCGACGTGTCCACGAGCATCACCACGCCTCCCTCGTCCTCTCCGTCCAGCCACGCCTTGCCGGAGGCCTTGCATCGACGCCATCTTCATCGGCTTTGTCGCCGGCCAACAGAGATGCCTCTCGCCGCCCCGCTTGCTCCGGTGCTTCCCCGAGCACGCCGAGGCCACATCTGCACTCGCCGTGAGATCCTGTACTGATCCCCCTACTCCCATGTCCATTAGCTCATTGTAGCCCTCATTTTTGTCAAGACCGAGACCTCACCGGCACCGGACTTGTTGCCGTCGTCATTTTGGTTCGCCTCCGTCCAAACCGAGTGCGTCACTCCACTCAGTGCACCCCCAGGAGTCCGTAGCGCCCACCAGCTCCTCCTCCCATGCACCGTAGCACCGAACCCGTCATTGCCCGAACTCCGGCCGCTTCCTTGGAGCTCGCCTTCGTCGGCTCCGGCCACCATAGGCCCGGCCTCCACCACCATTCAATGAGCCCAAGAACGGCCTCCTTCGTGCCTTGTGGACGTTTTCTGAGCCGCGCCGCATTCTCGGGCCTCGCCAGCGTCGAGTCGCTGGTGGGTTGACCCACTTTGACCCCGGCTGGGCCCCTCCCAGAGTCACTGACACGTGGGGCCGGCCCTAACTGGATTAGTTAGGTGTTAGTTAGTGTTAATCACCGCTGTCAGGTGTTAATCCCCTCACTAAACTAACCCTGAGCCAGTGACATGTGGGCCTAGCCCTGCTGACATTCTTGTTAGAATTAGTCTAACCCTAATTAACCCAGTTAACTAACTTAGTCACTGACCAGTGGGCCCCACTGGTCAGGTTTGACCTGGACAGCGCATGTTGACCTGCTGATGTTAGCATGACCTAATGCTGACGCAGTATTACATTTTCTGGATTTATTAATAACCAGGAAATTCCAGAAAATAGAATAAACTTCTAAAAATCATAGAAATTCAACCATAACTCCAAATGAAACAAATTATATATGAAAAATGATCAGAAAAATCCAATCTATCCATCTGTAGCATTTCCATGCATGTTTAAACAAATTAACATTGCTGTTTAGTTCAAAACATGATCATGCACTATTTGAATTCATAGTTTGAATATGAATTTGAGCCTTGAGTTCAAATCAACTCAAACCCTTCTACTCTTAGCTGCATTAGCTGAAATCACAGCATATTGACATGTCATGATCATGCATCATATTGTGCATTGCATTGATTGTATTCTTTCTGTGTTTGCCGGTGATTGTTCCCCCTCGGTAGACGTATGTTTCGACGATGTGATCAATGACACCGATGAAGAGCTATATCATCTTCAGAAGTGCCAGGCAAGCAAAACCCCCTTGTTCATTCCGATATAATCCCACTCTCTCACTCCTGCTCTATTTTACTGCATTAGGACAACAACGATTCAACTGTTACATGTTGCGCTAGATGAACCCCTTTTCCTCTGCATGACCTGTCATTGCCACAGTAAATAGATGAAACCCACTAGCATGAATAGGAGTTGTTTGAGCCCTGATGTGCCTACTCATTCATGCTTGTTTGTCATGCCTGCTACTACTTAGAGTTGAGTCGGGTCTGATTCATCAAGAATGAATTGGAATGGTGATGAACATGTCCTAGTGTGTGTGAGCTAAGTGTGTGAACACGATTTGGTAAAGGTGGCGGTGAGAGGCCATGTAGGAGTACATGGTGGGTTGTCTCACTAAAACCGTCCTCAAGAACTGAGTTCTGTGTTTGTGATCCATGAAACAGCTACTACCACACGTTGGGCCCTAAAATATGACCCCGCTCGACTTATTCACCGCCCTTGTCCTCTGTCCAGGAGTTGCAACTAGTTTCTGGTGTTTGTAGGATATGTGTTTGCGGCCGTGCGTAGCGCTGACCCCAGGGTGGGCTATGATGCGGTAGATACACCATGGCACGGTGTACCGAGTCGCCCGTTTGGTGTCTTGGGAACCCTGCACACATCGTTTGGGGCTGTGAGCGAAACCCCGGCCGGATCTCCTAGCGGATGGAACCCGAATAGGTGATAAACCTGGACTAGAGACTTGTGTGGTTAGTTAGGTCGTAGTCTACACCCACGTCGACTTTCACTAGAAGTCTGCCGAGCACATGTCGTGTGCAGACGCTAAGTGGTGGAAACATGTGTGAAGAAGTACACCCCTGCAGGGTTATAAATGATCTATTCGAATAGCCGTGTCCGTGGTAAAGGACTTATGGGTTACCTATAGCAGTTCATAGATAACTTGAAGTGGATACTCTAAAACTCGCAAGATAAGCATGAGTGCTATGGATGGTGTTCTCGTAGGTAGACAGGAGCGGATCCATAGTGGTGTATTGATATGGTGAATATGTGGACTCGTGTGCGCCACCTCAAAAGAGTTACTTGCAGTCGTAGTTCAGGATAGCCACCGAGTCAAAGCTAGCTTGCTGCAGTTAAACCCCACTACCCCCTTTTGTTGATACCGATGCATATGTAGTTAGTTCTGATGTAAGTCTTGCTGGGTACATTTGTACTCACATTTGCCTATTTTATGTTTTTGCAGAGAGACGTCAGTCTCGCTAGTAGTTCCGCGTGGATTTCGACATTTAGCTTGTTACCTCAGCTACGATCTTGTGCCTTCGGCAGGATCTGGTAGATAGTCAGGCTTCTCAGCCTTTTTCATTTGTAGTTGTCTGTACTCAGACAAGTTAAGCTTCCGCATGTGCTTGTTGCTTGTATGATCTGTATGTTGGGGTCATGAGACCCATGTTTGTAATGCTTGGCTCCTCGGAGCCTAATGAATAAATACTTTGAGTCGTAGAGTTTTGTTGTGATGCCATGTTGTATTTACAAATATCGAGCATATTGTGTGTATGATTGAAATGCTTGGTATGTGTGGGATCCGACAACCTAGTTGTTTATCCTTGGTAGCCTCTCTTATGGGGAAATGTAGTCTTGTGCGTCCATGAGCCATAGTAGTCCGCTACAGCCCGGTTCACTGGAGTCCTGCTAGCCCAGCACTACTGCTCCGGAACACTTGACTGGCCGGCATGTGATTCACTTCGTTCCTATGTATGTCCCTTCGGGGAATGTCACGCGGTGACATCCAGAGTCCTGCCTAGCCTGCTACAGCCCAGGTTCCCAGAGTCCTGTTAGCCCAGTGCTACAGCCCGGATTCGCACGCTGCTGACCGACATGCTCGATGTTGATTCATGTATGCCTGTCCCCGTAAGTTAGTGCCACTTTGGATTCACGACTAGTCATGTCGGCCCGGGTTCTCTGTCATATGGATGCTAGTGACACCTATCATATACATGAGCCAAAAGGCGCAAACGGTCCCGGGCCATGGTAAGGCGACACCCGTGGGAATACCGTGCGTGAGGGCCGCAAAGTGATATGAGGTGTTACCGGCTAGATCGATGTGACTTGGAATCGGGGTCATGACAGCTTTGGTATCAGAGCCTGACTGCCTGTAGGATTACCAAGCCAAACTGGTCGAAGTTGAGTCTAGAAATGCTTTAGTTATATAAGGGAATTGATTGTGGAAGGGAACGTAAGGCTCTTTTTACTCCTTCACCTCATGGCCTTCTGATCTGAGTCATCCTCTTCTCTTCTACGGGGATTAAGAACTAGGCTTCTCATCTTTCTATCAGGATCACGTGTTACTAATCCATAGACTCATAGGATTGTTGGTCTTAAGCCTCAGTTTAGCTTCTACTACTTCCGTGTGTTCGTAGTTGGTCTCGGAACCTTGATATTGTGCTTCTGAGTGGTTATGCCACCATTTTGCAGGATGTCTCAATTCTTTTTGAGCATTTACAGCCGTTATGTTGTCCGAGTCATCCTAGGTTACTAAATAGTCTGATGCATTTGCAAATCCTTTCTTTCTGTTCCCGATGTCCTTTTTGGTCAGAATTAGCACACTATCCGGTACGTTGAGGTACCCTATTGCCTCGGTATATATGTTGGGGCTATTTTTATGACCCTAGGTGTTTTAGGGAGTCACCTAGTAAACTAACCATGTTTTGTGTTCCCGGTGTGATGATTCTAGCCGTCATTCTCGAAAGCATCCCATGATGCCATTTAGTTAGTAGGCATTCTATTCCTGGGTTTTGAACCCGAGATTCACCCTACTTATTTCATGTTGATAGTGTTTGCGCGTTCCTTTAGGTTATTAGTAATCTTGTGATAGTCCTTGAGGTCTGTGGTATTTCCTTCTTCCAAATACCATGAACTGCTTATGGCAGAAGTTCTTTGAACCAAAAGATAACAACAAGACTGCTCTTGAGGAGTTCTCCATTCTGCGTTGTGAATCTGCCAGTCCTACCTTTCTGCATGGATTATCTGGAAGAAATATGTTGAGCTTTATTCAACATACTAATCTATGCATCCACAACTCAGAAAGTGCGATGTTCCTTTGAGTTGTCCCTCTTCGGTTGGATTCCAGCCCTCGTGTATCAGTTGATAGTCAAGAGTATGTCGTGCATTTGTGCTCATCGATGCCTAATATTCTTGTGGTCCGTCAAGCCATTCTATTCCGGAATGACTAGGAGAAACAAACTCCAGTACCTCATCCATCTTTGGGATTGGGTCAAAGCAGTTGCATTCCGCAGATCAAAATGCCAATCCAGCTTTTGTTCTGTTCTACCTTAGAGTGTTGCCTCCTTATGTCAGTATTGTCATGAGAATTGCACCACCTCTTATGAACTCTAGATACAGTGATACTTCTCACCATCATTATTCATTCCTCGGTTTCGTGTTATTGTAACCAGAATGCCGACAAGTGAATCGTGATGTGTGAAATCTATACTCCTAGCAACTCCGTTGCTTGGTAGTTAAATGGACAATAACCTCGTTCTTAGTGTGTTGATTATCGGATCATCATTCTAGGATTGATTGTGCTACCCTGTCCTTATTTCTGGTGCACTCTTCAACCAAGAGTTAGGGTTGCATCAATCCCTTTCCTATTTAGTTTTATCGTCTTGCTCTGAAAGAAAGATGGTTCTCGAGCTTAGTAACATATCGGTGGTTCGTGATGTTCCGAATATCTTCTCGGAAGTATTACCAGGTTGTCACCTGACCGCTATGTTGAGTTCGTCATCATGTTGGTTTTCCTCCAAATCACCCCTTCTCCAAGAATCTGTGTTGGATATCCCTGAGCTAGTTGGTTGAGCTAGACAACAACTTGGAGAGTTGGAAGATAAAAGCTTGTCTGACTTAGTTCATGTTAAGGGATATCTTTTTGTGTGTGTGTGTGTGTGTTGAAGAAAGATGATATCTCCATCGATTGGTCCTCGTGATCAGTTGTCGGATCTATTGCCTTGTCAAAACTTTGAATTGAGTATGGGCTATCGTCAAGTCAAATCAGAACCAACGATGTTCGTAATGTTGTCTTACTCGTGGTTGATCCCTCGAGCATACACCATTACATCTTTTGGTCTGACCAATGCTATCACCGTGTTCACACGATGGTGGAAGTTCGGTGATATGGAAATTCTGATGAGTTGTTGTTGAGCCCATCAGCAGCATTTTGTCTCCCCCATGATTCATGTTGAACATCCAGCTAGTGTTGGAAACTTTGTAAGCAATGCCTTCGTGTTCTGTTCTTGAAGCTTATGCTTGGATGAAAGAAGTGACTTTCTCCAAGTTCACGTGCATTAGGTGTAAGTTGCCGCCATGAATTTGAGAGAGGTTTGTTTTGTTTCCCTTGGAATCATCCCAAATCAGTCATGCATACGTGCGAAGTATTCTATGGTTTGATAGATTAATTACCTCCACTCCATATGTGTTCCTAGCACACCAAGCCACTGATTGGTTTGTTCAAGGAGAAGAAGTTTCTTCTTGAGAGCTAGACTTACACAAGGACCTCGATATCCTTGTTGGTGGTTCTCCCCCCGAACTCGGTAGTGTTTCGTTGTAAGACTACCAGGTGACCATGCTTGTCTAGGACAGCGTGTTCACATGCTTGTAGCAGAACCGGCTCATGTTTTGGAGCTTACTACCATAGTTCATTCCCCGAGAGTTTTGCAACGTCATCTCGTCGATTTGTGTTGCTACCTTTCTTTTTCTAGACATGCTGTCTGAAATATCCCGATACCAACCAGATCTGAATCTCAGGCAGATATGATGGTTGGAACATTCCCAGCATTTGCATTTTGTTCCCAGCTTGCACAGCCATTGTGTCATTTTCTATGGTCTGCCTTCTCAGTAATTAATGTCTAGGATCATCTTCAAAAGTGGACTTCCCATGAGTCACATCCATTTCCGGAGATAAGAAAAACTCATCCATTGCGTTGTCTTCAACAAGGTAGTCCACATCATCCATTCTAGTCGATATATGCCATTCTTTCGAACCTCCTTGAACGATCGTTTGTGATTGTCTTAGGCCGGAATAAAGAGTTTCAATGATCATTATATCAAAAGTAATTCTTTTTGCCACTTAAGGGAATAGCTCTATGAGTCACCTTCCCTGAGGTGCCCCATTAGGTAATCATGGCAACTTATCTCCTTGCTACTTTGACACTCACTCACCTTCTCACCTAAGAGTGGGATTGTTGCCTACCAATTTGGACCTTCGTCATATGTCCCTCTACATCCCTCTTGATACGTGTTTCGTGTCTTAGCTCGGGAGATGTTTCAATGTCTCACTCCATGAGTTGATCCTGAGTTGTTCGATCTTCGAGAAAATCGATCCTTGTGGAGTTTTCCCTTTCCTCTCATTGTCATGTTAGTTGGAGTTCTCGGAGCAGGACATCGAGACAAAGATGGTGATCGTGTCAACGTTCTTATGAAGTGCAACCTGGATCGTGAAGACCATGTTAGTTTGTGTCCCCTCCGTCCTCTTACCTCACGTCCTAAATCTCGGGACGAGATTCTTGTTTAGTAGGGGTGAGCTGTCACATCCCTAGTTCTGGTATACACTAGACTAGCCCTTCATGTGAGCATCATGTTTAAATTCAAATGAAATTAGAATTAAGGAATTTTCAAAAGCCTCAGAAGACCTCTAAAAATAACCAACATTTAAATCTCATCAAATGAGTCCAAGAAAATGTTCCTATTAATCTCCAGAAATGTTGGCAAGGGATAAAATTCAAACCAATATTTCTAGAATCTCAGAAACAATTATTTTGGGCCTTTGAATTAATCCAATAAATATTTGAATTGGATCTATATTTGTTATATAATAAATATATGTTCAATAATTCTGGAAATTGTTGTGTAGCTTTGGATAAGTCCATTTAGTTCACACAATTATTTTAATGAATTTTTAAAATGGTTTGGTGTTTGAACTAAATCAAAACATAATAGCAAAAATAGAAAAACAGAAAACAGAAAATAGGAAGGTGTGAGAGAGGAACCTCACCTGGGCTTACCTGGCGGCTCAAGTGGCCGGCCCATCCCACCACTGGAGCCCCTTTGTCGCCTTCCTCCTCGCGCCAGTAGGCAGGGGCGCGTTCCCGGCGCACGCAACCACACGCCGGCCACCTCCTCCTTGCCTGGCTGCCACCTCCTCCCCCTGGACGTCTCTCGCAGCGCCACGCCACCCCCTGGAACTCTGTCACTCTCTCCCGACCTCTTCCCCCTCCTCTGCTCTCTCCCCCTCTCTGCCCGAGCGAAGCTCATCGCCGCCGACGTGTCCACGAGCATCACCACGCCTCCCTCGTCCTCTCCATCCAGCCACGCCTCGCCGGAGGCCTTGCATCGACGCCATCTTCTTCGTCTTCGTCGCCGGCCACCGGAGATGCCTCTCGCTGCCCCGCTTGCTCCGGTGCTTCCCCGAGCACGCCGAGGCCACCTCTGCACTCGACGTGAGCTCCTCTACCAATCCCCCTACTCCCATGTCCATTAGCTCATCATAGCCCTCATTTCCGTCGAGATCGAGACCTCACCGGCGCCGGACTTGTCGCCGTCGTCGTTTTGGTTCGCCTCCATCCAAACCGAGTGCGTCACTGCACTCAGTGCACCCCAGGAGTCTGTAGCGCCCACTAGCTCCTCCTCCCATGCACCGTAGCACCGAACCTGTCATTGCCCGAACTTCGGCCGCCGCCTTGGAGCTCGCCATCATCGGCTCCGTCCTCCACCACCACTCAACGCGTGCCTGCAAGAGCTCTTCAACGAGCCCAAGAACGGCCTCGTCTGTGCCTTGTGGACGTTTTCCGATCCGCGCCGCCGTCTCGGGCCTCGCCAGCGTCGAGTCGCCGGTGGGTTGACCCACATTGACCCCGGCTGGGCCCCTCCCAGAGTCACTAACACGTGGGGCCGGCCCTAACTAGATTAGTTAGGTGTTAGTTAGTGTTAATCACCGCTGTTAGGTGTTAATCCCCTCACTAAACTAACCCTGAGCCACTGACATGTGGGCCTAGCCCTGCTGACCTTCTTGTTAGAATTAGTCTAACCCTAATTAACCCAGTTAACTAACTGAGTCACTGACCAGTGGGGCCCACTGGTCAGGTTTGACCTGGATGGCGCCTGTTGACCTACTGACGTCAGCATGACCTAATGCTGAGGCAGTATTACATTTTATGGATTTATTAATAACCAGGAAATTCCAGAAAATAGTATAAACTTCTAAAAATCATAGAACTTCAACCATAACTCCAAATGAAACAAATTATATATGAAAAATGATCAAAAAAATCCAATCTAGCCATTTGTAGCATTTCCATGCATGTTTAAACAAATTAACCTTGTTGTTTAGTTCAAAACATGATCATGCACTATTTGAATTCATAGTTTGAATCTGAATTTGAGCCTTGAGTTCAAATAAACTCAAACCCTTCTGTTCTTAGCTGCATTAGCTCAAATCATAGCATATTGACATGTCATGATCATGCATCATATTGTGCATTGCATTGATTGTATTATTTCTGTGTTTGTTGGTGATTGTTCCCCCTCGATAGACGTATGTTTCGACGATGTGATCAATGACACCGATGAAGAGCTATATCATCTTCAGAAGTGCCAGGCAACCAAAACCCCCTTGTTCATTCCGATAAAATCCCACTCTCTCACTCCTGCTCTATTTTACTGCATTAGGACAACAATGATTCAACTGTTACATGATGCGCTAGCTGAACCCCTTTTCCTCTGCATGACCTGTCATTGCCACAGTAAATAGATGAAACCCACTAGCATGAATAGGAGTTGTTTGAGCCCTGATGTGCCTACTCATTAATGCTTGTTTGTCATGCCTGCTACTACTTAGAGTTGAGTCGGGTCTGATTCATCGAGAATGGTGATGAACATGTCCTACTGTGTGTGAGCTAAGTGTGTGAACACAATTTGGTAAAGGTGGCGGTGAGAGGCCATGTAGGAGTACATGGTGGGTTGTCTCACTGAAACCGTCCTCAGGAACTGAGTTCTGTGTTTGTGATCCATGAAACAGCTACTACCACACGTTGGGCCCTAAAATATGACCCCGCTCGACTTATTAACTGCCCTTGTCCTCTGTCCAGGAGTTGCAACTAGTTTCTGGTGTTTGTAGGATATGTGTTGGCGGCCGTGCGTAGTGCTGACCCCAGGGGTGGGCTATGATGCGGTAGATACACCGTGGCATGGTGTACCGAGTCGCCCGTTTGGTGTCTCGGGAACCCTGCACACATCGTTTTGGGGCTTTGAGCGAAACCCCGGTCGGATCTCCTCGCGGATGGAACCCGAATAGGCTATAAACCTAGACTAGGATAC
The DNA here is from genome assembly GCF_002162155.2 of Triticum dicoccoides. Taxonomy (NCBI): domain Eukaryota; kingdom Viridiplantae; phylum Streptophyta; class Magnoliopsida; order Poales; family Poaceae; genus Triticum; species Triticum dicoccoides. The sequence continues at coordinate 614,305,897 of NC_041392.1, forward strand.
TTGTGTGGTTAGTTAGGTCGTGGTCTACACCCACGTCGGCTTTCGCTTGAAGTCTTCCGAGCACATGTCGTGTGCAGACGCTAAGTGGTGGAAACATGTCTGAAGAAGTACACCCCTGCAGGGTTATAAATGATCTATTTGAATAGTCGTGTCCGTGGTAAACGACTTCTGGGTTACCTATAACAGTTCATAGATAACTTGAAGTGGATACTCTAAAACTCGCAAGATAAGCATGAGTTCTATGGATGGTGTTCTCGTAGGTAGACAGGAGCGGATCCATAGTGGTGTATTGATATGGTGAATATGTGGACTCGTGGGCGCCACCTCAAAAGAGTTACTTGCAGTCGTAGTTCAGGATAGCCACCGAGTCAAAGCTGGCTTGCGACAGTTAAACCCCACTACCCCCTGTTGTTGATACCGACGCATATGTAGTTAGTTCTGATGTAAGTCTTGATGGGTACATTTGTACTCATGTTTGCCTATTTTATGTTTTTGCAGAGAGACGTCAGTCTCGCTAGTAGTTCCGCGTGGGCTTCGACGTTTAGCTTGTTACCTCAGCTACAATCTTGTGCCCTCGGCAGGATCTGGTAGATAGTCAGGCTTCTCAGCCTTTTTCATTTGTAGTTGTCTGTACTCGGACAAGTTAAGCTTCCACATGTGCTTGTTGCTTGTATGCTCTATATGTTCGGGTCATGAGACCCATGTTTGTAATGCTTGGCTCCTTGGAGCCTAATGAATAAATACTTTGAGTCGTAGAGTTTTGTTGTGATGCCATGTTGTATTTACACATATCGAGGATATTGTGTGTATGATTGAAATGCTTGGTATGTGTGGGATCCGACAACCTAGTTGTTTATCCTTGGTAGCCTCTCTTAGGCCTTGTTCGGTTAGGCATGGATTGGAGGGGTTTGAAAGGGATTAAATCCCTTGCAAGTCAAAATCTCCCTCAAACCTCCCCAATCCCCTTCAATCCTTGTGGTGAGGGGATTAAACGAACATGGCCTTATGGGGAAATGTAGTCTTGTGCGTCCATGAGCCATAGTAGTCCGCTATAGGCCGGTTCATCGGAGTCCTGCTAGCCCAACACTACTGCTCCGGAACACTTGACTGGTCGGCATGTGATTCACTTCGTTCCTGTGTCTGACCCTTTGGGGAAATGTCATGCGGTGACATCCGGAGTCCTTCCTAGCCTGCTACAGCCCGGGTTCCCGGAGTCCTGTTAGCCTAGTGCTACAGCCCGAATTCGCACGCTGCTGGCCGACATGCTCGATGTTGATTCATGTATGCATGTCCCCGTAAGTTAGTGCCACTTTGGGTTCACGACTAGTCATGTCAGCTCGGGTTCTCTGTCATATGGATGCTAGCGACACATATCATATACGTGAGCCAAAAGGCGCAAACGGTCCCGGGCCATGGTAAGGCGACACCTGTGGGAATACCGTGCGTGAGGCCGCAAAGTGATATGAGGTGTTACCGGCTAGATCGATGTGACTTGGAATCGGGGTCCTGACAACGATTCTCGCACAACATCACGAATATCCAACAACTTGGTATCCTCGATACCATGGTGACCATTCACGGATCACAAACGGAACCACTCTGGGCTCAACGGGTTACCTCGTAACCAAACGGTGATCCTTTTGGTGATCACAACCATGACCAACACTTGGTCTCAAACGGTGCTCTTTTCAGCGATCACAACCATGACCAACACTTGGTCTCAAATGGTGATCTTCCAGGTGATGAAAACCAACTTATCTCCTCAATGAACCGGGGTTGTTATTAAACAAGTTATTTTTATTACGGTTGACTCATAGTGTGACCGACACGAACTGGGCCCTTATCCGCGGGCATGGCTATCGATAGATTTAGTATACACTCTGCAGACGTTAGTACATTGTACCCACACTACGGAACCCATGGCCTCGCACTCCCATTCGGGTGGACCAATGGCGTTCCCACAAAACCGTCCTACTGCCATGACACTCTCTTGGCCACTCCGACCAACTCCCCTTTGGGCTAAGTCCTGGGTGGCCTCGTGCCTACCAAAGAGACCAATGGCCACCATCGTGGCAAAACGGTCCCAAACGGGGACAAGGATCCATACAACAACAAAGGGCACACAAGGCTTATGTCCGCCTACCTGATCAGGGTAGCGCGCGCCCATAACCTTCCCTCGTTGGAGGCACTGGCGAGAGGCACGACAATAGACCCAGCTAGGACCTTCCCATAAAGGTGGCACCATGACTCAGCCAACAGTTGTTCAAGTTCAATTCAATCCGGTTAAACTTGAATGCAATATGTTGAGCCATGATAAAATAACATGATGCAGTTACAATGCATGAGCATGATATCAACATAAGCACGGGGTGCAACATAACTATCCACCATATCAACAAAGAATCATATCCAAGTTAGCATAGCATAATGACGAGCATGAATTTTACAAGTACTACACTACTCATAGCACAACATGACCACTAGCATCAACCAAAAATACCATGCAAGAACTCATCAATAACTTTACCGAGTAAACACTTAACCAACTAACAGCAAAGGAACAATGCATATTACAGGTACTCGGTAATAGACGACAGTCATGCCTCGAAGAACATGACCAACCCAACATGTACTACTATCAAGGAGGACCAATATGAAAGTAATACTAGCAGGTAGAACATCATAACTGAGTGCAAGAAACATAGCATGAAGGTAATCACCAATCCACAAGCATGACCGAAATAACGACTGCAGTAGCAAAACAAACATATGGTTATTCAAGATTCAAGTTGAAAACCAATGCTACTGCATGGCTATCATGCAAATGGTCATTGTGGCTTGCCTGGGGATGAAGAAATCACGGGGAAGAAGTGCGAGAAGCTCATGGAAAGAATCACTGAAAAACGTTCTCTCTCGGAGGGGCTCATTCAAAGTCTCGAGCAAAAAGTTATAGCCCGACGAAGTTCAGGGACCAATCTGTAAAAATAACTCTACAAACAGGCCCCTGAGAGGCGGGGTCCACTTTATCCTCTCTCTCTCTCCCCCCTTCTGCTTCTTCCTCCTCCCGATGGGCGAAATAGAGGAGTTCGGGGCGGGACAGAGGAGCGGCCGGTGCAGGTCTCTGGCGACTCCGGCCACCTTAGGCCGAGGGGAAGGCACCGGCGGGACTGGGACGGAGCATCGCGTCTGTTCAGAGGATGCACGCACACCAGGGAGAAGCAGGGCACGAGGTGACCATGATGGCCGAGAGCAACGGCGGCGGCCAAAGTTGGGGATGCGCGTCCATAGCATCTCCGGAGAGAAACTGAGGGAATGTGATGGTGTGTTGGAGTCTAGTTGAGCTCCTAGAGGTGGAAAGAAGAGGAGGGGAGGCCGAAGTTGAGTCAATTTAGGTGGCGGCCAACGGCGAGGCTTCGGCCATGGGCAGGCAGGGAGAGCTTCTCGAGCTCGGGTGAGAGGCTGGGGAGGGGTACTGGAGTGAGGAGAGGAGGCTGATGAGCTCGGGAGGCCGCGAGGATGGCTATATATAGTCGGGCGAGGGAGGCCTTGGCCGAGTGCCGCCGGGCACGTCCGGCCGAGGTTCTGACGAGCTCATCGAGCACGGGAGGGCGTGGGAACATGACGAGCCATTGATTCAGAGGTCACGGAGAGGTATACGACACCGGGGAGCAGAGGAAGAGGCCGAACCGAGCTCGGTGCCAAACGAGGCATAGTGCATCCGTGGGCGAGCGTCGGCAAGCGTTGATGAGGAAGCTACGGAGGGGATGAGCTGTCCAGGGAGAAGGCGACGATGCGGTAAAACAGTTAGACACACTTACGGGCGCGATTATGACGAGAGGAGGAGGTGCCGAAGCACAAACGGCCACTCGACGCGGCCACTGCACAAAGAGCGCATGCACTGTGATGCCATTAACGTGGTCACCGTGTGCACTGGCATGTAGCGGGGGAGATGGGCTTGAACATGTTGTCTAGTGGTAAGTCCTTCTAGGGTAGGTTTCAACTGCAGTGGTAGATCAGTGAAAAGTGCTCCAGTTAAATGGTAATCTACCTCTGAAGTTTTCTACAATAAACTTGAACGTGTACTGTTGATCCGAAGTAACTTGGTTGGGTTCAAAAGGTTTGTCTAGGGTGATGAGCTTAGGAAGGACTATAATCCTGGAGGTTTTGGAGCATAATGGAGCACAAACTAACAGAGTTGCTTTGTAGCTCACATTATGGTCCAAAAACTAGGTTAGGATGATGCACTCACATGAAGCATCAACTTGAGCTGAAATTTGGTAGGGCCTAATGATTTGGTCATAATAAGATGCTGTAAAAATTTCATACCAATTGGACAAGCCAAAGTGGTAGTTGCTTCACAAACATCTTCACTGTCCAGAATATTGCAATAATTATAGAGAAATATTGGCTAGGTGAAATGGTGCCAAATTTGGTGGAGAGAAGTTATTTGGGTAGGAGACCATCTGGTAATTTATCAGGATTTTTGAAGCAATATTAATTATACTTGCTTCACAACCTGAAAATATTAACAGAAGCAAAGATTTGGTCCTGTGCGCACCTAGATCAAGGGATGGAGCTGAAATTTGGAGGAGTGTAAAGATACGATCACATTAAGGAGTGTGCAAAATTTCAACTCATTTTGATTCTCCTAGATAGCACTTCCTTCACACTGGCTTCTGTTTGACAGAAACTTTGAAAAATCACTGAGGAAGATTGGCTAGGCAAATAAAGTTGAATTTTGGCATGAGGCAATTATTTGGACATAAGAAAATTCCCAAAAGGTTTGGGAGCAAACAAGATAGGATATATGACACTTCCTTCTCAAAGTGCCACTCTAGACAGAAATTAAGAATAATTTTTTGGAGAATTATTCTTGGGCCAGGACATGAAAGTTTGGGCCTATTTGAGCAAATATATGACCCAAAGAAATTATGAGAATTATTTGGAAATTTTTGGATGGACAGAAATATAGGTTGCTTCACAACCTAGGGCAGATAGGGTTATTCCTTTAATAGAAAAAGGAATATTCCTGAGAAAAAGAAATTAGGGTTTGGTCAAGCAGTGGAGTGACATGATCTTGGCAAAGTTTTTAGGATGATGAGCCACTTGGGAGAGGAAATAAAGATGATTTCCCAGGTGACAAGGCTACAGAACCACTCCAAAAAGGAAAATAGAGCAAAACCAATAATTGAAAAAGAAAAATAAAAGGGCCAAAAACCAGGCTGTTACAAACCTTCCCCCCTTAAAGAAATCTCGTCCTCGAGATTTGGTTGCTTAGGGAACAAGTATGACTTTAGGACTTCGTTTCCAACTCGGGTATCATTTTTCCTTGATTTATTGTTCCCCCAAGAATTTTAGATGATTAACTTACCTTGCTCTAGGGTGGCTTGCTTCACCTTTCCCAGATTCTGACGGGTCTTTGCTCATATACCAATTCTTTTTTTACTGACGTTGATTCTCCATACTTGTGGTGATATCCAACGGATCTGAGCATCAATTTTCTTTTGGTCATGAAAACCTTTTTACTTCTGTCATGGGGTTGCTTCAAATAAATACACACCTTCTGGTTTCAATAAATGCTGAGAATTCATGATGGCCATCTTCTGACGGACTCTGACTGCTCATAAGTGGTACTGATTTATTTTGATTTATTCCTTTTGGCTCGAGCATGAGATATGTACCAAAGATTTGACTGCCTTTTTTCATGAGCAATATAGCGGGGTATGGAGTTATAGTTGTGTCATACCTCAAATATTTACATGTTGAGACTGAACTGATAGGGGCTGACAGACAATTGCTTTTTCCTGACAAACTGACCGTGTACTTGATTCCGTCGGTGAGTATACCGGGTCTGAGCTGATTGTTTGGCTTTTGACTTTCTCATTTTGTCGGTATACCTATTTGGATTTTCCATATTAACCATTCCCAGCGGGTCAGCGGGATATGAGATCCTTGTAAAACAGAGTAGGCTACTGAGGGTATGCCTTTGTGGACCCATATGGAATTACGGCCTCCAACTGACTTGGGGTATCCGGACCCTGATGGTCGTGCAAAAATCATTATACCTTTGCTGTCAGTCTCACCCTTTAAAGGTCATGATTTTCTTTGTGAGGAGACCTTACTGGAATAACTTGGGCACACCTGTCCTTAATTCTTCGTATGACCAGGGACGTGATTAGTCCAATATTTTTGACATTATGCCTTGTGCATGTTTCCTGACCTGGGTCCGCACACATATGAGGACTTGTAGTGGTACAGAGCCTGTTGTTGAGGCCAATCATACAAGAAGGTGACAAGGTTTTAGGACATCTCCTTGTCAGTTGCGGGAATAATGACCTTGATGACCATTGTCAAGACTGCTGATTCTGTGATGTCATCCCCAGAATCTTGTCAAATCTTGTAATTCATGGGATGTATCTCTTCTTATTTTCCTTTGCCTGACTCATGAGGTTGTGGGATCCTCAATTTCCTTAGGTATATCTGTTGGATCCTTACTATAATCTTGTATGAGTGACTAATATGACTTGGGATACATGCTCACCATAAGATTCACATGCAACCAAACATTGGCTTTCTGAAGAAGACACATGCCCTGGAGGATTTGTGCTTCCGACAAAATGTTGCGAGTCTGATTCTTGAGCGGTACTGCCATACCTTGGCAACTTACCATATAACCTCTGAGGATGGTGTATTAGTATGATACTCACGCAGACTGAATGGCTTACGAGAGAAGCCATCCGAGTAGCTTGCTGAGGAAGACTCGTTAGCTTCTGCTTGATGCTTTAGTCTGGGTAGCGCGCAGAAGAAGACTCAATAGCTCACACGAGAAGCTTGACCTGATTATTGTGCTGGAGAAGCCTGAGTTCTGTACTTAAGAAGCTTCTCCTCGGGTTTACTTGTTGAGAAACATTCATTTCCGTCTGTCAAAAGCTTTTACCGAGGTATCTTGCTAAGAAAGACCGGGTATCTTGGACCTGAAATTATGCACATATCATGCTGAGGAAAATAGAGGAGCCTTGCATCATAAATTCCTTCTGATAACGTGTGGAAGAAGACCGAGTTTCTTACATCCAAAGCTTCATACTAATATTCAGACTAAAATCTACACACACACCCATAATATTCTGGGGCTGATTATTTGCATGAGAAAATTTGTTTGATTGTCTGCCTTGAGCACATCACATTCTGACTTTATTTCGGATGATAACATATTTCAAGCATCATGCATGGCTGAGCCAATATTTTGTATATGATCCATACATTTGACTGAAAATGTACCGTTGATCTTGTACCTGACTTGCCTTGCTGCTGACTTGATCATTACTGCTATGAGGATTTTGTACTAATGTAGACTTTAGTTATCAGTACTGTTGTGAGGAGTGCACACTAATGCAAAATTGATTATCAGCCTCAATATCAGATATTCCCCATTTCACTGTAGTCGGCTGAGAATTCCATTTTGTTTAGCTGAGTTTCCAAATATTTGAACTCCTTATTGATTCTTCAGGTCTGGTGGCGGTTGATGAGCAACTCTTTATAGGGGAAAATAATGTAACACCGAGGCCCAAAAAGAAAGAAGCAAAAGAAAACTCACTAAAAAAGCACACAACAACAATCAACTCACACACAGTCAATGTCACATATTACTGCTAGTCACACAACATATGCATGCCTACTTAAGCACACAAATTTCACGGGATCTCTAGTTCTATGATCTAGCATATTGTGACGGTGTGCATGAGGATGAATAAATGTGTGCAAGAATTGGTGTAAACAGTGCTACGCCAAGTGTTAGCTTAGCCAGGTAGCAACCTGGACTAGCTCGGAGGCGAGGACGCACTCGATAAACCTGTAGTGGGACACGAAGGTCGCAACCACATTATTATCAATCGGACAGAAAAAGATTCGTACTCGTCCCAGGAATAGGATAGCGAGGGAAAATTGAGGCTGCTGACATTGCCCTTTCTTGATAACTAAGATCATTAAGGGTCGCCAACATGACAAAATGAAGAGCGATTCGAGATAGAAGCATGTCCATCACCGAAATGATAGGCAGGGCTGAAAGGAGGATATTGGCGAGATACCTGAGCACCCGTTTTGAAAACGGTGTCGGGATCACTTGGCATCACTCTGCTGGGACAGAAATGACACCAAACACCGAAGAACAAGCAAGAAAAGAAAAACTAGGGAAATGCAAAGGCTGAGCTGTAGTGGATCCGAACCGATGCCAGCTACACTCACTAGATAAACCGTTAGCAACAAATACTAAGACTATATGCATGCTATGCAACAAACAAATGCAGCAACCAAAAGCAATAAGCAAGCCAGACTTTAAACTACCGGTTTCTACCGCTCGCGCTGACTAGGGCATCCTACAGCCAGACCTGCTCTCATACCAAGTGATGTGGCACCCTGGCTCAGAGAAACCAGAACACCCCATATTCCAGCCCAGAGATCAAGGAGAAGTCTTCTGGAATACGGCACTTATTAGCATAGAACAAACCAGCTTTCTATTACACGAATATGAATAAAAGGTCTCTGATATTACAATGAATAACATTGGCACGATGACACACTATGCCATCCTCAGTTGCTCTATGCAAGCAGCAGAACAACTCAAAGCAGCGGAAACACTTCTAGCAGCGGAACAACGACGACGGTGGCGAACTCCACTCCGCAGGGACTTTGGCTGGAACGTTTATCCTAGCTCGCACGAATGGAAACTACAACAAGCAATCAAGCAATCACGACATGACCTGCAAACTAGCATGACACGCCAGGTCAGTACATTGAATGTACTTGCAAGCTCACAATAACCAGAAGCATTCAAGACAAACAACAGCATGGCAATTACAGATTAAGCAGGAATTTATCATGAGATCATCATAATAACATGGCATGAACCACATGAATATGATACAGCTGGAACAATATGAGCATGGCATGAACATATAAACATGATGGCACTATCCTACGACATGATGACATTATCATGCACCAACTTACTCTGCTCCGGTTATCTCGTAACCATCACATGCAGCACTTACTAACCTCGGACATCACAGGATCATCTCAGGATCAAATCAAGCTTGGTATAAACAATACCATAGTAATCATTAAATGACCACAATGAGCTTGATCTTGACCCATGATTCTCGCACAACATCACGAATATCCAACAACTCGGTATCCTCGATACCACGGCGATCATTCACGGATCACAAACGGAACCACTCTGGGCTCAACGGGTTACCTCGTAACCAAATGGTGATCTTTACGGCAATCACAACCATGACCAACACTTGGTCACAAACGGTGATCTTTCTAACGATCACAACCATGACCAACACTTGGTCTCAAACGGTGTTCTTTCCGGCGATCACAACCAACTTATCTCCTCAACGAACTGGGGTTGTTATTAAACAAGTTATTATTATTACTGTTGACTCATAGTGTGACCGACACGAACTGGGCCCTTATCCGCTGGCACGGCTATCGATAGATTTAGTATACACTCTGCAGAGGTTAGTACACTATACCCACACTACGGAACCCATGGCCTCGCACTCCCATTCGGGTGGACCAATGGCGTTCCGACAAAACCGTCCTACTGCCATGACAGTCTCCCGGCCACTCCAACCAACTCCCCTTTGGGCTATGTCCTGGGTGGCCCCGTGCCTACCAAAGACACCAACGACCACCATCGTGGCAAAACGGCCACCATCGTAGCAAAACGGTCCCAAACGGGGACAATGATCCATACAACAACAATGGGCACACAAGGCTTATGTCCACCTACCTGATCATGGTAGTGCGCACCCACAACCTTCCCTCGTTGGAGGCACCGGCGAGAGGCACGACAATAGACCCAATTAGGACCTTCCCATAAAGGTAAGCGTGGTTGCACTTGTCAGCTCGATATGGTGCCACCATGACTCAGCCAACAGTTGTTCAAGTTCAATTTAATCCGGTTAAACTTGAATGCAATATGCTGAGCCATGATAAAATAACATGATGCAATTACAATGCATGAGCATGATATCAACATAAGCATGGGGTGCAACATAACACTAGTAGAATAAGGGCCTTTAGTCCCGGTTCATAAGGGCCTTTAGTCTCGGTTCCTGAACCGGGACTAAAGGTTCGTTACTAAAGCCTCCCCCCTTTAGTCCCGGTTCTTACACCAAGCGGGACTAAAGGCCCTCCACGTGGCCGCTGCCTGGAGGTCCACCTTTAGTCCCGCTACTAAAGGAAATTTTATGAATTTTTTTTTAAATTTTCTGGAAAAAAATGATTTTTTTAATATTTTTCCTGATTTTCAAATTTCTGAATTATTTTAACCTCTAATCTCTAATCACCCTCATCACTGCTCAATTTAACCTCTAATCTCTCACCCCTCATCATTCCAAATCATCTAACTTCCCGGATGATCACCCATCCTCTCACTACTCCAACCTAAGCACGCTTAACTTTCAGGTTCTATTCCCCCTTGTTTCCAAGTCTGCACTTGTTGTTTTCCTCACAATAGTAAGATGTCAATCGTATTAACCCCTCAGGAGTTTAGCTTGAGCATGAAGTCACACGTTTCACTGTTTGAGTTTGAAACTATTATTCTAAAAAAACAATAATTATTTAGTAACACTAATATTTCTTGAATAAGTAGTTTGACCATAGTTTGACCACAGTTTGACCAGATTTGACCAAAATTCAAAAAATTGAAATAATTATTTAGTAGCACTAATATTCTTGAATAATTATTTAGTAACACTAATATTTCTTGAATAAGTAGTTTGACCAGATTTGACCAGATTTGACCAAAATTCAAAAAAATTGAAATAACTATTTAGTAACACTAATATTCTTGAATAATTATTTAGTAACACTAATATTTCTTGAATAAGTAGTTTGACCGTAGATTGACCCCTGTTTGACCACTGTTTGACCAGATTTGACCAAAATTCAAAAGAAATTGAAATAATTATTTAGTAACACTAATATTCTTGAATAATTATTTAGTAACACTAATACTTTTTGAATAAGTAGTTTGACCATAGTTTGACCAGATTTAACCAAAATTCAAAAAAGCTGAAATTTGAGCATATATTTTTTTCCTTTTGGAATTTGAGGATACTAAAAATTTGCAAACAAGTCGTAGGCCGTCAAAATCGGATGTGGATTTTCGTTCTGAACATTTTGATATGTTCTACGTTTTTTCTGACATCGTATGCAAAAGTTATAGCCATTTTACATTTTCCCTGCACTTTTTCCAAAACATGTCCAAATTTATGTTTTTAAATTTTCCTAAGTAGTAGATGTAGTAACATAACTACATCTCGAAGGATTTTAATTTTTGAAGTTTTTATCATTTTCTTTGGGTTTTTACAAAACTGAAAAGGCGATCCACAGGGGGGGGTAGAGTTTGAAAATGGGACCTTTAGCCGGTTTGAGACACGAACCGGGACTAAAGGGCATTGCACCCTTTAGTACCGGTTCGTGTCCCAAACCGGGACTAAAGGTCTAATCTTTGGTCCCGGTTTGAGATACGAACCGGGACTAAAGGGCATCACACCCTTTAGTCCCGGTTCGTGTCTCAAACCGGGACTAAAGGGCTCATTTGAACCGGGACTAATGCCTTTAGCGCATGAACCGGGACCAATGCTCACATTAGTCCCAGTTTGTGAATGAACCGGGACTAATGGGCTTACCTGGTCTGAATGAAAGCCCTATTTTCTACTAGTGTAATTGTCCACCATATTAACAAAGAATCATATCCAAGTGAGCATAGCATAATGACGAGCATGAATTTTACAAGTACAACACTACTCATGGTATAACATGACCACTAATATCAACCAAAAATACCATGCAAGAACTCATCAATAACATTACTGAGTAAACACCTAACCAACTAACAGCAAAGGAACAATGCATATTACAGGTACTCGGTAATAGACGGCAATCATGCCTCGAAGAATATGACCAACCCGACATGTACTACTATCTAGCAGGACCAATATGAAAGTAACACTAGTAGGTAGAACATGATAACCGAGTGCAAGAAACATAGCATGACGGTAATCACCGATGCACAAGCATGACCGAAATAACGACTGCAGTAGCAAAACAAACATATTGTTATTGAAGATTCAAGTTCAAAACCAATGCTACTGCATGGCTATCATGCAAATGGTGGTTGTGGCTTGCCTGGGGATGAAGAAATCACCGGGAAGAAGTGCGAGAAGCTCACGGAAAGAATCACCGGAAAACATTCTCTCTCGGAGGGGCTGATTCGGAGTCTCGAGCAAAAATTTATAGCCCGGCGAAGTTCAGGGACCAGTCTGTAATAACTCTACAAATAGGCCCCTGAGAGGCGGGGTCCACTTTATCCTCTCTCTTTCCCCCGTCTGCTTCTTCCTCCTCCCGATGGGCAAAACAGAGGAGTCCGGGGCGGGATAGAGGAGCGGCCGGCGCAGGTCTCCGGCGACTCCGGCCACCTTAGGCCGAGGGGAAGGCACCGGCCGAACCGGGATGGAGCACCGCGTCCGTTCAGAGGCTGCACGCACGCTAGGGAGAAGGAGGGCACGAGGTGACCGCGGTGGCCGAGACCAACGACGGCGTCCAAAGTTGGGGATGCGCGGCCACAGCAGCTCCGGAGATAAACTGAGGGAATGGGAGGGTGTGTTGGAGTCTGGTTGAGCTCCTAGAGGTGGAAAGAAGAGGAGGGGAGGCCGAAGTTGAGTCAATTTAGGTGGCGGCCGACGGTGAGGCTTTGGCCATGGGCGGGCAGGGAGAGCTTCTCGAGCTCGGGTGAGAGGCTGGGGAGGGGTACTGGAGTGAGGAGATGAGGCTGATGAGCTCGGGAGGCTGCGGGGATGGCTATATATAGCCGGGCGAGGGAGGCCATGGCCGAGTGCCACCGGGCACGTCCGGCCGAGGTTCTGACGAGCTCATCGAGCACGGGAGGTCACGGGAACATGACGAGCCATTGATTCAGAGGTCACGGAGAGGTATACGACGCGGGGAGCAGAGGAAGAGGTCGAACGAGCTCCGTGCCAAATGGGGCACAGTGCACCCTTCGGCGAGCATCGGCGAGCGTCGGTGAGGAAGCTGCCGAAGGAGGTGAGCTGTCCAGTGAGAAGGTGACGACGCGGTAAAACGGTTAGACACACTTACGGGCGCGAAGACGACGAGAGGAGGAGGTGTCGAAGCACAAACGGCCACTCGACGCGGCCACTGCACACAGAGCGCGTGCACTGTGATGCCATTAACGCGGTCACCATGTGCACTGGCATGTAGCGGGGGAGATGGGCTTGAACATGTTGTCTAGTGGTAAGTCCTTCCAGGGTAGGATTCAACTGCAGTGGTAGATCAGTGAAAAGTGCTCCGGTTAAATGGTAATCTACCTCTGAAGTTTTCTGCAATAAACTTGAACGTGTACTGTTGATCCGAAGTAACTTGGTTGGGTCCAAATGGTTTGTCTAGGGTGATGAGCTTAGGAAGGACTATAATCCTGGAGGTTTTGGAGCATAATGCAGCACAAACTAATATAGTTGCTTTGTATCTCACATTATGGTCCAAAAACTAGGTTAGGATGATGCACTCACATGAAGCATCAACTTGAGCTGAAATTTGGTAGGGCCTAATGATTTTGTCATAGTAAGATGCTGTAAAATTTTCATACCAATTGGACAAGCCAAAGTGGTAGTTGCTTCACAAACATCTTCACTGACCAGAATATTGCAATAATTATAGAGAAATATTGGCTAGGTGAAATGGTGCCAAATTTGGTGGAGAGAAGTTATTTGGGTAGGAGACCATCTGGTAATTTATCAGGATTTTTGAAGCAATATTAATTATACTTGCTTCACAACCTGAAAATATTAACAAAAGCAAAGATTTGGTCCTGTGCACACCTAGATCAAGGGATGGAGCTGAAATTTGGAGGAGTGTAAAGATACGATCACATTAAGGAGTGTGCAAAATTTCAACTCATTTTGATTCTCCTAGATAGCACTTCCTTCACACTGGCTTCTATTTGACAGAAACTTTGAAAAATCACTAAGGAAGATTGGCTAGGCAAATAAAGTTGAATTTTGGCATGAGGCAATTATTTGGACATAAGAAAATTCCCAAAAGGTTTGGGAGCAAACAAGATAGGATATATGACACTTCCTTCTCAAAGTGCCACTCTAGACAAAAATTAAGAATAATTTTTGGAGAATTATTCTTGGGCCAGGACATGAAAGTTTGGGCCTATTTGAGCAATATATGACCCAAAGAAATTATGAGAATTATTTGGGAATTTTTGGATGGACAGAAATATAGGTTGCTTCACAACCTAGGGCAGATAGGGTTATTCCTTTAATAGAAAAAGGAATATTCTTGAGAAAAAGAAATTAGGGTTTGGTCAAGCAGTGGAGTGACATGATCTTGGCAAAAAAATTAGGATGATGAGCCACTTGGGAGAGGAAATGAAGATGATTTCCCGGGTGACAAGGCCACATAACCACTCCAAAAAGAAAAACAGAGCAAAAACCAATAATTCAAAAAGAAAAAGAAAAGGGCCAAAAACTAGGCTGTTACACACGTCATATTGCATTTGCACACACATGTGGGACCACAATCGAGAACCGACCATAGGCACACTCCCCGGCCTCGCAAGTCGGGTGAGTTAATAGAAGAGAGAGACGAGCGATAGTACTAGAGAGTGTTGTACAGACGTTGGTGCCTAAACGATCCCTGCATGACACAGAAGATCAGTTCGTCCATGCATGTGACCACACTCCAGCAGACACGCATGGATTGGCTATCGTCTACATATCGTGCAGGTTGTGTTGTACAGGGTTGTAGTTCTGATGAGAAAATCTAAAAAAGGTTTCTTGTCATCTCGCGATACTAGGTGTCATGTGCTTCAGATCACTGCGAGGGTTAAACAGCGACAACTGAGTTCCTCCAAGGCGCTGGTCATTGGGGGCACATGCACGAAGACTACTCGGCCGCCATCTAGGTCAAGCCGGCTATGTTAATTAGGACATCTATCGATGGACCCCTTTTCTACGAGTTTATCTTTAATTTGAGCTTTGATCCTCGTCTAGTTTGTCCGTCGGGATTCATGTTGTCTCCTTTGGGCAGTGAGATTATGGTTTCTTGTCATGTGGCATTTTTTCGTGTTATATGTTATAATCCGGTGCTTTAGATCAAAATGACGACAACTACGCCTCCGGGGCACGTGCATGAAGACTTCTCGATAGTCATTGACGAGGTCAAGTTGGCTCCGGTAGACAAAAGAAAACTAGTACTCCACTATATAGGTAGGAGCCTCCATGCTTGCTGGCTAGTGTTGCTCTCTTCACACTTTCTCGTCCTCTCCAGAACTAAACACGACAGCGGTGGCCACACTCTCTCTCTCTGCTCACCGCTGGTCACAGATCCAGCCGGATCCTCTACGCCGAGGAAGGTGAGAAGGCGCAACGTTCAAGCGGTCATTCTCGGCGACGGCTCTTACCCACTACCGGCGTGTCCCGATCAGCGTGCCTTGCCGTTATCTCCCAAGCACCACTGGCTAGGGAGGGCCTCTGACCCCTTCTTCCTCGCTGTCGTAGTGTGGGTAGATCCGGCCTCCCGTCGCCACCTAGCGACATCCCGGCGACCCTTAGGTATAACTTCCTTCGAAACCGGCCTTGCTCTAGTTCTTGAGCTCCTAACATCGCTGCATTTGTATCTTTTACTATTTCCCAGGGCCCCTCGTAGATAGATCGATCGGCTATTCGAAAGCCACCTAAATTTTGATTGTTAAGAGGTAAAACTAGTTCATGCACTCAAATCTTGTACTACTTGGTTCAAACAAGGAAGAAAGGGGGTGGGGTGGGGGAAGATCTGTTACCTGAATCTAGGACTTGGTCTAAAGAGGAAATAATGGGGGCGAAAAGTAGCAGAGACTGGCTATCCAACTAGTCTCTTGGTCTAATAGGGAAATAATGGGAAACACAATAAAAACTCAATATAAACCCGATCTATTGGTTGAAAAGGGAAAGAAAGTGGGGACTGGGGGACAAGTGAATAGAGTAAGTCCAGCACTAGATTTGCTAGCATCACACAGTATAAGCTGGCTATACTGAACAAAAATGGGACCAACCCAGATATCATGTTCTGATGTTTGTTGTCCTGAGCGACTCTTATGTAATGCCACTAGTAAAATGTAGCAATCACACTGTTAAAAGTAAGGACACTTTAAACCAATGTTGTTTTCATGTCGTGCTAAATTTCCCATTAAGATAAGTTGCTTCTTTTTGTAAGAAATGCAACTGTCCTGGTCCACCTACTCTCTCGTTCCCAAACACCAACTCCATAGCAGTTGTTAATGTAATGTTGCTGGTAAAATGAACCAATGGCACCATTAAAGTAATGTTGTATTTAACGGTTGTCATAGTTAATCCCAATTCCCACACTAATATCTAGCAATGTTGCTGCTTTAGAAATTGCTACTGTCCTTGTAGGATTGCCATTCACATAAGGAACATGCTTCTTTTCATTTGATGTATGTTTCATCACTTGTTAGTCACCCTGCTTTCCACATTTTTTGTGCAAACAGAGACATACATTTCACGCTTGATCTTAGTTGAACTGCACAAATGATATCCAAATTATAGTTGAACATTCCAGGAGCTTCATAACCAACCTTGATGTTTCTCAATTTTATTGCAACTAATGAAGAAGAAGCTCTGTAGGTTTCGTTTTCTGATGGAAATGGAACCGGGGCTGGAGCCCTTTTCCTAAAAAAAATGGGACATTGCTTCATTTTAGGTGAACTGTGCCAAAAGGTCCCATGAATTGAATCATCCATGTTGGTGACTGGTGTCATCCCTTCTATGATGGTGTTGACTAAAGATATGGTTCCCGTCACAAGGTATGTTCCTTTTTGGTCTGAGCATTTGCCAAAGATCCTGCATGTTGAGTCTGCTCTTGTGCTACTGTTTTGGCACTGCCATGATAAAGCAGTAATATTATTATGTTGCACCTTAATCTAGTGGCACTATTAATTTGAGGCAATTTATTGGCAGCACTAGTGCCACTGACTTTTCTTATATATCGAAAGAGGGGGTTTCCTCTGATTTCATTAAAGAAACCCTACGATAGAGAACCATTATCCGACAACATCTCAGTGTAAACGAGCAGTTATGCAACTACTACTAGCACTACAAAAAAAGACACATCTGTGACATTTTGGGCCGAACAAAAAAAATTCTGTCATACATATGACACTTCTATGATGATAATTGTGACAAAACCCCGTATGATCATAGATGTGGTGGGCTCCTACTTCGATGACAAAAAATCATGACAGAAAATGGGCTTTTCGTCCTGGGCGGGCCAGAGATGCAGCTACATGACATTCTTTGGGCCGTCCATGATGGAAAAAACCGTGGTAGAAGCGAGGGCGAGGAAAATTTCGGGGAGTTCCCGGTTACGGTGGGAGGTCGGGGGCCGAGCGATGCGCGTTTCTCTCGTACACATACGCGCGTGTGTGCGAGGCATTGGCTCTAACTGAACCCGAGCGAGGCGTTGGGCTCTAACTGAACCCGAGCGATTGCACTACAGGCTACGCGTTACTGAACCCGAGCGATCGATCGATGGCTGTTAACTGAACCTATTGGGGATATTACTACTGGGTGTAAACCGGCCTATCTGGGCCGGATTAACTTCATCAGTAGTTAAGCATGTTAAAGCCCATGAAGATAGATGAGGGCTCAAGACCCATAATCGGCTGAGAGCCTATAGCCGTAAACCGGCGTCAATATGTAACTTGTATTGTAAGTAAAGAATAAGTAGAGACCAAACCGGACACATCTATGAGCCGGTGTTGGGACTCTGTAAACCGACGGGTGTCACCCATGTATATAAGGGGATGACCTGGCGGCGGTTCAGGAACAACAGATAACAACTCGAGACATAGGCGAAGCTTATTTGCTCCCTAGTCATCGAAACACCCATCAATTCCATCACAACTAGACGTAGGCTTTACCTTCATTGAAGGGGCCGAACTAGTATAAACTCTCTTGCGTCCTTGTGTCTGCTTTAACCCCTTCAAGCTAACCCGTAGTGATGGCTCCACGACTAAGTCCTTTCTCTAGGACATCTGCCGTGACAAAACCACGACAGTTGGCACCCACCGTGGGGCTATCACGTGATGGTTTCCGGTTCTTGGAGGGCTGCTTTGAAGGACTCGAGGGCTACGCTGCAGGCTGGATGACTAAGAGTCATCGCGGCAAACTCTACATCGACGACGCAGGCTGGGGCCCCGAGGCCGGCCCAATTGAGTACGGGTACCGGGTCCCCTTTGGTAGCATTCACGTTTTCATTGGCAAGATCGGTGAACCGGGCCCTGAGCCGGACATCTGCACCGACCTCGTCGAGACGGCTTAGCGTGCGTGATCCGCCCGGGTTAAACCAGCCATGAAGCGTGCCTTTGCGGGAATGATCCATGGAGGGAGTTATGAGGACGGATCGGAGCTTCGCGGGGCGACTGCCGTTCATTCCGGTGACGAATCTTCGGCCAGAGAAACCGAATCTCTTTATCAGCTACAAGATGGCCGGATTGAGAGTTGTTCCGATGGCGACAGTATTCCGGACCCCTCTGATCTGCCTAACCGGGTTGGAATATTCATGACCAGAACACAAGCAGCGCTTCACTCTTTGACAGTTGCGGCAACAATCTCCGGTTCAGCAGCAGCAACGGCTGCCGGGGCAGGAGGCCCTGTGCGCCCGCCGGCTCAGGTTCTATCAGAACTATTTGATGCGTTGGCTGTGCTTATGGCGGAAGTTAATCCGCCAGATCAGGACGTTCACAACACGGAGATTGCAAAGGTAAAGGAACAAATCACCCAGGCCAAGACGGATCTAGCAGCTGAGGATACCAGGATGGCCGCAGAGCGGGCCGCTTTAGATGCACGGGCCTACAGGCTTATGTTGGACCGGAGTGCGTCGCATGAAGTCATGAGGAGGAAGCACCGGTCCCGCTTACCTCCGGTTTTCGAGGCTAGAGACCTTTTTAACACTCCAGGGCCAAGAGCCAGCAATCCGCTGGAGGGGAACCGGGCAGAAGCCCCTGGGACCGGTGCGCCGGTTCAACCCCGTCAGATGGACCCACCTCGTCTAAACACCGTTATACCTCAGGATGCTTTAACACCTCCGGGTCACTACTCCAACCCAATGGACAATCTTGTTGCCGCTACTGCACGACTGGAGGCCATTCCAGTTGAAGGTGATTTGCCGCAAGCAGTAGAGACGCGACGGGTCAAGGAACTTCTGAGGACAGCTTTGGCCCAACAGGAGGCGTACTCGTACAGCCGCGACCGAATCCACTCGACCCCCCGTCCAAGCCGGAGCTATAGTAGACATATGGATGAACCAGCAGTGTCAAGTAATGAACGACGTGGAGCACCCCGTGGTAACAACCCGACGGGTGGTGCTGATGACGCTCAAGAAGTGGTGAACCGGGCCCGAGCGCGTAGGGAGGCCGAGTTAGCCGCACAGCATCAGGCTCGGCAGCTCACACCGGTTCTTCCAACCATTTCGATCGAACCTGGTGTTACTTCTAGTTCTTTGGGGGTGCCTTGCCTCGTCCCCGCTTTACGCAACGTGCGTTTGCCCAAGGATTTCAAAGGCCCACGCAAGGTACCAAATTATACGGCGGATCAACCACCAGAGACATGGGTAGAGAGCTATGAGATGGCCATGGAGATGCTTGATGTGGATGACACGGCGTGTGCGAAATACTTCACCATGATGCTTGAAGGAACGGCCCGTACTTGGTTAAAAAGCTTGCCCGCTAATTCTATCAGTTCATGGGCCCAATTACGAGCCCGGTTTATCAACAATTTCAAGGATACATGTAAACAGCCTATGTCAATAGTGGACTTAGCTGCATGCATCCAGGAGGAAGGAGAGTCAACGACTCATTGGGTGCGCCGGGTTTCACAAGTGTTGCACTCCTCAGACCGCATCAACGCTGACACCGCAGTATTAACCCTAGAAGGCGACTGCCGGTTTGGGCCCCTGAAGTTGAAATTGGGACGGATGAAGCGTCATTGCACCGACATGGGGACCCTCATGGCCGCTTTGGTAAAATATGCTGATTCTGATAGTACCAAGGATCCCGAATCTGATGATGACAAGACAAGGAAGGGGAAGAAGAACAACAGCTCCAAAGGTCAACAGCATCACCGGGTAGGCAATGGCGGAGGAGGCAAGCGTAAAGCGGATGGCAACATGGATTTTGTGGCTAATACCAACATACAGGACAATGGCCAACGGTGCAAGGGTAGGCCGAAAAATCGTAGTGGAGCGCCCAACCCCAACCCAAACCGCCTGAACTATCTGCTAAGCCAGCCCTGTCCAAGACATGGGACGAAGGAGGAGCCAGCAAACCACCTTTGGAAGGATTGCTTTATTATGCAGGAGTTCAAGAATTCTAATAATTTCCGGTATGATCACGGATCTGGCGGTGGCTCAGGGTCCGGGCCGGGTTACGGTGGAGGAAGTTCCGGTTCAGGATTTAATGGTAATCCGGGCGGACATAATGGTCAAAATAGTCAGAACAACCGGGGTGGTTACAACCAATAGCAGCAACAGTCAGGTTACCAAAGCAACCCAAAGCAGTTGAGTAATGGGCAGTACCATGTCTTTACCACTAGCTTGGACAAGCGAGACCGGAAGGTTCAGAGGCGGGCAGTCAACTCTGTTGAACCGGCCACACCCCGTTATCTACGTTGGTCTGAACAGCCAATCATATGGAGCAGAGAGGATCACCCACTCCAGGTCGATAATCCGGGTCAGTTGGCTCTGGTAGTGGCGCCTCAGGTGGGAGGTTATAAGTTCACCAAGGTGCTCATGGATGGAGGGAGCAGCATTAACATCCTATACTATGAGACCTTCCGTCGTATGGGACTTACAGATAAGAATCTCAAACCGTCCAATACAGTATTCCACGGTGTAGTGCCTGGCAGATCAGCATATCCCGTTGGTAAGATAGCTCTTCAAGTGGCCTTTGGGGATGATCATGATTCCAGGTCGGAGACATTGACATTTGAAGTGGTGAAAATCCAAAGTCCATATCATGCCCTGTTTGGGCGACCGGCATACGCCAAGTTTATGGCTCGGCCCTATTATGTGTATTTGCAGCTCAAGATGCCGGGTCACAAGGGGACAATAACGGTTCACGGAAGCCGCAAAATTGCTTTGGAATGCAAGGAAGGAGATGCGGCTTATGCAGAGTCGGTTTGTGCCACCGAGGAGTTGAAGTACTATAAAGACAATGTTGATCCGGCGGACATGACTCCATTGAAGAAGCCAACTACGGAGCATGATCCGGCCCTCAAGTTCAAATTGGCAGCAGAAAAGCTTGTTGACTTCGTACCTGGCGATTTGTCCAAGCAGTTCAGCATCAGTGCCAACTTGGATCCGAAATAGGAAAGCGCGCTCACCGAATTCATCCATGAGAATCGGGACATTTTTGCATGGAAGCCTTCCGACATGCCAGGTGTACCGAGGGAACTCACTGAGCACACACTTAATGTGGATCCTAAATATAAACCGGTGAAACAGTTCCTCCGCCGGTTTAACGAAGAAAGACGCAAGGCGATTGGAGAAGAGGTAGCCAGGCTCTTAGCAGCTGGTTTTATTGTTGAAGTTTTTCACCCTGACTGGCTTGCCAACCCGGTGCTAGTCCTTAAGAAAAATGGCACCTGGCGTATGTGTGTGGATTACACAGATCTTAATAAAGCTTGTCCAGCAGATCCTTTTGCCCTCCCCCGTATTGATCAAATCATTGATGCTACGACGGGTTGTGAGCGTTTAAGTTTTTTGGATGCATATTCTGGCTATCATCAGATCAAAATGGCAGTTAAGGACCAGGAGAAGACGGCGTTCATAACTCCCTTTGGAGCCTTCTGCTATGTGTCTATGCCCTTTGGGCTCAAAAGTGCCCAGGCAACTTATCAACGGTGTGTACAAAATTGTCTTCACAAGCAGATTGGCCGTAATGTACATGCTTACGTGGATGATATCGTGGTTAAATCCAGGGAGAAGGAGACTCTGGTCGATGATTTGAAGGAAACCTTTGATAACCTAAGGACGTACAAGATGATGCTTAATCTGGACAAGTGTGTCTTTGGTGTACCGGCGGGCAAGTTATTGGGTTTTCTGGTGTCCAATAGGGGAATTGAGGCTAATCTGGAGAAGATCACAGCCATCACCTCCCTGGCTAAACTGAAGTGTATCAATGATGTTCAATGCTTGGCAGGCCGGATTGTCGTGTTAAGCCGGTTTATCAGCCGCCTTGGTGAGAAGGCAATCCCTTTGTATCAGATGTTGAAGAAGACGGATCAGTTCGTCTGGAGTTCTGCTGCTGATGAAGCATTTGAGGACTTAAAGCGGCAATTGGCCAATCCGCCTGTGCTCGCCGCTCCCATTGACAAGGAGCCGTTACTGCTATATGTTGCTGCTAATGCTCGTGCGGTCAGCGTGGCTATTGTGGTGGAACGAAAGGAGGCAGGTAAGGAGCATCCGGTTCAACGTCCGGTCTATTATATCAGCGAGGTACTCATTGAGTCCAAGCAAAGGTATCCGCATTGGCAGAAGCTGGTGTACGGAGTTTTTATGGCAAGCCGGAAGCTTAAGCAATACTTCCAAGGGCACCCAATTACGGTGGTCAGTTCTGCTCCTTTGGGAGATATCATCCAGAACCGGGAAGCAACTGGCCGGATTGCAAAGTGGGCTATAGAGCTGGGGGCATACGGTTTGAAATATGTGCCTCGGACAGCGATTAAGTCTCAAGAACTTGTTGATTTCATCAATGATTGGACGGAAATGCAAGCACCTGAAGAAAAGCCGGATCATACGTATTGGACCATCCATTTTGACGGATTCAGGCAATTGGAAGGCTCGGGGGCTGGAGTCGTATTAACTTCCCCATGAGGTGATAAGTTTTGTTATGTTCTCCGTTTAATGTTCCCTTGTACTAACAATGCAGCTGAGTATGAAGCCTTGCTCCATGGTCTTCGGATGGCTAAGGAGATGAATCTAAGTCGAGTTAAGTGCTTCGGTGATTCGGACCTTGTGGCTCAGCAAGTGTCTGGCACTTGGGACTCCAAGGACCCACTCATGGCAGCATATCATCGTGAGGTGGATATTGTTGCAGGTTATTTCAGAGGCTATCAGGTGGACCACGTGGACCGGCGGAAAAATGAAGCGGCGGACGCTTTAAGCCGGCTGGGCTCTCAGCGCAAACCGGTCCCACCCAATGTTTTTCTGGATGTGCTGCATAACCCGTCGGTGAAGATCCCTGGTGAAGAGGATTTGGCCATTCCTGATCCGGAGGCTCAATTGGTGGCAGTTCTTCATGTTATTCCGGATTGGACGCTTCCTTATCTGGCGTACAAGAACCGGGGCGAGTGGCCAGAAGATGAGATTCTGGCCCGGCAGATAATCCGGCGATCCAAGTCCATGGCTGTCATCAACGGTGAGTTGCATCATTGCAGTGTATCAGGAGCTTTTCAATGTTGCGTGTCTCCTGAAGAAGGCCGTGAAATTTTGCAGGAGATCCACGAAGGAGATTGTGGTCACCATGCCGGTTCAAAGTCTCTGGTGGCTAAAGCGTTTCACCATGGTTTCTATTGGTTAACTGCTCATGCTGATGCGAAGGATCTGGTCAGACGATGTGATGGTTGCCAAAGGTTTTCAAGACGTGCTCATGTACCGGCTCAAGAATTGAGGATGATTCCAATTACTTGGCCGCTTGCGACTTGGGGGCTGGATATGGTTGGGCCTTTCAAAAGTTCCAAAGATAAGAAGACCCAACTCCTGGTGGCGGTGGACAAGTTTACAAAGTGGGTGGAGGCAGAACCTGTTAGCAAGTGTGATGCGGCCACGGCGGTTCAGTTCATCAAAAAGGTGATTTTCCGGTTTGGCTTTCCGCACAGTATTATCACAGATAATGGTACCAATTTATCCAAAGGTGCTATGAAGGAGTTCTGCGAACGGGAGCACATCCGGCTCGACGTTTCATCAGTGGCACATCCGCAGTCCAATGGTCAAGCAGAAAGAGCTAATCAAGAGATCTTGAGAGGCATCAAGCCCCGGCTCATGGTTCCTTTGCAGAGAACGCCGGGTTGTTGGGTAGAAGAATTACCATCTGTGTTATGGAGCATCAATACAACACCCAACAGATCAACAGGATACACACCGTTCTTCATGGTTTATGGAGCGGAAGCGGTTCTCCCCAGTGATATTCGTCATGATTCACCTCGTGTCACGGCTTATATTGAAGCGGACAACGAGACAGCACAGCAAGGTGCTTTGGACCGGTTGGATGAAGAGCGTGACATCGCAGCCGCCCAATCGTCGATTTACCAGTAGGATCTTCGTCATTATCATAGTCGCCGAGTCAGAACCAGAGCCTTCCAGGAAGGAGATTTGGTGCTTCGGCTCATCCAAGATCAGACTGATATGCATAAGCTATCCCCACCTTGGGAGGGGCCTTTCGTGGTCAGCAAGAATCTGCACAATGGGTCGTACTATCTGATCGATATTCGAGAGCATAAGGACTCACGTACATCAGAGGAAGAGACTAACAGGCCGTGGAATATAGCTCATCTTCGGCCTTACTATACCTGAGCCATTGGCTATACTTATGTACATACAATGTATATATTATGATTAAGTATAATAAACCGGAACCTCAGCTAAAGCGGGGTATCTGTTCTTTTACATCATGTGAGGTTACACGGAGTTGCTCTAAAGCGCCCTCCGGTTTACCCCTTGAGTTCGCTTTGCTAAAAGCATCGTGTTATATCACTTGGAGGATTGGTCGTGTCCGAACCAATACCATGCCTCTTGATAGGCGAAAGCCACCAGATCACTTGGGGACTTGGTCATGTCTGAACCAGTCATGCCTCTTGATCGGCCTAAGGCTACAGAATCACTTGGGGGCTTGGTCGAACCCGAACCATGACCACGCCATCTGGTCGGCATAAATGCCACAAGAATCACTTGGGGACCTGGCTAACTAGAACCATAGTTACACCTAACGGGAGCTTGTTCGTGTTTGGCCATGGTTACGCCATTTGATCAGCTTAAATAAATCTTTTTTGGCAAACGTTTTTGTCGTCGCTTTTGCTTCATACTTTTCTTTGAAGGGGGTTTTTGCTTCTTATTGTGTTCTTTAAAACCGACAAAGTTTTTTAACCAATCAATTGACGGAACACAGTTCACGTCAATCCGGAGACTATTTGTCCGGTTTGATCCTTGTTGTTAACATCCTCTTATGGAGTAACACGGTGTTCATTATAACCCGGCACGGTTTACATGGTAACCAGTGTCACATACATATACAGGAGTTGTTATTTCCTCCAACAGTGTGGGTTTGCAAAAGCTCCGCTTCAAGGTTGGCCAAGCCAAACTTCACACTCAATGGTGGCAGGTATTATGTTTTTCAAAAAAATTGATCATATACTTAAAATTTTGTTTTGGATATTTTGACTTTATATATACAAACATCATATTCCGCCTGACGGTACAACCGCGGTGGCACTTAATGAATTTCTTATTTCAGAAAGTATTTTGGAAAGTTCATTACCACAGGAAGAACAAGTTATGCGCGAAGGCATATCAACATCAAAGGTATCAGCTAGCCTATTACAAGGCGACATGGTGCCCATAATAACATAATTGTTTTTCACAAAGGAGAGACAGTTTTAAAACCGGCTTCCGGTTTAAGCTTGGCCACCAGCCTGGCCTGATGGTTGTGGGTCATCCTGCACCGCTTCAGCTTCCGTTTCTCTACCCAGTGGCTGGAAATCCACAGTTGTCCAGTCGATTCCCATCAATGCTTGAAAAACAGCTTCGTCATGGATTAGCAAAGACGGGTCAATATCGGGAGCATAAGTATGCTTACGGATTGGAGGGATCAGGTTTTCCGATTCATGGATTGGTGCAGCTATTCGCTTGTGGCTGTCATATTGGGCTTGATAATGAGACAAATCTGCTTCCTCAGCCGGTTGACAAGCTAGCGGACGTACCTCCCGATTTATGGCTCGCAGATCCGCTTCACCAAATTCTGACCCGTCTTCCTTCAAACTGGGATAACCCTGAGCCGCTTCAATAGGATCAAAATCCGGCACCCAGGCTTTTGCCCGGATTAAAGCATTGATTGCACCGATTCGAGTAGCAGATTTCTTCAGCTCTTCAACCCGGGCAGGAAGCACTGACAGTTTCATCAAAGTATCTTGAATCAAAGTGGGCACCGGTTTGTTATGAGATGCAATACAGATGATCCGCTGGGCACCAGTATATAATTGTTCAACCAAGGTATAGGCAGCTTTCAATTTCTTCCGCACATCTGACCCCAAGTGACCAATGCGTGTCCCTGAAATACCATAAAAGGTCAATAAACCGGCGACTCTGTAAGAAGACAGAACCAATTCAGAAGGCAAGCTGGCTTACCAAAGATACCAGTGGTCATGGCATGAACGTGCCGCTTTATGCTGGTCAGTTCATCCGTCACTGGTTTCAGTGCAGCCTCGGCATCCTCTGCTCGTTTGATCAAAGCGGACTTTTCAGTGGCCCAATCCGCCCGTTTCTTCTTGAAGTTCTCCTTAAGTTGTTCCATGGCGCTTAAGGCACTGGCCAATTCCTCTTTTGCCTTGGAGGTTTCAGCCTGTTGGGTTTTCAGGTTTTCTCGCAGATCGATGACTTGGCTTTCTTTCGCCTTTAGCTCCGCCTGCAGGCATACAGATATATGTTTCAACAAACCGGTAGAAGGATTCAAGTACCAACCACATAACAAGTTATGCGCTTAGCACTTGGGGGCTAATGCATATTCGATCTTCATCTTTCAATTGTTTACAAAGTCCCAAGCTCAATACAAGTATTCAACTTGGTACTTGGGGGCTAATGGCTATTTGATCATATGTATTCTGATGCGGCAGTTTCAATTACTTAAAGTACCGGTTTAACTACGCTAAGTTGAACCGGCCCTTGGGGGCTACATCAGCAAATTTCAAAGCATCAAGATTTATATTATTAAGTCCCGGTTTGAAAGAATAGTTCAAACCGGCCCTTGGGGGCTAGGAGAGTCAGCAAGAATAAAAGCATACAAGCAGGAAGGAGCATATGGAAGTTACCTCATATTTATCTTTTATCATATTAACCAGACTGGCTTCATAGTCACGGCTGGTATACAGCCGGTTCAGATAGCCGCAATGGATATCTTGGGCGTTCAGAGCAGAGTAAGCCGTCAGATCAGCGTTCCACGTGCCTTTGCCAAAAGCAGCAAATTCTTCCTTGGCAGAATGTTTGGATAAAGCGACAGGATTGCTTGGTTCAGCATGACCAGTGCCAGTAATGACAACCTCATCATCCTTGGTACCGCCAGTTTGCACTGGAGCTGTTGGCTTCTCAGTAGATTTTGCTGGACCGGTGGAGCTTTCAATCCGGATGGAACCTGTGGACTGTTGGATAGGGCCTGAGGTATCAACAGGTCTCTCTTCAGCAATAAGATCATCATCTGGCTGCGGTGGATTGTTGAGAATATCCTCAGAGATAGCCGCTTCAAGAATGACATCTTCTTCGGCCGCTTTGTCCAGGCGGGCCTTCTTGCTTGGCCTAGGTTTGGCCCTGAGAAGAGTAACCAAATTAAATACAGCATGTGTTCTAAGGCAATGTACTGCAAACATCACAATAAATATGGCTTACCCAAGCACCGTTTTGAGCGGCGGGAGCTGAGTGGCCGATGATTCACCAGAAGATGAGTGGGAAATAACCTGGTAACCGGAGTCAGACGGATTAAGAGGTTGACGAAAGCAGCCCGCTTTAGGACAAGCACTGATAGGCGAGTTAGAGACCTCGGAATGACGTTTCCGAACCGGACTGTTCGATAAACCGACTGAGGTAACTACCTGGCCGCTGTGCCAGGTGGTGCGGCGAGCCTCGTGTTGTTGAGTCTTCATAAGAAGTTTAGGATCCAAATAAGCAAGAGGATGAGAAAATTTAACTTTTCGGTTTGCCTGATGGATTTTTTGTGAAGGCAAAGTTTCTGAATCGGAAGAGAGAATAATTACCTCTGCAACATCCGCGTGGCTGGCTTCGGCATCATCCTGACAAATATCATCATCAATAAGACGCATGAAAAATAAACCAAGTGAGTCAAGCTCTACCTCAATGTCCGGATTATCCACCTCATCATCAGGGGCCAGATTAGAAGATGCAGTGGATCTTTTACTGTGGGCAGTCTTCTTCACAGCTTTAGTTTTTTGCCGGATTGCTCTTTCCGGTTTGTCTGCCTTCTCTGGTTTCTCCTGCGGCAGCTTTTTGCTCCAAAACAGATCATCGCCCTGATTATACAGACACTAATATTACAAACAATGACCAGACATGTCAATAACAGATTCAGCAAAGAGAAAAATCAAAGTCTTACAGCTGGCGGTTTGTTGGTGGCACAGAAGGGAAGCAGGCCGGTTCTAGCGCAGACATGTTCTGGTTCATTCAGTATCTTGCACACAGCCTCTGTGATTTCTTCACCAGAGAGTTGGAGTTTTGAATGTCACAGTGGGTCATCAACACTATCAGTATACTCGCACATCAAACCAGAGCGCTGACTAAGGGGCAATATGCTCCATGATATCCAACAGCGAGCGAGATCAACACCGGTTAAACCGTTGGCCATAAAGGCTCTGAGCTTTGACAGCTGGGGAGCATATTTGCTTCTCTCCTGGGCAGTCAATCTTTGAGGAAAAGGGTGTGTACTGCTGAGCCGCTCCGGATGAAAGCCAGGCAAGGGATTCTCACCAGCAGGGGAGGTGTCTTTGCAGTAGAACCATGTCTGATTCCACTCCTTGGGGTGACTGTGCAGCTTGGCCTGAGGGTATGTGACCTCTTTCCTTTTCTGAATTGCCATGCCACCCAACTCCGTATTAGAGCCATCAGTAAACTCGGTATGGCGGCTTAGATGGAAAAGATCTCTGAATAATTCCACTGTGGGCTCCTCTTGAAAGAACACCTCATAGAGTACTTGGAAGTGGCACATATTGGTAACAGAGTTGGGGCCAGTGTCTTGCGGATGGAGTTGAAAATCGGCTAAAACATCCCGGTAAAATTTAGAACCAGGCGGTTTAAAGCCCCGGGCTAGGTGATCTACGAAAACAACAACCTCTCCTTCTCGAGGTGTGGGGGGGCATTCTTTGCCAGGAGCCCTCCAATGGATGGTATCTTTGCTGCCCAAGGCGCCAATCAGGACTAAATCATCCAGTTGATCCTCTGTGACGCGAGAAGGGACCCAATTGCACTCATACACTTGCTTGGCCATGATGGAATCTACAAGGTAGAAGATCCCGGTTCAAAAATGCATTTGATCAAGATGTGTTGGTATGGACACTGTTAAACCAGAGACAAAACTATCTGAACTGGAGTTTCATGAAGCAACCAACATCTGGCGGTTCAACAAGGGGACTAATGGTATATACCGGTTCGTAAATTTTTTCTACAAAGTTAAACCGCCTGATCTAAGCATTGAACAGTCAAGACTGCAGATGAGTAAGTACACAAAAACAGATTTCACAAGATTATACTACAGCTTTGGATCTGGAACATGTTTATAAAGGAGATAAATATTCAAGGCCCTAAAGGAGCGGTGCCGAATCAATAAGCGAAGGTACGGATAAGATCTATGGTCTTAATATGCGAAAGTGAAAACGGAGGATAAAAACTACTGCTACACAGAGCAAAGATTCACAGACTCGTCTAAGGATCTATCATATGAACAAGAATCAAGCCATGAACAGTCGAGAACATGGAAACCCTAGAACAAATCTATGATGAAAGGGATAGAAGACTTATCGGAGCTGAGGAAGAAGCGGAAGGTCGCCGCGGTGCTCTGGTACGCTCAGGGTGATGCAGCGGCCAAAGTTGGTGCCGAGGTCGACGACGGCGGCGGAGCTCCGAAGACTGGGCGACGCGAGGAAGAAGAAGTAGAAGGTCAAGCAGGGGAAGAAGAAATGACCCTTCGGTCCTATTTATAAAGCAAGGGACATGGGTCAGCCGCAAAAATCAAGGAGCTGCAAGTTTGGAAACAGAGCCGCCTCGATTATCGTAGATCTATTAAACAAGAAGGTATCACGGATAGTTTCTTTATGATAGATGACGTCACGCCGATTTACAGCAATCAGAGAAGATGATATCACGGTGGTTCACCAAACTACAAGACGTTGAAGATGAAGTTTTGCTAAGGATTGACATGAACCTGTTCAAATCAATCTGGGGCCTAATGTTGGGGATATTACTACTGGGCATAAACCGACCTATCTGGACCGGATTAACTTCATTAGTAGTTAAGCATGTTAAAGCCCATGAAGATAGATGAGGGCTCAAGACCCATAATCGGCTGAGAGCCTGTAGCCGTAAACCGGCGTCAATATGTAACTTGTATTGTAAGTAAAGAATAAGTAGAGACCAAACCGGACACATCTATGAGCCGGTGTTGGGACTCTGTAAACCGACGGGCGTCACCCATGTATATAAGGGGATGACCCGGCGGCGGTTCAGGAACAACAGAGAACAACTCGAGACATAGGCGAAGCTTATTTGCTCCCTAGTCATCGAAACACCCATCAATTCCATCACAACTAGACGTAGGCTTTACCTTCATTGAAGGGGCCGAACTAGTATAAACTCTCTTGCGTCCTTGTGTCCGCTTTAACCCCTTCAAGCTAACCCATAGCGATGGCTCCATGACTAAGTCCTTTCTCTAGGACATCTGCCGTGACAAAACCACGACAGAACCCGATCGAGAGATTGCTTCGATACTGCTACTAACTGAAGCCGATTGATGCTGCCTCTGGGATGAATAGTGAGCGTTGTGGTGGTG
>NC_041392.1:614337143-614353190 GCF_002162155.2 Triticum dicoccoides
AACAGGACCCCGTGGTGTGGTGGAGGGCTGGATGAACAGTAGACAGTGGAGGGCTGGTTGAACAGGACCCCGTGGTGTGGAGGGTTGGATGAATAGTAGATGGTGGAGGGGTGGCCGTGGAGGGCTGGTTGAACAGTAGCCGGTGGAGTAGCACGCGGTGGAGGTTGGATGAACAGGAGCCCGTGGAGGTTGGAGGAGGTCAACGGTAGCCCGTGGAGGCTGGAAGAGGTCGACGATGGAGATGAACAGTATCCCGTGGAGTCCCGTTTTGCGGTACGCCAGACCCCTCCCGATGAACAGGACCCCCGTTTCGACCGTAGCACTCCAACACAAGTCCGTTTTGTCCGTTTTGCGGTACGTCACACCCCTCCCAATGAACAGGACCCCCGTTTCGACCGTAGGAGGTCCGTTTCCTCCGTTTTGCGGTACGCCAGACCCCTCCCGATCAATAGGACCCTGTTCCGAATGTAGGAGGTCTCTTTCCTCCGTTGGGCGGTACGCCAGGCCTCGTTTCCATCGGTTGTTCCGTCCAAGCCCTCCCGATGAACACGACCACGCATTCCGTTCCGACCCAGCCAGTTGGCTTCCATGCGTTCTGTTGCCTCCCGATGAACATGACGCATTCCGTTGCCTCCCCATGAACACGACGACGACGTTCTTTCTCCGTTCCGACCCAGCCATGTACACGAGCCCTGGCCGTACGTATGCGCGAGTAGGCGTTCGAGACCCTGCCCGTATGTACACATATGTGGCCGTATTTTCTTTCTTGCACCCTGGTTGCTGTACGTACATGTACATGCTATGTGCGCGCCTCCACTACGACACGTACGCGCCTCTACTACGACACGCGCGCGCCTCTACATCCACCAGTATATATGTACGTACACGTTCGCGACCAGAATGACAATGCTACGTACGCTTCGACCAGGTGGGTCCCGACTGTCAGGGACTTCCTTGCCTGCGAAGATGTAGATGGTGGGTCCCAGCAGTCAGGGGGGTGAATCATTTTTTTGCCCGGACGCACTTCCTTGCATGCGAAGATGTAGCTGGTGGGTCCCAACAGTCAGGGGGAAATGTTTTTTCACGAAATACAGTGGCCCGTCCGATGGGTCCCAGCTATCAGGTGGAGGAATCATTATTTTCCGCGTGATAAGGAGGCACTTCCTTGCTACGGCCATGGACCCAGCTGTCAGCCTCTCCACATACAGTCCACGTCCGATGGAAGTCCTTCCTTGACCACCTTGACCACGCCGCGCTGAGAGCACCAGGGCGGTGGACGATGGCGAGGCCTAGGAAGGGGACGAGGGGAGCCAGGGAAGACGCGGCAGTGGAACCCCGCATGGAGAGGAGTACGAGGGTTCATTGGTTCGGCTGTGGTGTGAGGCTGTCATCGCCGCAGGGCCTGGCCAGCGGTGGGAATAGTAGGAGGCGGTTAGGCCTCCGCGGCAGCACAGCCGGCCACGGGAGGCAGGAGCATGCGGCACGACCGGTGCTGCTTTGGGCGGCTGGAGCAAGAAGACTAGAGGTTGAAGAAGCACTAAGGCCGTTGGATGGACATCGTACAGTCACTGGAGCTAGAATCTTTCATATTGACTAAAATTGACAAAGGCCCCCATCCCAATCAACTTAGTAGGCCCACAAGTCAGCATCCCACCATGGTGGGTCTCAGCTAGCAGGGGGAGTATTCATTTTTTGTGCGTAATAAGGAGGCACTTCCGGTGGGTCCGAGCTGATAGAGGGGGGAACTGTTTTTTCGCGAAATACGCTGGCCCGTCCGGTGGGTTGCAGCAGTCAGGGGGGAAACGTTTTTTTCGCGAAATAAGGTGGCCCGTCTGGTGAGTCCCTGCTGTCAGGTGAAAGAATAATTATTTTCTGCGTAATAAGGAGGCACTTCCTTGCGGCTGCCTGGACCCAGTTGTCAGCCTCTCCATGTATAGTACTCTTCCAATGGAAGTCGGTCGTTGACCATGTTGACCACGCCGCGTCGAGAGCACCAGGGCGGTGGTATGGACGACGGCGAGGCCTAGGAAGGGGACAACGCGGAGCCGGGGAAGACGCAGCAGTGGAAGCTGCGCGGAGAGGAGTACGAGGGTTCACTGGTTCGGCTGCGATGTGAGGCTGCCGTCACCGCAGAATAACAGGGGGTGCGGGTGAGTAGAGGGATGGCCTGGCCAGCGGTGGGAGTAGTACGGGGCTATGAGTCCTCTGCAGCATCATAGCCGGCCACGGGAGGCAGGAGCACACGATCGGCTGCTTTGGGCGGCTGGAGCAAGAA
Source organism: Triticum dicoccoides (assembly GCF_002162155.2). Classification (NCBI taxonomy): domain Eukaryota; kingdom Viridiplantae; phylum Streptophyta; class Magnoliopsida; order Poales; family Poaceae; genus Triticum; species Triticum dicoccoides. The sequence continues at coordinate 614,339,419 of NC_041392.1, forward strand.
GACCAGAGGTTGAAGAAGCACTATGGCCGTTGGATGGACATCGTACGATCACTGCAGCTAGAATCGTTTATATTGACTAAGTTGACAAAGCCCTTGGTACGCGTCAACTTAGTAGGCCCACAGCTCGGATTTGGCAGAGAACATATAGCCCATTTGCGATTTGTAAGAATGTACATCCCATTTTTTAATTCTAATGGAATTTACTACAGCCCATTTACAGTTTGTTAAAAGTACAGCCCAACTTCTAGCTAGGACAATGATTAATAATTTCAAACAACCGCTCAAAACAGAATTCAGAAAAAATTCCCACATTTTGATGGGATCCGAAATATTTTTATCCGAAATTTCTAGTCAGGTCAAATATAATTTCAAAATAAAGTTGTAATACGTTAAAATCCAACAAAATATTGCGAGCACAACAAGTAATGAAATTAAAATTTTCAAATTCCAAAAATAATATATTTTTCAAACTAATTACGTGTTTGGTGCATAGTAACTGTCCAGTTATTATAATTACATACCATTTATTATTTCTTAAAGTCCATTTTCTTGTTAAGCCTAATGCATACCTCCTAGGAAAGTTTGCAGCCCAGCGGGGCAAAGAATAACAAGTTGACCCGGATATTGTGTACAACTGTCGGCCTAGTTGCATTGTTGATGTTGAAAAAAGGCCTCTGTAGTACTGTACAACCTAACATGGTTACTCAGCCCACATTCAGCGACGCCGGAAAGGCCCAAACAAGGATTCTATACAACTTTTTGAAGTCACTAAGCTCAATTAATAACTTAAGAAAAAAGTTAGATTACAATGGAACCTAATTAAAAGCTGTCACGAGCAAATAAATAATTCAACGGGTCCCACTTGTGCGTCTGTGCGTGTGTGCCTGTGTGTGTGTGTGTGCGTGAGAGAGAGAGACCATCGGTCGATGCTCATAAATACATCTTTCAGCCATATGCATTGCTGATGCTCAGTAAAAACTTATATAGTTGACACAATCATATAGAACATCATAGCACACTGAACTTGCATACAAAAATTTCACGCAGGCGGCACAATCAGGATGGAAGCAGTGGATCGCTACGGGAAGGGCTATGTTGAAACCAACGAAGTCGTACATAATGGTTCATTGTCTTTATCAATGACGGGGAAATATCTTGAATGTTGTGCAAAGAAAACAGACAAACAACACAATAAGTTCTGCTAGCACATTAAGTTGACGTACAGCCCTTTCTAAAAAAGTTTAGGTACAAAATTAGAACAGGTCACAATCAAATGTACTGGCATATCAGTGCTTCACACCCATAGCTAGGATTTAACTAGTACTCCCTCCGTCCGGGAAAAGTTGTCCACAGGGCAGTGTATTTGTTTTTTTTGCAAAAAAACCCACAGCGTTTTAAACTCGTCACAAAGAAGTCCATCTCCTTCCTTCCTCCTCCCCCGTCGCCCGCGCCTTGTAGCCATCGCCGGCTACCCACCTGCGCCGCCGCCCGCCTGGATCTGCGCCGCGACCAACACCAGAACCATGGCCCAGCTCGCGACCAACAAGAGCGCCGCCGCCCGCTTGCACCTGTGCCGCGGCTTACCACATGCACCGCCTGCCGTGAAGGCGACCTGCGCTGGTGCCCTCCTCGAGCTACGCCACCGGCCCCGTTGAAGGTCGCCGCCCATGTTCGCCCACGTTTGCCGCCCACCCGCGCCTCCGATTTTGTCCGCTTCGTCCGCCGGCGCCGTGGACAGTTCCGGCCACTCCCGCCTCTCATGCTGCTACTGGTGGACGACGCCGGCACCGTGGACCTCTGATGCTGCTTTTGCCTTTTCCCCCGCCTCGCCTCTGCTGCCACTCCCGCATGTGCTGGTGAGTCTGCCCCGCCCGCCTCTGCTACTGCTGATGTTCAATTTGTTGTTGTGAGTCTGAATTTGCTGTTCTCAGTACAGGCGGAGAAAATTCAGTCAGGGGATACAAAGCTAGAGAAATAATCCAGGACAAAGGTTGTACACTGCTGCTAAATGATGAACAGATTATAGTGAAACTTTAGTTTGATGCCATCAAATTCATTGAGTAATACTCTTGGCATTCTTGGAGATCTGCTAGTTTTTGGAAGTTTTTCTTGCTACAGTTAACTGAAAATGTTCAGTGTTCCAATACTGTAGAGAAACTATAGTGCCTGTAATTCAGTTATGACTCCTTTACTGAAACTGTAGTGTTTGCTAAAACTGAGATGTAAACTAAAGGAGTTTGTGATTTGCAGAAGATGTAGCATACTCCAACAAGTGATAAATGCACTCAAAAGTTCACTGAGAAAATGCAGAGGCTGCTAACTTGTTACTGAAAGTTTTCTGGAGTGATAAATGCACACAAAACAAGTTTAGTTAACTGTTACTGTTGCTGTATGAGTTCCAACCAGGTCAATTTGTTGTCAATTACTCTGTAATACTCAACCAGGTTTATGCAAAATGAAGATCAACCATGTTTATTTGGATTTATTTCAATCATTTGAATTTATTTGCTTTATTTGGATTTATACACCATTTGTCCAATTGCAAACATACCTAAAGTTTCCAATTGTCCAATTTCAGTCATTCATTTTACAGAGATCTAAGCATAGCCATGCCTCTTCCCTAAATATTCCTGTAGAATCAATTCAAGCAGCACAAAACCGAAAACTGAAAACTGCCACAACCCCTTAACTAAGAGTTGATAAAAACATGTCCCTAAAATTGGAATTATTTGAATTATCTAGGTTTATTCTTGTTCATATACAGAAAAAGATGAATATTGTTCGTCTACTAGTTACTTCAAATTTAGAACTAAATAAACACTTGTCATCTTCAGTAAACACTTGTAAATCTAGAGTGGTTTTAAACTTAGGATGCACCAAGTACTAATATCCTTTGCCAGGCTACACACCATCTACTTGGAGTAGACAACAAGATTCACAAAGACATGCACGCTTCAATAGACTTGTGAATGCTAGCAAAGTGATAAGTAAAAACTTGGATGTTCCCAGAAATATAGCACCAGAGGACATGAAGTGAACTGGCCTATATGCTAAAGGAAAGGAAATGCCACCTTCTTTTCTTCTTCGAGCAGTTGATGAACTGGCCTGTATGCTGCAGCTACACATAGGTTCTGCAGAAAATGCACCAACAGAGTTACACAAAGGTGGAGTAAGTGGAAAGCAACATTTAATCTCCACTTCTTTTCTTTTGGTAGTGAAATTCAATCTGAATTTTGTAAGCACAGAAAATGCACCAATACTGAACATTTATTCCCACCTCCACCACCATCTTGTCAGTTTCGACAATGTGTGTATGGAGTAGTTTTAACGGCAGTATAATTGTGCATCATGTAAACATTATGAGAATGATTAAGGGTTGAGCAATCAGATTATAATTATGACCAGAACAGAGGAACAAATATCATGGTTAGTTTTATGTAAAAAAATCAGAAATGGAGTTACTCACTTGAAGTTACTATAGTTACTCACTTGAACTTACTGTAGTAGTGGCCAAAATTCAGAAAAGTTACTAAACAGCATAAGTAGTGGCCAAAATTCAAAGTACTAAAAAGATTCTACACTAAATATACAGTGTTATCCATGTTCTGTATCTAGGACATTTGAATTATTCAGAGAAGGATAATGCAAACTAAAAAGTGTTACGCAAAATGAAAACGGATCCATGTTTTGTATCTAGGACACTAATTTTTGACATTTGAAGCTACATTTCAATTGTTATGCCTCTGTCAATTATTGAATTATTCAGAATATTTAAATTATTCAGAGATCCATGTTCTATATCCAGGATAATGCAAACTGAAAAGTGTTAAAAAGACCATGTGTTTTTTGGGGTCAAAATCTACATGTAAAACTGAAAAGTGAAAATAAAAATGGAGAATGTTGTGTCTCCCACTCACGCACTCAAAAAAAAAAACTACAACACATTTTTTATCTGTTTGCATAGGTCCCACGTATCAGGAAGGATGTGCACGTACACGAACAGGTACGACTCATCAGTCTACCCGCATAGCCTTTTCGTTTAGTCTACCTAGCCGTCTAATCAACTGCCTGCACGCCACTTCTCCCATTTACTTCTCCATCGGGAACCGATTCTGCTCGACTTCTTCACCTCCCCTTCGTCTTCATTTGCATCCAAACCCCACTGCGTTCACATTGTTTTAACCTGTTTAAATAATCATCTACTACTTCAGTTAGACTAGCCATCTAATCCTAATTCTCCAAACCATAGCCCTCCGTTCCATCGGTTCCAAATGGAGGAAGAGATCGAGATGTAGGTTTTTAGCGTCCAACATGTCCTCGTCGAAGGCTCGATGTGCATAGTTGCCACCGTTACCGTCCACCCAAGGGTTGTTTGGTAGTGGATCAACAATGTATCCAACTCCCTCGAAAATGTAGAGACGAGGGTCATCGATCTCGACGAAGAGTAAACGGAGCGTGCCCCTGGGAAGATCCAGTGCGCCGCCGTCCTTCAGCTGTGCCACGAAGATGATGTTTTGGTGTACCACATCATACACTCTCCCTCCATACCATGTGAGCTTCACGATTTCTTGTCTCGGGAGGATGTATACTTCTGTGGGGCAGCCATCGAAGGGGACAAACAAAAGCTGAAGCCATACAACCTTGATTTGAAAAGCATCGCCGACCTACAAACCAGAATCAAAATTCCTGTAGAAGATTGTGATAAAAAGACACCATCCCTATTCGACGTAGCAAATTTTGTGCTCGGAACAAATCTTCAGAAGGGTGACGAGATGGTGGCATTAAGGTCATCTGGATGGGAGAATTATCCCTTGACGTACGAGCAGATAAAATATGCTACCCTCGATGCCCGTGTCAGTTTCGAGATAGCTGCAAGCTCCAAAGAGCTTATTGCGAAGCCGTCTCCCACAGAGAATGAGAACAAGAAGAAGAAGAAGAAGAAGAAGAAGTAGAAGAAGAAGAAGAAGAAGAAGAAGAAGAAGAAGAAGAAGAAGAAGAAGAAGAAGAAAAGGCTGCACTAGTAGGAGGGCATTATGGATGGATGAACTATTTCCTCTCTTGTAAAAAAATTATTCCCTCTCGGTGTATATTGATATAGATGGACTATTTCGATGGTGTGCATGTCTTTGGAACAGAGTAGTAGCATGGGTCCGCTTGACTATAAGGAACTATTTATCCGCATATATAGCTTTCTCTGCTACTCCTTCCAGTGATCGGTATGCAGTGCATGTGTCCGTAGACATGACAACTTGTGTGCATGAGATGTGGGCCACCTAAAATGTGGCAAGCATCAAGTTTCTACCACAGCCACCCACGATTCCCACGACGCTGCTCGAACCCATGAAACCACACGTCCCCTGACCTGTGGCTCACCCCTCTTGGCCCCACTGCCCCTCTGCCTACGGGAACATTACATGTGGACCAATCACCTATCGGGTCCACATGTTATTGACTCAAAGGTAGGTGTAGTAAGGCGCTGAAGCTCAGTCCCGACGGCCCTGAGAGGGAAATGTAACTCCTGCACCAGGGCTTGTGGTGCTCCCGCAGCACGAACTCATGCCAAACTCGAGATTTGTTTTTTTACTATACATGCACGCAATGATTTAATGGACATTGTAATCTCAACATGTGATGGGGAGCTCTAAATTTGAATTTGAAACTTATAAAATGAAAAGATTCAAAAAAATAAACTGGGAGAGAGGGAGTATATCGTAGGATGTGTCCCATACAAAATAAGTCCCCTAGTTTGTCACCGCGAAGATGTGGTTAGAAAGGAGCACAACGTCTTCCTACTCGTACGGCAACAAATTGGCCGCAGACAGCTTGGTCCGCCTTTGACCACCATGTGCAAGGTTCGTGCTATCTTATTCAATCTCACCATGGTTCCGTCATACCAATTCATGTGGTGGCCCATTGCATGGCTGATCCCAATGTTGGACAAAGGTTCTACGGGAACGGTGTCACCGTTGTAAATGTTGTGCAAATTGATGTTGGTACCCTCCTGTACATATGCAAGCCAATCTCCACTCGCACCGAGCCTAACCTGTGAAATAGTGGGCGGGGGGAGAATTAGGAAATGGACACGGAAGTAGTCTTTAGAATGCATTTACTACGTGATCAAACCCATCTTACCTACCCATCAGAGGAAATCAGTGCCCCTCAACGTCGGCATCTCAAGGGGCATCAACTTGCAACTACGGCCACGCCGCGCTGGAGAGACCCCCAAGGAAACATCCTCGTGCGTTCCATGGAACATCAAGATGCATTTGTATGAGTAGTTTATCTTGTGAGAGAAAAGGATGAACGAGGGAAGGCCTCTAGAGATAGAGATGGACACTACTACTACCAATGTGCTGGCCCGTGCGTTGCAATGGATCCAAAGTAGTAGAATAATACTTGTTCATGTGCTTGAAATATAAACACTCTAGTTTTGATATACATGTGTTAGCAGACATGACAGCTTGTCCATGGAAGTTGAACCACGGCGACCATCACGTTTCTTGTTTCTACCACTGCCACACCCACACACGATTCCCACGACGCCGCTCCAACCCACGGCACGACGTCCCCCAACGTGGACATGGATTCTCTGACGTGGCTATCACTGCCTTGCACTGCCTTTCCTTCGCTGACAGGTGGGACCCACGCTTATGGGTCCCACATGTCAGTGACATAATGGTAGGATTGTTCGCGTCAAGGGATCCTCATGCCCCCGACATGCCCCTCATCCTTCTCGGCCCCACCGCTCATCTACCTTTGTGTGCATGACATGCGGGCCAGCTGAACTGCGGCGACCATCAACTTTCTACCACAGACACACCCGACTGGACGCGGTTTGCTTGCTCTGTTGTTGTGCTCCGATCCGTACTCCCGCACCACCGAATTTTCATCCAGCGGCTGTGACACATTTCGTCCCGGGCATCAATCCTCAGCTGGAGTACTTATGTACTCCCTGCGGTCCTTTTTACTCTGCACATTGGATTTGCCGAAAGTCAAACTTTGCTAAGTTTCACCAAATTTATATTAGAAATTATTAGCATCTATAATATCTAATAAATATAATATGAAAATATATTCCAAGATGAATCTAATGATATTGGTGTTGTTATGTGAATGTCTATAATTTTTTATATAAACTTGGTCAAAGTTGGATTAGATTGACTTCGGACAAACCTAATATGCAGAGTAAAAAGGACCGGAGGGAGTACTACAGGTAGTACCCGCCGGTGTGGCCATTTACGCCTCGTAACGCCCCGACGCCCAGCTGTGGCACCCTCGCCACGACCACGCCACCACCGGCCGGTTCATCTCGAACGAGTGAGTCGCGAACCATGCCACCACCATGAGAATGACATGTGGGCCAGCCGCATTTAAGGTCCGCATGTCATTGAATCATAGGCCGGGCACTAAGCCACTGAAGTTTGGTCCCGTGGGCCCCGAGAGGGAAATGTAACTCCCGCGATAGGCCTTGTGGTGCTCCCGCAGTACGAGCTCGTGCCAAAACTGGAATTTGTTTCTTACTACTACCAACTAGTACTAGTAAGGTACACGTGCATTGCACGCTTGAGATTCTGGTGGTTTGTGCATTATGCTTCTACATGTGGAGCTTTCTGGATTCTAACATGTGGCAAAATCTGGTGGAATGTAAGGTTAGGCAAGTTTGATTAACTTAGGTGAGTGTTTGGTTCAAGCCACACCTTAGGCAGGCCACACTAAAGCCCCACATGACATACACACACAAAATGTGGCAAGATTCCCTTAGACTTGCCAACTTGTTTCTCTCGTTTTGAAGAACTAATAACTTTGCCTAAGCTTAGATGTGGCAAAGTTAGTCATGAATTAAGTTCAACCATGGAGTCTTCTAGATTATACATGTGGCAGAATCTGGTGGATGATATCCAACGGCCAGTAGTGCTTGGATTTGCCATATTTGTACCGTCGGATTGGCTTCATCCAACGACCAACTTTCAAAGCTTTTCACACACTATATAGGGGGTATAGATATAGATGTGCTGGTCCGTTGCAATGGATCCAAAGTATATATATCTATTTAGTGGAGTGCACTCTAAACACATTATCTATTTATTTTTCTCTAACCTTCCGTAGCCATGCAACCAAGCCACATAAGCTTCATGGGTGCCCCCCACATCATAATATTCATACTACGTTGATTGAAAAAAAGATAAATCACCCAAAACAAGATCTTCCCATTTTTTGTTCCTACGATGTTGTGCCGTGCACGTACCTACTAGTTGTATAGTGGTAGTACTAGTAATATAGTATTACGATTACGAACTTGGTACTAGTAGGAGTAGTACTAGTACGGAATGCTCCTATTTTATCAACGAGCCCCGTTTGACACCAAATTTCTTGGCTTCCGTGCTACAGCTAGATCTTCCCCTCGTTTCTGTTTTCCAACCCGGCGCCGGGCGGGGTGTTGGTTTGCTCAACGGCGGTCCCACATGAAAGGAAAATTGCTAGGCAACACGCCTTCCCTAAGCTATGTGTCGTGCCGGACGGGTCGTGTTGTACTCCCGATTCCCGGGCGTGTGGGGGTGCGACGCGAACGCGGCATGCCTTTTCCTTTTACCAGCCATGTGCCCGTGCGTTGCGACGGATCCAAAGTAGTAGAATAGTAGTATTTGTTCACAAACTTGAAAGGAATCACTATTGTTTTGATATACTCCTAATATATTACTCCCTCCGTACCTAAATATTTGTATTTTTTGAGATTTCAAATGGACTATCACATACGAATTATATAGAAATATTCTAGTGTTTCTAGCAAGATGCCCGCGCGTTGCACGAAGTTGATGGAAAAGGTAAGCACAACTTATAAATTGATGGATGGAGTACTAGTTATAGTGATGCATATAATTAAGCAAAGGGATCGCACATGTCGGTATTGACTAGAATGAGAATGCAACAACACAATAAGAATTAAGGCCACGATGATGCGATCGCAGTGGTGGTTACGGAAGGCAAGAAGAAAGATGGATCCGCGAACGTACGACCTCCTCCTCCTCAACTTAGTGCGCCGGGCCACCGACCGACGGCTAAGGAGCGGCGGCTTTTGTGGCGAGGTCGAGGTGCTTCTCAGCAAAGGCATCCAAGGCTTCCAGCCGGTTGAGGAAGGCCAACGTCGTAGCATCCTCACTGTCCTTGTAGATACCTATGTACACGGTTTCCTTGTACATGTGGATGTGTAGGGCGACAAATTCTTGCATGGCGAGGCGCCTCGCGGCGAGCGCGACCTCCAGGTGGACATTCTTTGTGGCGTCGGCGGGCAGTCGCAGGGCCACCAGTGCTTGAAAGAGGTTCCGGCCATGGAGGCCGATTAGGGTGGCACGCAATGAGGAGCCCGGGCGCGCGGGTTGGAGGAGTACGGCGATGTCGTCCGCGAGCTTCTTGAGGAAGGTGAACTTGTTGCTGGTGGCAACGATCATCTGGTCCAACTGAGAGTCGTAGTTGGCGTCGAAGGCGGCCATCCACCAGCCGGTCTCCAACACCATCTGGAGACGATCCTCGGCACCATGCCGCAGGCCGGCGTCATGGACCATCTGGCGCAGCCGCTGGCTGCTCACGAGCATCGCCGCCATGGGTCTGGAGTGATGTCTTTTGCGCTTAGTGTAGGTGCTTAGGCAAATGCTTAGGTGTCGGAGTAATTGGACACAGATACCCCGAACATGGCGAGACAAGAATTCAAGACATCAGGGCTAGCAAAGCCCCTCAGTCCAAACTACCTGGCCGGCGGCTGACTGCTGGCTGCGGACTGCTCCACCAGGCCGACTGCTGGCTGCGGACTCCTCCACCAGGCCGACTGTTGGCTACCGACTGCTCCACCAGTCTGACTACTGGCTGCCGACTGCTCCACCAGGTCGACTGCTGGCTGCCGACTGCTCCACCAAGCCGACTGCTGGCTGCCGACTGCTCCACCAGGCCGACTGCTGGCTGCCGACTCCTCCACCAGGCCGACTGCTGGCTGCCGACTCCTCCACCAGGCCGACTACCCGAAGTCAACTGCAGCCGGACGCGACCCCGACGTGACGGCCGTACCTGGCACTGTTCACGTGACACCCCAGCCATCATGTACAGTGTCCCTTGTCCCTGGGCACTATTTATGAAGTGACCCAGGGGACAAGGATGACACCCCACCATGCCACTAGCTAGCTAGCTACCATGCCTACATGGCTTACATGCTAAGCTAGCTCCCACTATATATAGCTAGCCATCCATCCATCCTCACATTCACGTATGAGCATCACACTCCCATGGCCACACATGGCCAGGCACATGTGCCACACTAGCTAGCTAGCTCTCATTGCTACTCCACACTAGCTAGCTAGCTCTCATTGCTACTGATCTCAGATACAGCTCCAGGAGCACCTTGTACTGCCCGATGTACACCCCACATATATACTCAGACATGCAGGAGTAGGGGTATTATCTCTCTGGAGAGCCCTAAACCTGGGTAAACTAGCGTGTGCTACTCCCATACCCGTCCCCGGATATTCCGGCAGCAGTCTTGCCCTCACACGAAGCCACCTTGTGGCATATGTCGTCTTGCAGCCCCCCGTGAGAATACCACGACATTTGGCGCCCACCGTGAGGCGGTACTATGCTACCGCACTGCTGCTGGTTTCACAGTCCGGGCGGGACCCTTTTTTCTTCATCGCCTTCGCCACGGCGTCGCGGCGTCTCTCCGGTAGCGCTCGGGGGCTCGACTTCGACCTGCCCCCGGAGCGGCCGCGTGGGATGGAGCGTCCTCGTCGTCGGCCTCGCCGCCTTCGTCATCACTACTGTTGCGACATCGGTCGTCCGTCCGCGCATGCGCCGCGCGCGCACGGTGCCTCGCTTCGGTCGGCCGCGTCCGTGCGCGCGCCGTGCCGCGTCGCTCGCGTCTGCTCCTCTCCGCGTTGTGCCTTGCTCCGGCCGAGGCACGCGTTCGCTTCTCCATATATCATCTATGCTAGCTAGCTAGATGCGAGTCAAATAAGGTCAAACCATGACTATACACTTCCAAAACACAGAAATACGCTACACATGATTCACTCATATGCAAGTCAGGCACTTGCCCGTACACTCCCAAAAAATCCATGGCTTTGTTTGCTACCTCGCTGTAGCTGGTCCTGCTGCGTCCTGGAGCTGCTACGCCTGCCTCCATCCTGAGCACCAGCTGCGGCTGAGCGTCTGCTACTCGACTGGCGTGACCGCCCTGCTGCTGTCCTGCAGCTCCCAAGCCACCTCGCCCACTCCTCTCGCTGTAGCACACAGATGCCAGCGTCCTACCTGCATCGCCTCAGGCTCGTCAGCATGCTCCCACGAGCCTCGCGCCCGCACTGCCGCGTCGCTCCGGCTGCTCGTCTTCCGGCTCCGCACGCGCCGGGTGCTCGCTGGCTCCAACACCGGGCCGCCCCTGCACTCGGATGCGTCAGCTCGCGCGCTTGGCCGCCTTCGGCTCCCGCCGCCAGGTCCGTCATCACCGCGCCGCGCCGGCTGCTCCGTCCGTGCGCCCGCGTCGCCCTGGGCCGGCTGCTGCTCCCCGCGGCCCAGCCGCCCGCCTCCCGCGCATGCCGGTTGCACCCGTGGCCGCTTGCTTCGTAGCCGGCCGTCGGCTCCCTCCCGCGCCGCCTCGCTCCGCCTACTCGCCACCCCACGTAGGCCGGCCCCTGCCGCGCCTGCGTCCGAGCTCTCCGACGACGGCCCGCCATCCTCATGGCTCCGGTGCCCGGCTGCCGCCTCCGACTGGTCGCGCCGACTCCCTCGCGCGCCTCCGCGGCCGCCGCCCCGCCCTGCTGGGTCCCCGTCGTAATCGGCCGTCCCAGCGTGCCTCACCCTTCTGAGGGCCAGCTCCCGCACTGGCCGACCTCGCTTGCCCCGAGGCCGCCTCGCCGTCAGCCGGCCTCGCCGCCCCATGGGCCGGCCCCTCCTCGCGCTCCTGCTCTGCCTCTTGCTGCGCCTATGTCGGCTGTGTCTTGCGAGTTCCCTGGCCAGTCGAAGAGAAGGAAAAGATAGAAAGAAAAAAGGTGGGAGGCTGGCTGAAAAAAGAAAAGTCAGGCCGGCTCAAAAAAGAAAGAGAAAGAGAAGTTAGAGGTCGGCTGCTGCGAAGAGTCGGACGGCTGTTGCTGGGTCAACAAAGTATGTCGACTGGCAACCTAGCCGAGTACTGAAGAAAAAATAAAAGAGTGACCGACTGCCCAAAAAAGCAGAAAGAAAGAAAGAGATGCGGGCCGACTGCTCCCATCAACACGGACACAAGGGCGAAACGTCCGGCTGCCCGCTGCCAACAGATGGACAAAGAGAAGAAAAGACAAACCTGTCCGGATAACCCGTCCGCCCGCTTCGCCACTCGGACGGTCGAACGTGACCCGCGCTGCCGACTGTGCCAAGCCGGCTCGACTGCCTCCTGCTCTGACGACACAACCAGCGGGTGCGCTGACGCACCCCCGCGAAGAAGAAGACAAAGTAGTTGCTGGGAGATCCGGCCCGACTGCTCAGCAATCGGCCCGAATCTCGGGGGCTACACCCAGCGGGTGCGCTGACGCGCCCCCGCGTGGAAGAAGACCAAGTAGTTGCCGGAAGATCCAGCCCGACTGCTCAGCAGTCGGCCCGAATCTCGGGGGCTACACCCAGCGGGTGCCCTGACGCGCCCCCGCGAAGATTACAGACAAGAGAAGAGTTTTGTCCGACTCTCAGCAGCCGGCAGAAAAAAAGGGCACTACAAGACTCCTCGCCGCCTCGCCGGTCGAGCCTGACAGGCCGGGACCCACCTTCGAGCACCCGAAGGCTCGAAGACTACACCCAGCGGGTGTGCCGGCTCGCTCAGCAAGCGTTGAGCCGTGCCGGCTATCTTCGGCAAACTCCGCCTCGGCAACACGAAAACGAATGTGAGCTCCTCACCCGCATATTTTTTGCACCACGCAATCACGGATAACCCCGAGCGATGCTCGGGGGCTGTCTCCGCATTTTATTACAGTTGCATCACTGTTCGCCCTGGCGCCAGCCAGAGTTGGCTCGGGGGCTGGCCGCTTGGCCGGAGACGTTAGTTCCCGCAGACGGCTTAGTACCGTGCGCGGTACCAAAGGCCCACTCTTAGTCACAGATCACAGAACGGCTGTTCGACTAGCAAGAGTGAACGCTGGAGGCCACCCACGCGAAAAACGTCCGTGAAGAAAAACGCTTCGGGCGACCCGACCATTTCCTTTACAAGTATCTGCTCGGTTAAATCCACTCCCAGAGTCTGAGTACTGTACACTCCACTTTGCGGCCCACTCTCAGCCACAGACCGCAGATCGGCTGTCCGGCGAGCGAGAGCACAAGCCAAAAGGCGGAGGGAACACGAAAAAGATTGAAGGGGGCTCGAACAAAACCGAGTCGGCACCCTCCGCATAAAACTTGCAATGCTAAAAGCAAACATTTGATATATCTGCGTGTACTAACTTTATCTTTTTCATGATCATTTCCATGAACACTCACCAAAAAACCTCCGCCCAACTTTGCCAAGTTGCCCGGAGGATTGGGGGCTACTGTCGGAGTAATTGGACACGGATACCCCGAAGACGGCGAGACAAGAATTCAAGACATTGGGGCTAGCAAAGCCCCTCAGTCCAAACTACCTGGCTGGCGGCTGACTGATGGCTGCGGACTGCTCCACCAGGCCGACTGCTGGCTGCGGACTCCTCCACCAGGCCGACTGCTGGCTACCGACTGCTCCACCAGGCTGACTGCTGGCTGCCGACTGCTCCACCGGGCCGACTACTGGCTGCCGACTG
>NC_041392.1:614353616-614358599 GCF_002162155.2 Triticum dicoccoides
GCCGACTGCTCCACTAGGCCGACTGCTGGCTGCCGACTGCTCCACCAGGCCGACTGCTGGCTGCTGACTCCTCCACCAGGCTGACTGCTGGCTGCCGACTCCTCCACCAGGCCGACTGCCCGAAGTCAACTGCAGTTGGACGTGACGGCCGTACCAAGCACTGTTCACGTGACACCCCCAGCCATCATGTACAGTGTCCCTTATCCCTGGGCACTATTTATGAAGTGACCCAGGGGACAAGGATGACACCCCACCATGCCACTAGCTAGCTAGCTACCATGCCTACATGGCTTACATGCTAAGCTAGCTCCCACTATATATAGCTAGCCATCCACCCATCCTCACGCACACATATGGGCATCACACTCCCACGGCCACACATGGCCAGGCACATGTGCCACACTAGCTAGCTAGCTCTCATTGCTACTCCACACTAGCTAGCTAGCTCTCATTGCTACTGATCTCAAATACAGCTCCAGGAGCACCTTGTACTGCCCGATGTACACCCCACATATATACTCAGACATGCAGGAGTAGGTGTATTATCTCTTCGGAGAGCCCTAAACCTGGGTAAACTAGCGCGTGCTACTCGCATACCCGTCCCCGGATATTCCGGCAGCAGTCTTGCCCTCACACGAAGCCACCTTGTGGCATATATCATCTTGCAGCCCCCCGTGAGAATACCACGACATTAGGTGCGTACGATGTGGTAGATGCATTGGAATGGAGGGGCGCCTTTATATGAGGGCAATGAGGACAAACTGCGTTGCATTCACATTGTGCAGCCTCTTTTCCCGGACCTCCTCCCATACTTCCCTCATGCATTAATTGAAGGAGGATGCATTGGCCGTTCAACATATCGAGAACCGCTACTCCCTCCCTCGTCTGCATTAAAGCCATATTGGGAACTGCGCCGCCCGCTGTCAAATAGAATACTCTCTCCGTCTAGGTGAGTATTAAGTCATCTTACGAAAACCAAATAGTAAAGACATAGGCGTGGTGCATTAACTCTCACGTTGTTTCTTATTTTTTGACATAAATAGAGGAATCAACCAAGCAGAGATGTGGGGCTTGTATGCTTTTAATGACTTGAGACTATCAAACATGACATGTAGTGGTCAGCTCGTTGCACAAGAACAAATACAACCCACGTCAGCACACACGCATCTTATATAGCATCACATCCAATGGCTATAAAAGATGAATGAGACCAAATTATATCTCATCTAGATGAGTTCTAGCAAAACTATATTAATAATACTTAGTACTCCTGTGCCATGTATCATATATTAGAATCATGTAGTACTTTATTTATTTACGAGGTATCCAGATGGCACTGCACCGCCAAGAAAAGAGGGTAATATCAAAATTATGGACTACTTTTTTGAGTATGTTTGTAAGGTCCGGTCATAGTCACTTGTTGAAATCTCTACAAAGACAAATACTCCCTCCGTCCGGAAATACTTGTCATCAAAATGGATAAAAGGAAATGTATCTAGACGTATTTTAGTTTTAGATACATCTCTTTTTATCCATTTTGATTACAAGTATTTTCGGACGGAGGGAGTAGAAAACAGAGTTGGTGATGATGGTGTGCGTGCCATCCTGCAATATAGGTCGTCGGATTTATATCTAACGGATAGGAAAGGAACTATGTCAATTCTACAAAAATATACACACACGTCTCTCCACGTTCGCAAATAAGGCCTTCCCTCGTTCAACCTTTTCTCTCACAAGATAAACTACTCATACAAATGCATCTTGAGGTGTCCATAGAATCGAAGAGAGGGATGATGTGTGTGTGTGCGCGCGCAATCGATAAAGAGTGCCATCGAATTTGTGTGTGCCCACGTCAAAGATATAGAGTAGCTGGCCTATTGGAACGTGAGATGGGACATGTGTAGTTTGTCTCTGTGGCATGGATACCTACCTGCAGCGCTCAACCATCGGTGTGTGGTGGGGGAAGAGGGAGGCCCAATTAACTATAGAGGTACAATGGCTGGTATATGTGTGGAGGAGGAGAGAGGCCTACCTCATGTATTAAGGAGATCGATCTGCCTCATGTATTAAGGGAGATCAATCGACATCCATGCATATGTGCATGAGAGGAATAAGGTTGGGAGAGAGACAGAGCTAGAGTGTTGGAGGGGGTGGTAGTGGAGTTTCTTCTAACAAATGATGGGATAGGCTTGCTAGACAAACGGAGGGCACGCCCGCAATATCAATAAGAAAGGAGATGGCTGCTTGTTGTCTGTGCACGTGCATGTGAGAGGCGGGTCAGGCATGCACGAATGATGAGGGGGGACGATGTGGCTATGGTAAGCAGACGTAACTACATAGGAAGATCAATCTCCCCTTGTTAGAGAAGGGAGAGACATAACTTCTGAGGTATGTCGATCCATGGGGGGTAGTTAAAGTCGATCTAGGTATATGTTGGGAGATCGATCGGTATACATGCATGTGTTTGTTAGAAGCAAATGAGGCACGAGGAGAAGGATAGAGAGAGAGGCATACTATATCGAGGGGGGAGGAGTGTGCGAGTACGAGAACGATGAAAAGAGTGGTGGGACTGACGCATGGACGGTGACAAGAGAAGAGGGGAAGCTAGTGTTTGTGCTAGGCACACCTGGATAGAGAGGCATATTGATCAATGTGTGCCGTAAAGAAGGAGCTGGGGGCCTACACACACCGTGGGTGAACGACCTAAAGTGAAAAGACGAATTTGCGCGATGGAGCTAGAGACTGCTGAGGGAGGGTGAGAGGGATGCGGGCGTGTGCATGCACAAGAGAAAGTTAGCGCTAGCTATAAAGATAAGAGCGTTGTGTGGGTGTAAAAGATGAATAGATATCATATATATTTCATTATAAAAAGCGAATTCAGATATTTGAAAAATTTATCATAGTGTTTCAAACCTACACATGTGTGAATATATATAACGGTGATACACATGATGTAATTATGAACATGTTATACTACATTTAATATATTTTATCTCTACTCTCTACTCCTATAAAAATGCGAGTTGGTGGTGATGGCGTGCCTGCCTTCACGCCATCCGCACCGTCCGATCGAAAACATAAGGCTGAAACTCACACGAGTTGTCCCCGAGCGTCCCACTTGTACATTTTGCAAAAGCATCCTGCATGTAGTATGGACTTCCATAGATATCCAGAACACAACACCCCGCACAATGTGTTCTTGTTTCTGCCTCTCTCCCAAAAGAAACAGGAGCTTCGAGTACCCTCCCAAATTCTCGCCGTCGACTTCTCCCCTCTCTTCCCCGGTGAACGCAGGATTTGAGTTGGGCAAGGATCCCTACCCTTGTATAGTTGTGCATGTAATTAGGGTCTGAATCAATTGGATTTGGATTCAAGATTTCGTCGGTGTATTTCCTTCAGATCTGGCCGTGCAGGCCGCCGGAGACAGAGATGATAGTGACGGTTGTTGCCATATCCGAGTCTATTCGATATAGTAAGTTACTTTGTTTTCTCTGTTGGTGTTGATTCCCTTTTGTGCTGGTCTGGTTCTTAACCTCCAACTGCAGGACTGGCATGAGTAGGCCCAGGTGTTGCGGGCGTGGAGGATTTTTGACGGTGGTGAGCTACTCGTTCCCGGCGGCGCCCAGTGCCAAACTAAACAATTGAACATTGAAGACGATCAGTATGTGTGATTTTATTTTTGTTTTTCCTTGCAGATTTCAGGATAGAGGGCAGCCACGCAGGTTGGCGTTGTTGCCAGGGACAACAAGGGCCACGTTTTCGTCTCTGTATGCAGAATGATGACCCCTAGTCGAAGTGTTGAGGAGGCCGAGGCAAAATCTGCCCTCGCCGGACTGCAGGCTCTTGCAAAATACTACAGCGGGCCTTTGATCCTGTAGATGGATTGCCATGCAATCATAGAAGAGCTAGCTGTGGGAGACCAATCCAGATCACAGTGCTATGCCCTGATCAAGGATATTAAACAAGCACTCTCAGTTTTTTCAGCAACCAGAAATGTCAGCGACCAGGAGATCATCGCAAACGTCCCGGATAAACTCTGTCCACTGATGATGTCTGAATTTGTATATCCTCTGGAGTAGTTTCCTACTCTAGATCTAAAAAAAGGGCATCCTCGCAGAGGTGTCACTGACGATGAAGGTGAGGCCATCAAGTCTATTATTGTGTTAGTTTGTTTCAAAGAAATCATGCTAATTTCTCTCAATATATAAGTTAGTCATGGAGCAGGCTTCAGGGAAGACTATCGATCTAGAACTGGTCGTATGTCCATGAACAATTTTCTGTTGCTCTGACTGCACGGACAACCTCTGTAATTTAGCCAAACATCATGGCACCATGCCATTACATAGCTTTTTGCACACAATTCTTGTTTGCCTCGATGGTGCCAAACTGCCAATAGAAGACAAGTTGTCCCGTTGAAGAATGCCACAGGTGCATGGTTGTGCGTTATCTAGGGTTGTAAGACCTTGAGTTACAAGAGGTCCAGTACTAATTTTGTATGTGTGCGCGCGTGTGTGTGCGTACATGTGCATTCACCCGTTCTACACACACATGATTTCAAAGTATCTTTTACTGTACATTTTGTTTCTTTGCTGAGTTCAAATTGCAAGTATTGTTCATTGTTTTTTCATTTTGTCTAAATATACTACAAATTCTCTACAGGCTCAACTTTCGCCCCTTTGTCTGAACATATCACAGACAGTTATGTATAAAATAGTGATTGTCTGATGTTATCTTAGGTGAGCAGATGGATGAAGCGAAAACCCCAGAATTAGTATTGTTGTTACATATGTTTTGAGCAAACAACTAAAATAAGGGTGTACTGTGCTGGTGGTTGGGAGATTTGGTATGAGCCCAGTCGTTGCATCTTTCACAATTTAGAGTTATCAGCTGTGACGGTCGCAGGCCATGCAACTTCACAAGGCTGATGCTGGAAGGAGGGTGTATTGTGCTGGTGGTTGGGGGATTTGGTATGAGCCCAGTCGT